>NC_034595.1:56954573-56972231 GCF_900095145.1 Mus pahari
AGCAGTATGGAAATGTAAGCCGAATAAACCCTTTCCTCCCCAACTTACTTCTTGGTCATGATGTTTGTGCAGGAATAGAAACCCTGACTAAGACAATACCCTTGCAGTATGTGCATGTTGAGTTCATCCTTAGTTAGAGCCTGGGTGTGCTGAGCTCACACCCTTAGAGCCCAGGCATGCCAAGGGCATGTGGAACTTATACCGTTAGAACCCGGTAATGGCAAGCTTATGTCTGGACATGTCTAGCTTACATTTGTAGAGCGTGGGCATGCTAAGCTGAAGTACTTAGAGCCTGGAAGTGTTGAGGGTCCTGCTAAGAACCTCACTGTTGATAGCTGATCCCCATCAATATCTTGTCAAATTCCTCCTTCCCTCATCCTCAGCACCTGATTGGCTTGGCCTGATTTCAGCAAGAACCCTACCAACTTAGTCACCACTGCCCTTCTGCCCTACTGCTGGGCTCTCTGTTCTCAAATCTCTTTAATAAGTTCTATCCTCCGGTCTCTTTTCTCTTCTTCCATTATTTCCTGAATAAAATTTGTTTTTCACTGCTTTTGTTCTGGTCCACCATTCAGCCATGGTGTTAAAAGATAAGCTTAAGTTCTTTAATATCTTACTCCAATGTCTTTTTTTTTTTTTTTGAACTTTAAACAACATTTTATTACACCAAGGTTGTCACATAGTTGGATACTTCTCTGCTTTGTACACAATCGTTCCCACCCTCCACAGAAAAGCTGCTTCTGAATTCTCACATGGTGACACAGCACTACAGTCCTGATGCTAACAGAACAGTAGAGATGCCTCAGTGAATTAAGGTGAAATCAGGACACTGGCTTACGGTTCTTGCACCCAGTATCAGGAATGTACAAATGTCTTTATTCAGAAGTACAAAATAAATTATTTGTAGGCATGGGCAATGACAGCAGTAAGCCATTATATGTCATCAAAGGAAACCAGTAACTGATGGTTACAGTGATCAGCCAGCCTTCTCTTCAGTCATTTTCTCCAGGTGACTTCTCTGAAGTTATGGATGAGGAATGTGCCTTGAGCTTCCTGTCACAATTCATTGATAAGGGCAAAGCACTATTCTAGGAGTTAGAACCTTCCATCCCCCCTCCCATCCCACCCATTGCACCCATTCCAGGGTCCTTCTCTTCTTTAGGAATTTCTGTCACTACAGCTTCGGCCCTATTTAGCAAGGAGGCCATCCCAGCAGCATCCAGTAAGTCAGTTCTTACAACCTTTGGTGGATCAATGATTCCCTTTCCACCATGTTCACAAAATCTCCAAGCATGGCGTCATAACCAACTTCTGAGGAAATCTGCAGAATTTTCTCAACTATCAAAGTTCCTTCAGCACCTGCATTCTTAGCAATCGTCATCAGAGGAATTTCAAGTGCTCTTTTAATAATTCCTATACCTATTTTCTGATCTTTGTTAGCAGGCTTTGGTGAATCCAAGGCTGGGATGCACCGAAGCAGAGCACAACTCCATCCTAGAACAATGCCTTCTTCAACAGCTGCTCTTGTAACATTGAGAGCATCTGTAACTCTGTCTTTCTTCTCATTCACTTCAACATCATTTGTCCCTCCAACCTTCAGCACAGCTATTCCATCTGAAAGTTTAGCAAGTCGTTCGTTCAGCTTTTACTTTTCATAGTCACTAGTTGTGATGTCTAGCTGCTCAGCGATTTCTTGAATGCGTTTTTCAATGTGAGTTTTGTCACCTTTTCCTTTCAAAAGCATGGCATCATCTTTGGTGACAATGACCTCTCCAACTTTTCCTAAGTCATGAGTTTGAACTTCTTCAAGATGTAGATTCAACCCCTCTTCTTCAAACACCACACCACCAGTATCTTTAAGCTGGTTCTTATTATTGTCCCCAAACCCTGGAGCCTTGACTGCTACAACCTGAGGACCAACTTTTGGCCTGTTCAAAACCAGTGTGCTTAGAGTTTCTCCATCAACATCTTCTGCGATTATAACCAAGGGCTTCTGATGAGCATTAACAATTTCAAGAGCAGGCACAATGGACTGAACGCTACAAATTTTCTTTTCACTCAACAAGACATAGGCATCTTGGAATTCACACTTTTGACCTTTTGATGTGTTAATAAAATACAAGGAAATACATCCTTTATTAAGCTTCATGCCTTCAATAATTTCTAGCTCATCATTCAGGGTTTTTCCATCCTTCCCTGTGATGACCCTCTTCCCTCCAACCTTTTTCATTGCATCAGAAATTATGTTCCCAGTGTCTTTGTCTCCATGTGCAGAAATTGCAGCAACCTGAGCAATTTCTTCAGGGGTTGTCACAGGTTTAGCTTGTTTCTTAAGTTCATCAATTATAGCATCAACAGCCAACATCACACCTCTCTGATTTCCACTGGGTTAGCCCCTTTGCTGATCTTCTCAAATCCCTCGTTGGCAATAGAGCATGCCAGAACAGTGGCAGTAGCAGTGCCATCCCCAGTCTCTTCGTTTGTGTTGCTGGCAACATCCTGAACAGGTTTAGCTCTGATATTTTTGTATTTATCCTTTAAATCAATTGACTTTGAGACAGTGACCCCATCTTTTGTTACTTTGGGACTTCCCCAACTCAGTTCAATAATCGCTGCTCTTCCCTTTGGCCCCATTGTAACAGCTACAGCATCGGCTAAAAGGTCTACACCTTGAAGCATTAAGGCTCCAGCATCCACATCAAATTTTACATCTTTGGCATAGACCTGAGTGAGATGAGGAGCCAGTGCCCGGAACACTGGTCTCATGTGGAGAAGGATTGTGGGTAGTCAAAGCGTTTCTGTGGAGCGGTGGCAGGAGAGCACGAGGCGAGGCAGGCCATCTGCAGTGAGTAAGGGACCCAGCACTTACTGTTTTATTATACAAATCTTTCACTTGCTTGCTCAGAGTTATCTCTCAAAACACTGTTTGAAAGATCTGCTTCCCAAATTTATTTCTCAGTGTGTTTGTCATTTGTATATAGGAAAGCTACTAATTTTAATTATTGTGTGTTGACTTTGTATACATGGATCAGCCCTCATCAGAGAAGTATCTTCTTGGGGTACATGGGGATTAACACAGAGACATCTGGACCATGTGCAGAGAGCGAGAGACCTTACAATACTCAGTTCTGAATAGATGTCTTCATCAAGCCTTCTCTCCTCAAGGTTCAGAAATCTACAAGGAAGAGGAGACAGAAAGATTGCACCAGCCAGAGGTGAAGGGTGACTCCAAGGAATTGTCTTCTAGTCACAATAGGACTGAAGGACATAGGAGCTCACAGACACTATGGCAATGTGTACATAGCCTACACAGGTTCAAGTCAGAGGAGTCCCAGCACTGAGAGAGGGTGGTGGATACAGGGTCCCATCCTAACCTATTTGCAATTGATACCAGCTGGCCAAGGGAAAATTCGTTTTTGTCAATGATGTGTCAACAGTATATTAACCATGCTCCAGGGCAGGCTCTGTAGGCACGAGTAGTTGGCCACACAAAACCAACTCCATGGTTTTGCCTTGGGCTTTTTTGTTTGTTTGTTTTGGGCTTTTTGTTTTGCTTTGGCATTTTTTTTTTGACTTATTGGAGGTTTTGTTTATTCGTTTTGATTTTTGTTTTTGTGGTTGTGTGTGTTTAAGAGAGAGAAGAAAAAGCTGGGTGGCTAAGGGGTAGGGAGGATCTAAGAGGAGTTGAGGGAGGAGAAAAACATGATACAAATATGTTGTATGGAAACATTTTAGAGTAAGTTTAAGTGCCTTGAAACTTTTAAAGACTTGATTGGAGATTCAGTGGCTCATGAGTTGTTCACTGACCCAGACATGTGACCTCGTAAGGCTCTCCTAGGCTGACCTTTTTACTATTTCTGTAGAGCTGGACTTTGGTCTGCTTATATGGGAACCCAGGACACTAAGAGTGTCTCAGCCTGGTGAATGCCCAGCTAAGTGTTTTTGCAGGTGTGTAAGACAAAGCCTAAAGAGGACACAGGGTTGACACCTAAGGACTGCCATTCTTCCTAAGGGTCAAAGCTTCTAGCTAGGCATGGGGGTGCAACCTGAAATTTAGCACTTGGGAAGCTGAGGCAGTAGGATTCTTGGGAGTTCAAAGCTTGCCTTGGTTCATAGTAAGATCTTGCCGAAGGATATGGGGAAGAGGAAAAGGAGGAGGAGAGGGGGAAGAGGAGGGAGGGAGGTAGTGATGGAGGCACAGGGGGAGGGAGGAAAATAACCTCTGACAGGGAGTGTAAAGACACAGTGGAATGGCCATCTACGACATAATGGGGAAAGAAAACAACTAGTTGTCTGGGTGGCATCTAGCTGGGAGGAAGCTGTAGTAGAGAGTGACAGGTAAGGCCTATCGGAGGCCAAGACCACATCCTGGACTATGCTGCACACAAGAGAGCACATGTCAGCACTCAGTAGTCTTCCGTGTGTGTTACAAGTGAGAAGCAGGATGGACATAGACTGTAAGGAAACCAGGGGGAGGGTTTCCTCTCATAAACTTCACCGGAAAGTTCATGGTTTGGCTTTAGAAAAAAAAAATCATGATCAGGTTGCATCCTGCTTCGTACAGTGATCTTGACTTCAATATAAAAAAATAATATTATTTTTCACAAGCTCTCTAGTAGAATCAGTTCCCAGCAGCTGGCCATATGTCCTTGACCACAAGTCTCCACAGCCAGAGCAATAGGCCAGCCCAGCCTAGAAAGCAGAACGCACCGGTGATCAGAAGAGAACGTAAAAGCTACAAAGACTTTGATCCTGGCTTTGCCCTGCTTAGTCCCGGACACCTTCCTCCAAAAAACAAAAAGACAACAGGATTCTCTTTTCTTCCATGGGACATAGATTCACAGTGGTGACTGTGGGTGACACTGGACACACAGATACTGTGAGATAGTAATTCTATTCTTTGGCCCATACACAGCCTACCAGAAGTCTACACTAAGGAAAGGGCTGAGCAGTTCACTTCCTTTGTCCTCTCATTCCTACAAGGGTAGAACAGTTTTGTGTAAGCTTTAAAACAAAGTGTGGTGATGTGCTTAGACCCGGAAGAATTAAAGCTCCAACCAAATTGTTCTCTACACCTTTCTTCTCTCAACCACATTAACCCTTGGCATCTGGAACCCAAGTGGACAAGGAGTCGCCATGGCTCCTAGTTCAAAATAATGTCTACCTTTCCCAGTAGGGACATTCCTGCCTGGGCACTTCAGAGAGTTACATAGACACACAGAGGTACAAGTCAGCCAGAAACATACTAAGAAGAAAGCATAATGTACAGTCACAAAGGCAAGGTCCAACTCCTACCTCTTTGTTCCAGTATCCATGAGCTCCAATTCAGAAGTCACATGAAAAACATCCAAAACCTGCAACTGGTCACCTCCTCCCACCTGTTTCTCCATCTGAATCTTCAGAGTGGCATTCAATTGTCCTTTAAGGTCAGCTACGGAGCAGAGATCATGGCATAGTCAGGAACTCTCAAGGCAGCCATCCCACTGCCTTTGTATTGCCAGGGCCTTAGTTCTGTCCAGTGAAGCCGATAACTGAGTGTTAGCAGAAAGGCTAACCTCAAAGTCCATAAAGCCTGTGGTATCCAGTGTATTGTGTAAACCTCTTTTGTTTATCTCAGGTCATCTCATCCTATCTTCAACTCCACTGTTACTGAGACAATGATTCTCTAAGGCTTAGCCTTCTGTGTTACCTTAGCTGTACTACACACCTTTGACTTTCTGAGCTGGGACTTCTCCGATCCTGTGATATGACCCTTGGGGACCATAGAGTAAAGATAAAGCAAGTCTAGAAACCAGAGGGATGGTATTCCCTGAGCTGATACACAGGCAAAAGACAAGGGCGTCCCTTTCCGTCACTTGGGTGAGCAGTTCTAGAGCTTTCCGACTGTCTCTGTGTTCATCCACTTTCTGTTGCTATAACAGAAGACCTAAGGCTGAGTATTTTATAAAGATGTCTTTTAGTTCACAATTTTGACACCTGGAAGACCCAGACAGCCTGGTTCCAACCCTGTGGCTTCATCACAGTATGGCAGACAAATTAAAATAAAACTAGCTACATTCAGGAAGGTACCAAGCATTGAGGGATGTAGCTTCACCTTATAATAACCTATTCTCAAGAACTTAGTTCATGAGACCAGCATTAGTCCTTCTGTGGACAGCATCCTAAACAACTAAACCACCTCCCAGCCCACCACCTCCCAACATCACCACACCGTAATATTTCTGGCATAGAACACATGGGGGAAATATTGTAATGGTCCCAACAGGATAAAAGCCAACCCTTTCCCCCAGGGTAGTGACCAGCTCAGTACAGAAGAGTTACACTGGCTTGCCTTTCCTGTGCTTCCCTCTTCCCAGATCTCTAGTATTTTCTCAGAACTTGCAGCCCCAAATCAATAAGCTCTTGTTGGTGTCCCACTGTAGCGCAGAATCTAATCTAAGACAGTAGATCTAAGAATAGGTTCAGGAAACTGCTCCTCTGCATGAACTCTGGAACCACCACAGCCACAGGACAGATGGGAAGATGGAAGCCGCTGTTGGTAACAGAGTAAAATGATCTGTGCTGTGCTTGGGAAGTTTTTCTGTCTCTCTCTCATACACTGAAGGCCAGCTTATGTCTCATTTTTAGAGAGCCATCCTGGCTGCACAAAAGGCCTTAAAATGTTTAGAAAATTTGAACTGGGAGCTGGCTAACTGAGCTGGCATTTTTCTCTGTCAGAGTCTCTAAAACCTTTAATCACAGCTATTCAAATCTCCAGGCCTTGTAAGCACCATCACACTCATGTCAACCAGACTTCCCACATCATTTTAGGATGGGCAGTGCTGATGCCCAGCCAGGATTAGATAGGAATGTGCGGATGGTGTCTGTGAAGGACTGGGTGAGAAACATCCCTCATAAGTTCACATATTTGAATTCTTGTGCCCCAGTCAGTGGTACTGTTTGGAAAGATTATAGAACCCTTAGGAGGTGGAGCCTTCCTGGAAGAAGTATGTCATTGCAGACAGGCTTTGAAGTTCTATACTCTGGCTCTACTTCCTGTTCACTCTGCTTCCTGTGTGTGGATAAAATGTAATCTCTCTGCTTCCTGACAGAGACCTATCTAGCCTTGTGCTCCCCTGCCGTCCCCTTCCCACACTGATGGACTCTAGCCTTCTATAACTTGAAGCCAAAATAAATCCATTGTCCCAGGTTGTTTTCGTCATGATGTTTTATCACAGCAACAGGAAAGCGGCTAACGGAGTGCCTGTACAATCTGCCACTTGGCCCCTTGGCTTATGTAAATGCACTAGTTCAAAGAAGTTGGATGAAGACCCACCTGAGCTGTGTTTTACAACGCAAGGTCTTTCATCTGGGCCTTTTATAAAGCTGACTATCCCCAGGTCCCTTGCATGTATGTGGCAATGCTATGCCAACTGTGGCATCAACCAACTTGGAATTTCTGAAAAACTCGCTGTGATAAGCTGTTTGCATTGCTCCTAAATTCACACACTGAAGTTCTAAGCAACCCAAGGTGATGACATTAAAAGGTCGGGGCCCGAGGAGCTAACAAAGATAGGGTAGAGGTGTCCCAACAGGGTTGGTGTCTTTGTGAAAGACCCTGCAGCTCTCAAGATTTCTTTCTACTGTGGGAACAGGCAATGAAAAGGTCACGGTCATCAGTCTGGAAGAGACCCTCACATCCAATCATGCTAACATCTTGCTCCCTGATCTACAGCCTCTTAATCCATGAAAATTCAATGTTCGCTATATAATAATGCACAGTCTACAGTAATTGGATAAAACACCCCATCAAAGACAGACACTAACACCATGTCGCTCTGTTAGTGGGCAGACACACAGGCAAGATGACTTGGCCATCTTTAGAGATGTTTGACATGTTCCAGTTCAGGGCTCTGCAAACTAAGAACTGCCCAAAGTCCTTTTGGATAATAAAATTTTGTTGGAACACGGCCACATTCGCTGGTTTACATTTATCCATGGCTGCCTTTTCTCTCCAGAGCTGAGTAACGGCAAAAGAGACCTTGGACTTAATGCTAAGATTATCCCCTATATGGCCTTTAACAGGAAAAGTTGGCCAGCTCTGCTTTTAAATCAGCAAAACTGGAGATCAGTCTCACAGTGTGTGAAGCTTGCCCCTAGCACCAAACCATCTTGACAAATTTTCTAAGAAATCTGGCATTTCCAGGTCTCACTTATATAATGTCTTCAATCTAGTGGATAAGTGTGCCACCCAGTAAGATGGAGAGGCCACCAACATACCATAGAATAGTTTATAGCATGCGTTGAAGGCTTTACAAACGCTTGATCAGGTCAGTAGATGTTACTGCTTTCCCTCTACCTCTCACATGTGTTACAGCAATGAAGAGCACAGACATGTGCCATTGTCTGCCCCATCCCTCCATGTCCAGAGCTTGAAATGTGGTACTGGCTCCTGTAAATGGTTTTCCAAGACCCTTTCCCCTCAACAGGTACCATCATGGCTGAGGACGCTGTGGGAAAAAAACAGAGGCCATGGCAAGGCCATCTGGTGCCTTTTTGTCCTTCTCTTAAGGGAAATTGAGACCTCCATGAATCTCCTGGTCCATAAAGGTCTCCCTCACTCCTTACCATATATGATGAACTATATAGGGTCCTCACTTCAGGGCTAGTATCAGTAGAATCCCAAAAGATTGAAGGTATTCACAGAGGTGCATAGTTATATCAAGCCAGCAGGGCCATTGGCACAGTTCCAGGCTGACACTCTAGGGGTCAGAGATATGGACTGAATCAACATCAACACTGAATACTTTGTTCCTCCTTAGAATGGGGAGCAAAATACCAATGGAGAGAGTTACAGAGACAAAGTTTAGAGCTAAGAAGGAAGGAAGGACCATCCAGAGACTGCCCCACCTGGGGATCCTTCCCATAAACAGCCATTAAACCCAGACATTATTGCACATGCCAGCAAGATTTTGCTGAAGGGACTGTGATATAGCTGTCTCTTGTGAGGCTATGCCAGTGCCTGACAAATAAATAAGTGGATGCTCACAGCCATCTATTTGATGGAACAAAGGGCCCCCAATGGAGGAGCTAGAGAATGTACCCAAGGAGCTAAAGAGGTCTGCAAACCTATAGGAGGAACAACAATATGAACTAACCAGTACCTCACCCCCCCCCCCGAGCTGTGTCTCTAGCTGCATATGAAGCAGAAGATGGCCTAGTCAGTCATCAATGGTCTTGCAAAGATTATATGCCCCAGTACAGGGGAATACCAGGGCCAGTAAGTGGGAGTGGGTAGGTTGGGGAGCAGGGCACGGGGGGGGGGGGTGGGGGGAGGGTATAGGGGACTTTTGGGATAGCATTTGAAATGTAAATGAAGAAAATATCTAAGAAAAAAAGACTGGAAAGATGTGATGGAAGTATGGGGTGCAAGCAGCCATCACCCCAACCTTTCAAATTACAGTCAAGCAGGAAAGACAAAAGTGATGAGTGGATATGTTGTAACATCCGAGCATGTTATGACACATTCAGATATGAATGAGAACATATAATTGGGGATCCAGCCTCGTTCCGTTCAGGGATGTATATGTAAAATAAGGAGGACATACAGCCAAAAATATTTCAAAATGCAAAAGGCATGACATTACACTCTTAATTTTAGCTTAAAATTTTTAAAATTATGTGTAAGTGGAGCCTCCCTCTGCTGAAATCAGGATAAAACACTTATGTTCTCAAACTTGCCAGGGTCTGATGCAACTGTTTATAGGCAACATGTGCAGAGCCACACACTAGAAACCATCTGGACGGATATACAGTTGTGGTTATCTGTCCAGGGTGGCTCTGCTGGTTAGCAATGGACACAAACCTGACACGCCTACGAAGAGGGCATCACAGCTGAGAAGTTGTCTTCATTAGCTTGGCCTATGGGCATGTCTATGGAGCAGTTTCTTAATTGCTAACTGATGGAGGCGTGCCTAGGCCACTGTGGGCAGTGCCAGGCCTGTGCAGATGGCCCTGGGTTGTGTAAGAAAGCAGCTGAGCAAGCAGAGGGAGCAACCCAGTAAACAATATTCCTCCGTGGTCTCTGCTTCAGTTTCTGCTTGGGTTCCTATCCTCACTTCCCTCAGTGGTGGGCTGTGACCTGGAAGGGTAAGCCAAAGACACTCTTTCCTCCCCAGCTTGCTTTTAGCAGTGTTTTAGCAATGAAGAACCAAACTAAAAAATTGAGTTACAAGTAGATTTTCCCCTTATACTCCTTTATAATAATATTTTCCAAATACATCAAAAAAGCAGGTATCATTTAAATACCACTTTTGTCATCTCAACAGCTCCTCCAGCTCAGCCCCTTGACAAGAAAAAGGCCTTAAACCAGTGCTTCTCAACCTTCCTAATGCTGGGCCCTTTAATACAGTTCCTCGTGTTGTGGTGACCTCAACCATAAATTTATTTTCATTGCTACTTCATAACTGTAATTTTGCTACTGTTATGGATTATAATGTAAATATCTAATATGCAGGATATCTGATATGTCACCTCTGCGAAGGGGTCATTTGACCCCCAGAGTCACAACTGACCGGTTGAGAACCTCTGCCTTTCGCAGAAATCAGATACCACCCCTACACCTTCGGGCATCCTGGCTCCTGATTCCCCAGCTAGCCCTCCTATGGGTCTTGAGCCGACTGCAGCTCGCTTCCTCCCATATGTAGAGAGTGTGGTCATCCTGTCAAACTCCCATGAAGAGACTTACCCGACTCTCAACAACAGTACCAGAACACTAGGAAAGGTTGAGACACTGCAACGGTATGTTGAAGGATGTGCTGGCTTGAATAAGAACAGCCTGCATTAGCTCACATATTTGAATGCTTGGTTATTGGTGCTCCCTGACAGAGACTAGCCTTGTCGGAGAAAATGGGTCACTGGGGGATGGGTTTTGCAATTTCAAAAGCTCAAGCCAAACCCAGTCTCTCTCTCTCTCTCTCTCTCTCTCTCTCTCTCTCTCTCTCTCTCTCTCTCTCTCTCTCTCTCTCTCTCTCTCTCTCTCTCTCTCTCTCTCTCTCTCTCTCTCTCTCTCTCTCTCTGCCTGATGCCTATGGATCTGGATGTAGAACAACTAGCTCCCTCTCCAGCACCATGTCTGCCTGCACACTGCCATGCTTCCTGTCATGACTATAATGGATTAAACCTCTGAACCCATAAGCCATTCCCAATTAAATGTTTTCCGTTATAAGAACTGTGTGGTCATGGTTCGTCTTCACCTAATGTTAGAACTCCTAACGAAGACAACGGAGTCAGCTGTCTAGGAAGCATGTCTAGGCCCATGCTTGGCCTTCTCGTGAGCCAGTGAACACTTCTGCTCTTGGCTTCATGATTACCCCATGGACCTCAGCAGTGTCAAGATACCCACTGGGCAGATAGGATGCTCAAGCAATGATTGAAACCTAGGAATCAATAAAGAAATAGCCATGTCTCAAAAAATAAAGCTGGCATTGATTTTTTTAAAATAAAAGTAGGTGGTTTGAGCCACTTGTTTTCCAAGGACATAGAAGGCTAGACACTGACAAATTTGCCCTTTGACCTCTAGAGTCTCAGAATCTAGCTGTACAAAGCTCTCTGTATACCTGCCGTGGTTACCGACTTCCAGGTGCTATAGCGCTGAAGCCATCTCCTAGACCAAGGACATCATGTCTAGGTGCTCAGCGTCCTGTCTCTATGCACATCCAGCACAGGTGGCTTCCTGGGCAATGCAAATCCTGAGATGAATGCAAGCAGGTGTCCCTGTAGAGTTCAGTTGCGAAAGCCTCTATACCCATCCATCCTTACTTAGCCCCGTGCACACTGAGTTTCTCAAAGCCCTCGCTAATTCCAGCCAGAGCAAATGTGTGGACCAACAGCCTGACTACCTTTCCACTGAAGATCATCAAAACATCTTGGATATTTTTCCCAATACTTTGGGTTTGTCAAAACTCTCAGTCATGCTTGGCTGATTAATTCTAAAAGCACATGGCTTAAAAAGAAGCAGAGGGAGAGAGTAAATGGGATCCTTATGGTTTTGATTCGTTCACACCTAATTCTGCCATATGTGGGTTGGGGAGGCGTGGGGGAGGGGTACCAGATGCCCTGCATTTGACCATGATAATGGAGGATGCCATGAATGCAAGAGACTGTCCAGGAACTGAGTTGTAACACTGGAAACAGCTCCCCCTTCCATCTTTATTAACTGCTGTATCTGTGTCAGGCCTGTGCTGGGCACTGCAGATAACCAGATGGCTGGGCTAATGCCCATCCTTTAAGCATTCCAAAGCCAGTATCAAAATCTCTAAACCTGAGTGTCATGCTGAGACAGCAACTGTGAAGGGGTGAAGGGGGACATCAGAGAGAAAGGAGTCAGCTTGGCCTGCAGGGGATGGAGAGGCTTTGGAGCCAGTGACAGTGCCAGGGCCACCATGTGCTGAGTGTTGGCTCCTAGGTGACTTAAACAACAGCAATACATTCTGTCATAGTTCACAGAGCCAGAGATGAAGTGTCACCAGGAGTCCTTTCTGGAACAAACTGTTCCATGCCTCTAGCTTTCGGCGGTGCCTGGTTGTCTTAGTCGGGGTTTCTATTCCTGCACAAACATCATGACCAAGAAGCAGTTGGGGAGGAAAGGGTTTATTCAGCTTACACTTCCATACTACTGTTCATCACCAAGGAAGCCAGGACTGGAACTCAAGCAGGTCAAGAAGCAGGAGCTGATGCAGAGGCCATGGAGAGATGTTCTTTACTGGGTTGCTTCCCCTGGCTTGCTCAGCCTGCTCTCTTATAGAATCCAAAACTACCAGCCCAGAGATGGTCCCACCCACAAGGGGCCTCTCCCCCTTGATCACTAATTGAGGAAATGCCCCACAGCTGGATCTCATGGGGGCATTTCCCCAACTGAAGCTCCTTTCTCTGTGATGACTCCAGCTGTGTCAAGTTGACACAAAGCTAGCCAGTACACTGGTCATCTCGGGTAGCCCTAGGCTTGCATCTGTATCACCCAGCTCCTGTCCTTTCATCTCCTGGTCACCTTCTGGCCACTGTGGGTCTCCTTCTCTGAAAACACCAGTCTTTGATCTGGAACATGTTCTAATTCCAGCATGACTTCATCTCAATTTCCTCTTTTCTCACTTGTTATACCCACGCATGTCAGGCTTAGATGCCTCAATACAACAATACCAAGCTTTGGCTCCTTCCATACATCATACAACTTATTTCTCATAACAACCCTTTGAGGCAGGTGCTGCTGTGAGCTCTGTTCTACAAATAAGGAAACAAAGCCGAAGAAACGAACACCCTACCAAAGGCCGGCTGCACAACTAACAAGAAAGCATGGTTTGAACACCAGCAGATGAGCTTGAAGGGCCTCAGTTGTGTTCAGGACAATTTGGCTTCTTACAAAGCTAAGTCCAGTCCTACCATGATGTATCAATTATGCACCTGTGTATGTACCCAAACCAGCTAAAAACCATGCTCACACCAAACCTGCTCCTGAAATCTTAGAGCAGCTACTCTTAAATACTTGGGAGCAAACAAGACAACCTTCAGTGGGTGAATGCATAAACTGTGGGACACCCATACAATGACATATTACTCAGGGATGAAAAGAAACGAGCAACTGGGCCTGAAAACTATGAAGGGACCTTAAATATATGGCTGATAAGTATGAGAAATCAGTGTGAACTCAGAACTTCCCAACATTGGGTGATATATATATATATATATATATATATATATATATATATATAGTAATATATAGTAATGTATCACGTTGACACTGACCTACATCAATTTTCTATCAAGTGATAGAAAATGCCCACAAAGGACTATGTTGCCTTCCAAAACAGAGAGACATGTGTTCCAGGTTTGATTAAGGTTTCAGGAAGTATTAGATGATATTTTTTAAAATTGTTTCTCAGCTCCCAGGCAGTCACACTAATGTAAGTATGACATAATTTGGGCCCTTTGGGGTTCACATGATTAGAAAGGCACAAGGAAGAAGGGTGGATGATGTAGGTTTCTACCTGACTTCAAAACTCAGTCAGAAACAGGCAGGATAATTAATATGAACAAGGCTGGGTCAGTGCCCCAAATAACCCCTCCCCATCAGCATAGTCCAGGAGCAGCTTTGGTAAAGTGAGGGGAAGAAGGGCCCCCACCTAGGTCAGGTGCCTGACCAGGGCTGGCATTGTTCATGGCAGGTGCAGCCCTCCCTCCAGGCCTTCGGGCTCTGCTCATGATGACCCCGGGTACTCTCAGAGACAGGACCATGAGCGATTGCAGACCAAGACCACCTTCCCATCTTAGTCCAAGTCTCCTACCCTCTAGACTATCTCTCTCTCTCTCTCTCTCTCTCTCTCTCTCTCTCTCTCTCTCACACACACACACACACACACACACACACACACACACTGACCACTTACAGAATATGTAATCACATCACACTCAGCAGAACCAGAAGCAACAAGTGCTAAGGGAAGAAATTGCTGCTGCAGCTCTTGGCTCCTCTCCTCCCTTGAGAACCCACTAGATCCTTCTTGTCATAGGCCCTGTTCCCAGTCTCCAGTCCAATGGGCTCTTTATAGCCTGTCCCCGACAGCATCCTGCCATTCCCCCCATTCTATAGCTCCCTGGGCTCTCTACAGGCTCAGAGTCCCTCTGTTCCATCAATCACACCAACCATAAAAAAGAAGTGCCAAGTGCAGACTCAGCCCCCAGTGGACAGGTTACCTGCTCTGCCAGGGTCTGGTGACAGCAGACATAGGGTTGTTGTCTATAGGTGCGAGGATGTTGGTTTCCCTGGCCTTTTCTATTTCTAACCACATGCCCCAAGAGTGCCCTGTGTTTGGCCCCCAGTACCATTCGCCAGCCACCCTTGCCTTCCTCTGGGTTATTGCTCTTGCTGTTACTTGTGCTAAGAATGTGAGGGAGCAGTTAAATATTATTTCATTTCTGGGATGTGATCATCCTCAAATCAAATGAGACCCATTCAAAAAACCCTGCTGCACCTTCTCAAGCTCTGACGCTCTCCGGCCTGGGTTTTATGTCCCAGCATCTTGCCTTAACCTGGAAACTCGGGAATGATCTTTGAGCCCACCTGTATGCTGTCCACTATGGAACTGATGATTTTCCATTTCGCCCATTTTAAGCTACTATCAGCCCTGTGGCCCATGGCTTCCTTTCCAATGGAGCTAATAACACATTGGTCATTCACTGGTCAGCAATCAGAGGACCCTGGGCTAGGCTTAAACACAAAGTTGAACTCCCAGATCTTCACTGAAAAAGCTTCCATTTAAGTGGAGATCACAGACATGAGAATAATAGTAAATAATGCAGAGTGGTCCAGGATGAAATAAAAAGAACTCCCCCTGCAAGGAAGAGGAGATGACAGGTGTAAGTAGGGGGACCTAAGAAGAGGCATAGAGCCAGGCTCAATGTGTTCAAGATAGAGCCAGGCTCAACGTGTTCAAGAAAGGCTCCCTCACTGAGACAGTGGCTGAGCTTCAATTCCAAGATCTTACAGAAACATAGAGCCTTACACCAGTTTACAACTAGAGTTATGGGTCCCTGGGGCAACATCAGAAAGTATGATAATCTCTATTAGTTTCCTCCCCCAACTTATAGGTTCTATAGGTGCAGAAGGCCTTTGCCAGAATTTTCTTCAGCAGCTGCCTAAGAAGATGTCCTCTAAGATGGGTATAACTGGAGCCCCACACTCAAAGCCTCTATTCTTGAACATGTTCCTCTGTTTTCGCTACTTCAAAAGGCTAGGCCAGTGTGTAGCTCAGTGACTGAGAGTGTGCCTGGCAGGCTTGAGGATCCAAGTGCCATTCCCAACATGGCAAAAGCGTCTAGCCACAGAGTCATAGGCAGCCCCTACTCCACACTTGAGAATGAGCCACGGGAGGAGGACTGCCCACTAAGGTTCAATTCACTGCTAGGTGTGTGGCTTGGGGAAAAAAAAGTGTTAACCTAGCCTCTGGGTCCTGGTACTTAAGGGTAGGAAGGTAGCAAGGCTTTGTTGTATGTTGTTCTAATAATGATGAAAGTCACCTGCATGAGCCGCATCATTTGAGCCTCTTCAGCCACACTCTGGGGTCCCTCCTCATGGGCCACCTCCTCCCTTAGCTGGACAGTTTTACCCAGTTAGTCTGGAAAGTGTCACGGTTCAAAAGAGCGTCCCTGGACCCCTTAACCTCAGGTCCCTTGCTCACAGAGGTTGCCAGTATCTGCAAGTACTTGTTTCTTCCTCTCATTTTGTTTTGGCAATGAATGTCAGGGCTTCATTCTGTAATTTAGGTGGCCACACTTCTGCCTGCTCACTCCCAACTTCTCAACTGTTACTGCACTGAGATCTCGCTTCAGGACCCCCATGCCACATCTTCTGAAGACAGTGTAACTCAGGAAATTCTAAATGTTCCACCCTAGAACACCTACATGTACCATCACTTGTTCGTGAGTGGTAAAAATTAACCTAGAAGGCATCACTTCATTAACTGTTCTTCCTCTTAAACAATTTACTGAATATCTTATGTCCCAGTGACCCTTTGTTCTGAAGTTCTCGGTGCAGGCAATGTCTTTATTCTTCTTTGGGTTTTGTTTTGGGGTGTTTTTTTTTTTTTTTTTTTTTTTGGCACCTTCTCAGTGCCTTGAATTACCCTTTTATACTAGACTCGATGCCTTTGAACCAGAAGCCATTACATCTGTGCCAGCCCACAATAAGGCCAGCACCTTATCTATCTCATCCAATAGCTTCTCTTCAATTTAACCCATGTGGCTGGCACACAGCTGTGCTTAGCTACTCTCTCTGCAGCAAACACACGTTGCAAATAAACATAGGAGCGCTCTCGGGGAAGGTGTGCTGGAGAGGTGGGATGTTTTGCATCTATCATCATTCTCTGGCCATATGCTTCTTTCCCTCACAATAGAATGGAATGAATATTCCAAGTGGCCTGCAAACATAAATGTTGACCCAACGTCTTTCACAAAAGACTCAGTGAGTGACAGTGGCCATTCTCATCAAAAAAGCCAAGCAGATCTTGGGGCTCTGTTCTGAATTCTGTGATGTTTCCAAAGATGAGAGGGATCCACGTGTTCCTCACCCCATGTCACCTTGTACTTCTAAGAGATGTACAAAGGATAGTCTGGTCATGGCTCGGCCAGGCCCGCCTGGACAAGGTGGCTTCCCAGCATAGGCTGTGTACAGGTCTACAACCCCCGCTCTGAAGGGGGCAAGCAGAAGGGAGCACTGCCAGTGGGCTGGTGTGGATTCATCATTTTGAATCTCCATCCTCAACATATGTTTCCGATCTCATGTGAAACATGGGTTTCTGGTTTCCATTACCTTTGTTTCGTTTTAGAATATAATGTTTTTTTATAGCCTGGGGAAGTGCGGGAGAGAGCAAGCGAGGGAGTGTGTGAGCTTGTACGCTTTTTACTTTTCAGTCAGAAGAAAGAAGGCTAAGCAAGCCAAGAAACCAGGGATAGAAAGCTCTGGAACTGCTGCAGGCCAATTGTTGATTCCAAGCATTTACTGAGCATCTACAATGCACATGCAGCGGGATAAGGCCTGGCCCGGGGGCTGAAGGAAGAAAGGAAGGAACAAAGGAAGGAAGGAAGGAAGGAAGGAAGGAAGGAAGGAAGGAAGGAAGGAAGGAAGGA
>NC_034595.1:56972374-57002606 GCF_900095145.1 Mus pahari
AAGGAAGGAAGGAAGGAAGGAAGGAAGGAAGGAAGGAAGGAAGGAAGGAAGGAAGGAAGGAAGGACTGGCTCACACCACATGGTAAAAACAGGCTTCTCCTCTGGAAATAAAGGGAAGAGAGCGAAGATGGAAAGCTGAGAGAAAAGAAGAAGAAATAGCTAGCTAGGGATGTGACTTGGTAAGAGCGCTTGCTTAGCATGCTCACGGCCCAGCACTTCATAAAACAGGTGTATGGGCATACACCTTGTATCATACAACTTGGAAGAAGGACACAGGATCAGAAGTTCAAGACCACCCTTGGAGACAGCTAGTTAGCATCCAGCCCAGAATACTATACCCTCTCTCAACCGAACCAACCCCCAAGAATGAAGGGAAGGTGGGAAACGGGTGTAAGGGGAGAGAGGGAAGGAAGGCAGGCAGTATGAGTTCATCACTCCCCATGTGCTAAGTGTCTGCAACTTGTATTTGATTTATTCTCATATCAGCCAAGTGAGAGAAGCCCTTCTGCCATTGGCCAGTGAGAAACAGTGAGACAGGCCAGGCCTAAAATATCACAGCTGGTAGAGTACATGCCGCCTAGATCCTGCCCTGGCCTCCTGGTACAGACATAATGCTAACCTGGTTCTGCTTTACAGAAGGCTCCTTCCCAGCATGCACAAGGGCCCCAAGCTCAGTTACTCCATTACCTCTTCCACAGCTTTCCAGAACCAGACTCAGCATCAAACGGCCAAACTCACCAGGAAGCTATGTTCACAAGCAGCCGAAGGCTGGCCTGAGGTCAGAGGAGATTGTCTAAGAGACCCGGGACCGGTTCTCCCCTCCAGAGCTCCTGGGAAGTCCGAAACACCAACAATGAGGATATTTAATTGCTTGCAGACGGTGGAAGGCTGCAATCCACCCTCTTCACCCAGTCCCAGCCCGCCTGAAGCTTTCCCAGGTCGCTGAGCAGGAAGGTAGCTTTGGCAGGAAGCTGGGTGCGGTCCAGCTCGATAATCGCCCGTGTTAACACGCCATTATGCATGTCGTTAACAGACTTGGCAACTGGGACTTGGATTTTTACCTTCTCTTTGCATTTTTATTTTCTAAAAATAGAAAAATAAAATAAAATGTAACTCCCAGTGTGTGGGTGAGAAAAATCAAGATTCCCAGTCACGCAGGTGCTCCCAGCCTCTGCCTGGAGATGCATCTTCGCTGAAAACTGAGTCCTAAAGAAAAAGACTAGAGCAGTCAGGTACAGATAGGAATGTTGGGAGATGTGTTCTGGACTGAGGAAATACTCCTTAGAAAAGGCGAAGAAGAAGAAGAAGAAGAAGAAGAAGAAGAAGAAGAAGAAGAAGAAGAAGAAGAAGGAGGAGGAGGAGGAGGAGGAGGAGGAAGAAGGTGGGAGAGGAAAGATGAAAGAAGGAGTCATATTTCCACTTCACAATCATCATTAAATGACTTCCACTGCAACGGCAAAGAAAAGCAAAATAAAACAATTCTATAACTTGTTCAGTTGCGCCAAGTACTCGGAAGCAAAGGAAGATGCAGCACCTATCCACTGTCTAGAACTCAGTAGGTGCCCTGCAAGCCAGGCTTCAGGTGTCTAGGCATGAAAACCATACAACAAAGCTGCATCTGGAGGTAGGCTCTGTGCTCCAGGAGCAATCAGTAGAGAGGCTGAAGAGAAGCCCAGCCTAAGCAAAATGCAAAATCCCGAGACAGTCTACTGCTGGACCCAGCACCAGAACACTGTCCAGGGTCCTGATAAAGGGAACCTGGCTGCAGAGTGATGTGATCCCTGAGGACTAGAATAGATGCCAGATGAGGCTCTGTCACAAGGCTCCTGCAATCATGCAGATGAATGAATGCCAGTACCACCATCCGTTAATTCTCTAACAAGATTTCACAAACTTTAATGGCATGCACCCTACTCAGGTTAGCCCAAGGGAAGAGATCCTTCTTTTTCACCATAGTTGAACTGAGAGACTGGATGCAAAGCACACGGAAACCAACGCCAGTTCTGTCAGATCGCAGATGATCATGTCTATAGTCTCTTCTTCCTTTTCTACTCTCTAGAGTCCAGAGCACTGGAGGTGATTCCCACAATGAATCATGAACCTAGTTGTAGCAAAGCAGTGACTGCCTGCCCTCCTGAGGAGTTGATAACATAGCTGCTGCTTGTGACTATCTTCATGGCATGGTCTGACTCTATTTCACCCCTAACCTTTACTCCAAGGCAATGGGAGCATCATGTGTTTCTTAGCAGTGTATCCCCAGTGTCTGGAGGAAACTCACCTGGTTAAGTATAAGAGTCACAATTTAATAGGGGCTGAAGCTGCCCAAAAGTTTTCATCCTTGATCTTGCCTTTGTAACTTTTTTCACATTCAAAATTACTTCAAATTAAAAAAAAAAAAAGCAATAATGCTAGCAGGGGAAAAAAGAAAGAAAGGAAAAGAAAAAAGAAGGAAGGAAGGAAGGAGAGAGAGAAAGAGAGATTGAGAGAGAGAGAGAGAGAGAGAGAGGAAGGAAGGAGGAGGAGGAGGAGGAGGAAAGAAGAAGAAGGAGGAGGAGGAGGAGGAGGAAAGAAGAAGAAGGAGGAGGAGGAGGAGGAGGAGGAGGAGGAGGGAGACTTCGGTTTGGTTATTTGGAAAACCACAGCCATTCAGTTTGGGAGGAGCAAAGAAGAGAGAGAACAAGAACTACAGTAACAAATCATGTGAGGACTTCTGAGTCCGTCAGAGGCACGGATTTTCCCTTACATGCTGTGGGAAGTCACTAAAAGGCAGAGTGAGCAGGGGCCGAGAATATAACTCAGTGATAGACAGCTCCCTTAGCCCGCACGAGGCCCTCAGTTCAAACCCTAGCACTTAAGGAAGGCGAGTGGCCATGTTGATAAAATTACTTCTGACCACTGGGTGAGAATAAATTTGAGGGAGATCAAAGTAGGAGACATGAGCTGGCCAATAATACAATAACAACCTTAAACATTAAAAGAGAAATTTTTTAATTTTTTTATTAGATATTTTCTTCATTTACATTTCAAATGCTATCCCAAAAGTCCCCTATACCCTCCCCTTGCCCTGCTTCCTTACCCAACCACTCCCACTTCTTGGCCCTGGTGTTCCCCTGTACTGGGGTCATATAAAGTTTGCAAGACCAAGGGGCCTCTCTTCCCTATGATGGCTGATTAGGCCATCTTATGCTACATATGCTGCTAGAGACTCGAGCTCAGTAGGTACTGGTTAGTTCATATTGTTGTTGCAACTATAAGGTTGCAGACCCCTTCAGCTCCTTAGGTACTTTCTCTAGCTCCTTCATTGGGCCCCTGTGTTCCATCCTATAGATGACTGTGAGCATTCGCTTCTGTATTTGCCAGGCATTGGCATAGCCTCACAAGAGACAGCTATATCAGGGTCCTTTCAGCAAAATCTTGATGGCAGATGGAATAGTGTCTGCGTTTGGTGGCTGATTATGGGATAGATCCCCGGGTGGGACAGTCTCTGGATGGTCCATCCTTAGCTCCAAACTTTGTCTCTGTAACTCCGGGGAACGGGGGGGGGAGGGGGGGGGGGGAAGGCCAGCAAAGCAATAGCAGTATTAGTCACTGATGGAGACCAGCAGGGGGATGCTATGAGAAAAACCCACTAGCAAAGGACTTTTTATCCTGCTGTGGGTTTCGGTGCTGGGGACAGAGCCCAGGACCTCACACATGCTCAGCACGTGCCCTCCACTGAGCTACCGCGACAGTCTTGTAAAGCACAAATTCATGATTCATTATTTTAAACCGTGTGCTAATTAATTAGGGTTCTCCTTCAGGCTATGGTGGATCACTGGTGTGAACTCCCAGCATTAAAACAAAACAAAGCAAATGTGAAATGGGGCATGGTATCTCAGGCAAAAGGCTTCAAGTATTGGCCAGCAGGCAACACACATCTAGATGCTTACTTCTCTTATTAAGACTTATTTTTACTTTATGCATGTTGGTGTTTTGCCTGCATGTATGTCTGTGTGCCATATGCATGCCTTGCGCCTGGAGAGGCCAGAAGAGGGCATCGGATCACCCGGAATTACATATGGTTGCGAACTGCCACGTGGGTTCTGGGAATGGAATCTGGGTCCTCTGGAAAATCAGCCAGTGCTCTTGACTCCTGAGCCATCTCTCCAGCCCCACCCATCCTAGACCCTTGACAGGAGTTGAGTCCCACAGTTGCCCAGCTCCCTGCTTAGGACTAACTTCCTATACTGCAGAATGAGCAGATGTGGTGCCATGATGAGAAGCAGGGACTCAGCTGAAAGAGCTGGAGTACTGAAGCACAGCCCTAGGGAGAACTGAATTATACAGAGTGCTCCAGAAGCCTGGGCTGTGGAGCCCAGTGTGGTCCTTAGCAAAGACTTCTGTTATACATGCTTAGAGTGAGTACACACACCTAGAGTGAGTACACACACTTAGAGTGAGTACACAAACATAGAGTGAGTACACACGCTTAGAGTGAGTACACATGCTTAGAGTGAGTACACATACTTAGAGTGAGTACACACACCTAGAGTGAGTACACATGCTTAGAGTAAGTACACACACTTAGGGTGAGTACACACACTTAGAGTGAGTACACATACCTAGAGTGAGTACACACACTCAGAGTGAGTATACACATGTAGAGTGAGTACACACACTCAGAGTAAGTACACACACATAGAGTGAGTACACATGCTTAGAGTGAGTACACATTTAGAGTGAGTACACACACCTAGAGTGGAGTACACACACTCAGAGTGAGTACATACACCTAGAGTGAGTACACACAAGCTTGGTGAGCAGCAACTAACAGGCAGAGAACAGTGTATACAGAACTAGAAGTCAAGCACACGTAGAGGTCAGCCAAGACACAGGCCACATTAGTGGACAATTCTTATTCATGTATTCTCAGCCCATCAGTTGAGCCACCAGGACTGTGATAACTTAAGAGAAAGTTCACACACTCGGGAGTAAGTCATACTCTTCCGTTTTGCTTTGACTCTCTTTGAAATGGTTTGGTTTAGTTTGGCTTTGAGGTTGGGTCTTGTGTAGTCCAGACTAACCTCAGACTTGATTTGTAGTTCACTCTGACCTTGAACTCTTAATCCTCTTGTCTTACTTCCCAAATGCTAAGATTATAGGTATGCACTAACAATCACAACTCTATTGGTAGGGGAGAGGCAAAAACAAGGACCCGTTATAGAACCAAGGCTAGCCAGGAACTTGCTTTGTAGGCCAATTCAGTCTCCGATTTACAACAATCCTCCTATTTCTGCCTGCCAAGTGCTGGACTTAGAGGTATGTGCCACCAAGTCCAACATAAGACATTCTGTTGATAAGCGCCATCCAGTATAACTGTTTACAGTGGTATTGAGGTCATTTGCACTGTCCAGAGTGATAAGCACATGTGGCTATTGAGTGCTTGAATTATGGCTAATGCAACTAAGGAAACAGCTTGTTAATTTACCTCACTTTACACAATATAAATTTAAATGTTAAAAGCTACATATGGCTGCCATATTGTACAGCACAGCTATAGAGTGACCTCTAACAAAGTCTTCGTAAGATCCACATGGGACGCAGAGTGGGATGAACCCACTAAGTCAGAGAAGTGTAGACAGACACAGGGCAGCCCACCGGTCCAGCCGAGTGATGCATAAAGAGAAGCCTACAGCCTCAAGGTGGTCATCTGGTGCTTACTTGTTCCAATTATACAGTGAAAACCAACACTGCTCAAAAGAGAGTAACAGAATTCAAGGTCTCTACACACAGCAACAACAATACCTAGTTCATAATAAAAAAAATTATTAGACATGCAAAGAATAGAAAAATGTGAGCCATAATCAAGGGATCCCAAATAATCAAGTTACCCGAAATACTGGATTTAGCAATTCCTTTAAAGTAATGCTTTCCTTGTTTTCAAATAACTCAGGGTCTGTGTTTTCAGTGAGCGAGTAAAGTTATCTGGGGGGATGGCTCAGTCAGTACAGTCCTGGCCACACGAGCATGAAGACATGAGTGTAGACCCAAGCATGTTTTTAAAGGGCGTGCAGGCCTGCACCTAGAACTCCAGCACTCTTGGGAGTTAGAAACAGAAGGATCCCAGGGCTCGCTGGCTGAGTCAAACTAATCAATGAGCTCCAGGCTCCGTGAGAGACCCTGTCTCAAAAGAGAAGTTTGTAAATGGGAGAGCTCAGTGGACATGTCGAAACTAAAAAACCAAAACCAGACAAACAAACCTAGGTCTGAAAAGAAAACACTGGAAATTAAGTTGTGGATTTAACAGACTTGGAAGCAGGATTGCAATGATCGCTCTAAGATTATTTATTTATTTATTTATTTATTTATTTATTTATTTATTTATTTTTATGTGTATAGTTGTTTTGTCTTCGCGCATGCATGTTTCTGTACCATATACATGTAGTTCCCTCAAAGGCCAGGGGAGGGAACTGGAATTACAGACCGCTGTGAGGCACCACGTGGGTACTGAGAAACAAACCCAGGTCCTCTAGAGGAGCGACAAGTGCTCTTAACCCCAGAGCCATCTTTCCAGCCCAAAGGCTATAATGGCTTTAAAGCCCTTAAAGCGATAGGAATCAGCTGGTTTGGAGGAAAGAAAATAAAAATAACTGCTCAAGAATCTTCGCGACAGCATCAGTCAAACCGCACGTGCTAGGAATGTCAGAAGTAGAAAAGAATGGCAATGGGGGAGAGAAACGTCAGAGCTAGTAATGGTGGAATGTTACCATAGGTAGAAAGCCATAAACTTATACACTTAAAGTGACACACAGAATAAACACAAAGGAACCATATCTAGCTATGCTAGGATTGATCTATGGAAATCAGAAAATCTTGAAACTGATCACAAAACAAAGATACATTGGTTACAGATGACTCTTAGCTCATATCTTTACAAACCCATTGTAAGTTAGAAAATACCGCTTACTGCTGTTGCCTAACATCCCAAGAAAATATTACACCATGCACTGTTTGCCAGGAAAACTTCAGTTTTCAAAATACAAAATAGATTTCCAGTGAAACTCTTAGAGTTTTTAAAATTCTTCTTTGAGAGAGGGGGCACATGCTGACACTGAACATGTGATCCTCCTGCCTCCATTTCCCTAGTGGACCTCATAGAACAAGTGTCTGTTGGTTTGCCTTTCTCAACTTTGTGATGATATAAATACGTACATCCACTGGAAATCTATTTAGGGGCCATCTGCATAAAGAAGCCGTGGTAAGAATTACTGATGACTTCTCACGAGAAACATTAGAGTCAGGAAGACAATGGGGAAAAAAATTTCAATGTGCAAAGGAAAAATCTGTCACACTTGTACAGAATCCTATTTTACACAATATTATTCATCAAAGCCAGCAGGAAATAAAGACAGATTGTTAAACCCAAGCTGAAAGGCTCTCATGTCAGTAGACCTACTATAAGAAATGCTGGATATTCCCTAAGCTGGAGAGTACTGACGTCACCTGAAAACTCCAGTCTATAGGCAGGAGAGGAAAAAAAAAAAAAAACAGAAAAAGAATTAAGCTTCTTTAGATAGTTTCCTCAAAAGACATGTAACCAGGACTGTACTCGACGTGGCAGCCATAGATTTCAGAGAGGGTCAGACACTGAGAGCATTATCTTGTTCTGTAACCCCAGTCCCCCAGGCCACCTGCCTATGTCCAATCTATCTCCCAGCTTGTGCCAGGCTGGGAAGGTAAAAGTGGGTTGTAACTCCTAGGGCCTCTGCACACCTTCCCACAGGGACAACTTGGCCCCCTCAGCTTCTGTCAATCACAAAAACGCTTTTCGTTCCAGTTACATTCAGCAGTCTTTGCTTTGAACACTGCCAGTGACTCCAGGATGTTTGTTTGTCATATCGGAGAGGCTCTGCCACAGAGCATTCTGGGAACTTAGAGAGGGTGAGGCCCTAGAGAGGCAAGGGAGCAAGGATGGGGACATGATGATGAAGTGGGCAGAGGATGCCTGTCCCTGCTGGGGAAAGCATGCTAAGGAGTCAAGCAGAAGGAGCTTATTCTGAGCCTACCTCCTGCCTGGGTACCTCACAGCTATCTATCTCCTCACAGTCCTCAGAGGTGGATTTTCAATCTTCGTTTTACCAGTGATCCCATTAAGAGTTAGAATGTTAAAGGATTTGCCTGCATTTACATGGATATTAAGGAGCACCCCTGGATCAGACCCATGTTTCCTTGCCTCCAAAATCGGCTCATTCATTACTCATCATCTATTCAGAAAAAAAAAATATATTGGGTCCTACTATGTTCCAGGCACTGTATCAGATACAGAAATATAAGACAGATATTGTTCCAGATCCCATACTCCTGTTAATAAATGGAAAAATTAATCCCAGATGGTTATCAATTGTGAAGCAGAAAAGCCATGTGAGCCAATCAGAGTGAGGGACATTAAAATTTACCCTGAGATGCATCATCTGTCTGAATGGAGCTGCAACAGTCTTTGTGACTATCATTGCTGTCCCTAGTGCAGAGCAGCATGGAGAACATGCCCGAGACAGGCATCTATGTGGAGAGGAGTTTCAGTTGAGGCTTAACAACGGAGAAGAAATATCCAACGCCCCATACACACCCCAGAAAAGAGACCAGGACAAGACTCTTGCATTGAAAATACTAAATGAATGACTTGGGGGTAGAAGTGGGCTTGGCATACTGAAAACAAAAACACCAATGTTGCCAAGCAGGAACTGGGAGGGGAAATGGTACCAGATGAATCAAGGGTTGGGCAAGCCAGGAACAGATAAGAGAATAATATCTGGGCTTCTGGGCCAGGTGAAGGAGGTTCTCTATCCTAGAACCTGCTTTGTCAGGGCCACGTCAGAACCTGGAGGATATCAGTATGGAGGGGCCCACCAGGACTCCACACTGAACACTGAACACCAAGACCATGGCCACATGACTCTCTCCAGCCTTCCAACACCCTTCACTCTCTCTGCTGGTCAGGCCAAACTCAGGAAATAAAAAAAAAAAAAAAGTCACCCATTGATCACCAGTGAAGGAGCTTGGGATGTTGAGTAGTAAGATGGTGTGGGAAGAAGTCTGTTGGGTCAGCAGCCACTACCCAGGGTACAGAGCAAGCTGACACAGGGGCCAAGCCAGGGCTCAAAGGCCATACCCAATCTGCTGTCACGGTTTGTACTTTGATAGCCTTTTAGGTGAAAGTGGACTGTTCTCCTAAGCGTGCTTCCGGGCAACATGTGTGTTGTAAATTGAATTTTTGAAAAATGTCTTTTATTGAGTTTTGTTCTTATTGTAAGAGCAACACATGTTTCTTTGGGGGAAATCAGAAAACACCAAGCAACCATAAAGACGAAACTAGAAATACACACCTCCCATCCAGAGCAGTGACAGTTGATGACTCCGAGCCTGTGTCTCCAGCTTGTGCATCTGTCACTGCTCAGCTCCAGCCAACCCTGTCACATCTTGGTTGCTCCTCCAGGGTGTTGCCTCACAGATAAACACTAGGGAAACCAGGGATGCTAAACACACAGTGTTATCTCACCAAGGGAGGGCAGTGTCTAACCTGTTTGCAGCCCAGAAGGCTGGGGATGGAGGTGGTTAATAGCCTGGCGATCGTTGTGCTATCTATATGACCGAGACCACACCAGATCCTCCTCTAGACCCTTAAAATGTCACATGTAGCCAACTATAGAACCCATCTTTATGGAAGACATCAATGTACTTTACAAAGAGTTTTTTTTAACTTATTTTATTTTATTAGATATTTTCTTTATTTACATTTCAAATGCTATCCCGAAAGTTCCCTCTGCCCCTGCTCCCCTACCCACACACTCCCACTTCTTGGTCCTGGCATTCCCCTGTGCTGGGTCATATAAAGTTTGCAAGACCAAGGGGCCTCTCTTCCCAATGATGGTCGACTAGGCCATCTTCTGCTACATATGCAGCTAGAGACACAAGCTCTGGGGGTACTGGTTAGTTCATATTGTTGTTCCACCTATAGGGTTGCAGCCCCCTTCAGCTCCTTGGGTACTTTCTCTAGCTCCTCCACTGGGGGCCCTGTGTTCCATCCAATAGCTGACTGTGAGCATCCACTTCTGGGTTTGCCAGGCACTGGTATAGCCTCACAAGAGACTGCTATATCAGGGTCCCTTCAGCAGAATCTTGCTGGCATGTGTACAAAGAGTTGCGATGCAGTCATGTCTTAAGCTGTATTGTACACATAGGATTGAGTTCATTATCAATAGGAAACCTTTTACCAAATTGTGCTGTGCTTAAATATGATGAAAATAAACTACCCAGTGTCAGACTCTCAAAGTTTGAACCAATACCAGCTACTGAACCTTGTTAAAATGAATCTCCTTCTTGCCTCCCCTGAATCAACTCTCTGCAGGCCATGGTGTTTGCTGAGACACTGCACACCTCATGGTACCCCCATCTGTCTCCCACTGCTTCATGAGCTCCTTGCTGTCTTGGAATGAGCCTACTTTGTCACCCTGATGCCCAACCACTGAGACTTTCATGGGCCATGTGGGTGTTCTAGTTACCTCTTGGGAAAAATTCCAACCCTATAGGAGGCCACGGCCCTTCCCCTGGGCTACCTGAAGCTGCACCTTAAAGATGGCACCTGTTGGCTATGGAGCTTGTGGTAAACAGGTCCATATTTGGTGGTGATATGTTCCCTCTCTTCTGGTTGGCTGAGGTCGCACGCCTGGTGAAGTGACGTGGCCTGCCGTGATTGGAATGGATAAGAGTAAAAAAGGGCTTGTACCCCAGGGCTCGAGGGAGATGAAGAGGGAGATGATGAAGATTGTTCAAGGTTCCTGAATAAACTGCTGTAAGAAGAACTGGTGGTTACGTCTTCCTTGCTGTGGTCGAGAGAGGACGCAACACGACCCTACCTTGCTCTTGAGTCCCAGGGGTTGACCATAGCATTCTCATCCTGGTGCTAAAGATATCTCTAAGGTCTGCATTAGGTCCAGATGCCTGGATGCTTCCAAAGTCCCTGAGGGGAGAAAGAGGACTGACCTACATTCAGTCACCACTGCACTCAGCAATGCATCACCCACTAGGAGGAATGGATGGTACATACGACTTAATAACTTCTTAAATTTTCTTTTATGTGTATGGGTGTTTTGCCTGCATGCATGGATGTGCACCATTAAAGAGAGCAAAAAGTGTTGCGTACACAGCTATGCACTGGAGAAGCCAAGAATGTTAAACTCACAGGCATCTTTCAAAGGAAAGAGATGTTGAACCCATCCTCCTCCTGGAATGCTGGGAATGGATGTAGTTTACAACCTGGTGATCCTTTGCTATCTAATGAACCAGGCTCTGCCTGTATCTTCCAGAAATTATAGTTTACTTATCCCAGACCCTTTCTCCCTAAAACTTTGAGTATTACTTCTAGGCCATAAAACTCATTCTTGTAAGAGATGTCATTTGTACAACAGCCTAAGTGACTTCTACATTATCCTAGGGCCAGGCCAAATCCCAATTCCCACAGGGATTATGTTTACCTCGGTCATTCTCCCTAGACACTTATCTTGGGCATTGTTACTAAGTCAACAGAACCCATCTTACAAGAGGAAGCCTTAGGTACTTTGTAAAGAGCTTCAGTATAACATGTCTTAAGCTTCAATGTCCTGCTTCATTGTACTCACAGAGCTGAGTTCACTGTTATCTGAAAACTTTTTTCCAAAGTTGTGCTGTCCTTAAATATTGTCGATATCAGACTCTAGAAGTCCTGGCCCAGTGCCAGTACCCAAACCGGGCGGAACCCAGTTTCATTCTTGTCTTTTTGCAGATTGTTTCCTTTGGGGTTGTAAAGCTTGCAGGGACTCTCCACATACAGCTCACATGCCTGATGCCTAAAGAGACCTCACCTCCCATCCTTGAGTGTGGGGCCCCAGGAATTGGAGTTACGAATGGTGTGAGCCTCTAGGTGTGTGTGCTAGAAGTAAAAGCTGGGTCATCTGAAAGAGCAGCTGGGGCTTTTAACCATTGAGCCTTTTCTCCAGCCTTGTAACTTTTTAAAATTATTGTGTGTGCATATGTTGTGTTGGGAGGGGAGGTTAGGACATAGTAAATGCATGCCATTGTGTGCATGTGGGGTCAGAGAACAGCTTTGAGAAGTCTGTTCTAGTCTTCCACCATGGGTTCCAGGGACTGAATTTCAGGGGGGGGGGGGCTTCACAGCATGTGCTTCTTACCTGCTGAGCATTTCCTTATAGCCTTCTCTTTTATCTTGTCAATGAGTTGCGAGCATGCTTTTTTTTTTTTTTTTTTAGCAATGAATGTTGTTTCTACAGCAAGCCAAAGATTGCATAGTATTCCACTACATAAGTTTGGCTAAACTTATATAAACAGTCTAGACTTCCAGGCTGAAGTCAACATTTTTGATTCTAATAAATAAATCATTTCCAATTTCAAGCAGAAAAACATTTCTCTTCAGAAATTCTCACCAATCCTAGAATTTGAAAGTTTCCCTCATCTACTGAATTCAGTTGGAATTAAACTCATACTGAATGCAATAAGTGATACAGTGTGGTGCAAAAGTAGAAACAAAGATTCAAACACATGCAGTCTCTGTCCCAGGAAATGGACTTGGGACATCGGGTGGGCTCTGAGGGTGAGTCTGGAAGCAGCTGGGACTGCATTCAGAGCGGAGATAGAGGATACAGAGGACACGGATGAACAAGCAAGCTAGGAGACTGCTCAGAAACAATGTGGAGGAGCCGGGCTGGGAGGAGCAGGCGGGAGCCTAACCGTGGGAAGAGAGAAAGTGGGCAAGAGAAACAGCAGGAAACATATTCGGAAAGATGAACTGAGACCAGAGCAGGAGGTGTGCAGAGCTACTGATGAGAGCAGGACCAGCAGAGCCAGAGGAGAACGTGCTAGGAAAGAGTTTGGTTCTGATGGTACAGTTCTTAAATCACGATTCCTGGACATGATTCTGTATACACTGCCTCTCCTCTTCATGCCAAATACCATAGCATAAAAGCATTAAAAGTACATTAGATACATGTTATGACCCAAAAGCTGATTTTCCAGGACCACCAGACATGGCTTGGAGTCTTTATTTGTGCTCATAGGAGAGCCAGTCCTAATGGACTGACGTGACGTGACAGCTGCTCCTGTTCATCCATGCAGTCAAGACTAAGGACGCCTTGAAGATGACCTTCCTGGGGATGGGCCTTTCTGTGCCTGAAGAACCTTCGCACTGAGGTGAAACCATTACTAAAGCAAATGGAAATCACTCTAATTGCAGTTCTAGAGAGGTTGTTATTTTTTTTAAGTGTTTTCTCAGAACTTTCCAGCAAAATTGCATATTATTCTTTGTGTATTTCTGCTGCTTTTGTAGCCTGAGCCTAGAACGGCTTTGAAGGAAACTCAGATAAAACACACCAGGCTAGAGATGGCCTCAAGTTTAGATAAATATACAATGTGATTTAAATCTGAGATCCCACAAGACTTGTGAGGAATTTTCCTGAGGTGGGATTATTATCCCCAAGAGAATGAGGAAAAGAAGGCCCACAAAAGGGAATGAGCTCACACAAATCAAAGTGAAGAAGTGGACTACCTCTGTTAAGTTTCTTTCCACTGCTGTGATAAACACCATGACCAAAAGCAACTTGGGGAGAAAATGGGTTCATTGTCCTACAGCTCGTAAATCCATCACTGAGGGAAGCCAGGACAGGAACCTAGCGTGAGGCACTGATGCAGAGGCCATGGAGGAACGGTACGTATTGGCTTCTTCTTTACTTGTTCAGCCTGCTTTCTTATAGCATCCAGGACCACTCACCCAGAGATGGCACCGCTCCTCCTAAGCTGGGCTCACCCATATCCATCATTAGTCGAGAAAATGTTCCACAGGCTTGCCCACAAGTCAGCTGGATGGGAAGAATTTTCTCAGTTGAAGATCCTTCTTTCTGGCCTTGTGTCAAATTGACAAAACACTGCCCAGTGCATAGATGGGCACTAAGCTTTGCTAGGGTGTAGAGTCGAGGCCAGATATATGCTACTCTCTGCTCCCTCCTGTTGGTGAGAAGAGGAAAGAGCAGCTTTTCTGTTCTACCCAGAAAGCCTGCCCCACAGATGTTCAATCTGCTCCATCAGATTCTCTGGAGTTCCAATTACTCTGACAGATTCACAACCAGGATCCAAGAACTGGAGCCATGGGCCCAGAGTCACGTAAGGAGTTGAGCTGTCTGGGCCTGCTGCTTGGGTTTGGCTCATTTTTCTGGTATCAGTCCCCTGCTTCTAGGTCCCAGGTACAGGTGTAGAATGTAAGCTGATACAGGTGAGGTTCAGAACTAATCCATGCCTCAGTTTCTGCCAGCTGTGTACTTTCAAACATGGGCCTCACGCTTAGGGTCCCTGTTTCCTTCCTTTCAAGAGACTGGCTATCTGTGGTTTCACTCTGACATTGTGACTGGAATGAGATTCTGAGTTTGGCACTCAGAAAGCATCCACGTCCCTTGTTCCCCTTTGTGATTTTGCTGGCAGTCACAGCAACAATTGCTCTCCTGCCCCGTTCCTTGGCCCAGAACTAGAGTTGATTCTCCAGCAGTGAAATCACTTGGGGCTGAGCCAGGAGAACATGGAATTGTCACTCTCTTAAGCTGAACTTTACCCTATACAGGTGTCCAGGGTAGTGGGGCCAGAGTCTCTGCTGTCTGGTTCCATGCCAGGCTTCTGTGCAGTGCATGCCATGAGACAACAATGTGATGTACCATTCATGGCTTCTGAGAACATCCCTGGGTCCCCTGAAACTACAGCAACCCCAAGTCTCATGAGCTGGAGAAACAAATATCAATTCTTGTTTACTCATGACAACCACATTCTTCAGAGGAATGAGGTAGACAGGGGGTTGATGTCACCCAGTAAATCTCTCAGCCACCAGGGGAGAGTTGCCACAGTTGAAAAAAATGGATCAGATCTATAATTGGTGGGATAAAAGCCAGGTCAATAATGGGTGGGGCCAAAGCAAGTGTTTGACTAGCAGGGGACTAGCAGAGCCAACACACAGAATTGTTTTTCTCCCTGAAGTGTTGGCAGACGAGAGCCTCTGGGGAAGACCTTCAGATCAGATAGAGGTGACATAAGGAAGGGATGGGGCTGTAGAATGCCTAGCCCAAGAAAGTCAAAACCCAGTGACTTGGAACCTTTGGGACAGTTCATTCTCACTGAAAATAGAGAAAACAATGTTGTTGTCCATCTACTAGACCCTAGGACAAGGACAAGGACAAGGACAAGAGCAGGCCGGAGCTCCCGAGAGTTGGCCTCACGCTCACTGGCTAGTGGATAGGCAGAGGCATACGAGAGGCATCCCTAAAACATGACTGTGCTGTCATGGTGATGAAAAAAGTAACTAACATGAATAGTGACCAAGGATGGGATGGGGGAATGCTAAGATCTCACTTTTGTAAGTCCAAGATAGGTGGATACATCCCTCTTAAACTTATTAACAGTGGAGAAGAAGCAGATGGGGAGCCTTGAAAAGCTGTTTCACCTCGAGCCAACCTCCAGAACCATGCTTGGTGGAGCACAGAGCAGACACTATGGAATCCAGTCCCTGGATTCCATATGACTCCCTGTCATCAGTCTTCCCCTCAGAGGAATTGTCCCTTAGTACAGGCCTTGTCACTAATGAGGTTCTTTTAAAAAAAAATACCATGGTCTTGATAGATTACACAGTACAAATTTATCTTTTGCCATTTGGGACATTGGGGTTCAAGGTCAAGGTACTGACTGACTCGAGTACCCAGTGAGAGCTCTTTTCCTGGTTGTACACAGCCTTCTCACAGGGGACTCAGGTGATGCTGGCAGAGTTTCTCATGTCTTGTCTCTCTTGTAAGGGCACTAATGTCATCATAATCCCCCCACCCTTGTAGCCTCATCTAAACCTAATCACCCCCTCCAGGTCTTACCTCCAAATACCATGAAATTCATGAGCAATTGAAATTAGATTTGAAGAAATACTGTTCAATTCATACCACCTACTTCTCATTACAAAGCCACGTAGTTTCATTTCCAGTGAACACACCTCAGTACAGGGCATGGGTAGCCATGACTACCTGTCTTAGTCAGGGTTTCTATTCCTGCACAAACGTCATAACCAAGAAGCAAGTTGGGGAGGAAAGGGTTTATTTGGCTTACATTTCCATACTGCTGTTGATCACCAAAGGATGCAGGACTGGAACTCAAGCGGGTCAGGGAGCAGGAGCTGATGCAGAAGCCATGGAGGGATGTTCTTTACTGGCTTGCTTCCCCTGGCTTGCTCAGTCCACTCTCTTATAGAACCCAAGACTACCAGCCCAGAGATGGCACCACCCACAAGGGAACCTCCCCCCTTGATCACTAATTGAGAAAATGCCTTATAGCTGGATCTCATGGAGGCATTTTCCCAACTGAAGCTCCTTTCTCTGTGATAACTCCAGCTGTGTCAAGTTGACACAAAGCTAGCCAGTACACTACCTGACAGTGCCCATGTTATCAGGAATGGAGGCACAAGGTCACACAGCTTCAGTCATCACTGTGGACCCTGAGCATCTGTCTATCTTCCTGAATCCTCAGCTCAGTTCATTCTCTGTGATGGGTAGTAGTGGTGTCCTCTACTGACTGGAATATTTGGAATATTAGATGGATACCATATGAAAAGCACCTCCCAGTGATCCCGATTGTCTCAGCTTGCCTGCTGTTCCTGTGATAACACACTGACCAAACCAAGGCTTGGTTGGGCTTACAGGTTTCAGACTTTCAATGAAGGAAACCAAGATACAAGATAGGGACTCAAGGCAGGAACCTGGAAGCAGGAACTGAAGCAGAGGTCATGGCGGAACCTGGTTTGCTCATCCTTGCTGGCTCATCTTGCTTTATTATACCACCCAGGACAACCTACGTAGGAGTGGTGCTACTCACAGTAGACAAGGCCCTGCAACATCAATCATTAACTAAGAAAAGGTCCCTTAGACATGTCTATCAGCCAATCTGATGGAGATAATTCCTCAAGCGAGACTCCTACTTCCCAGACGACCTTAGCACATGGTGGAGAGCAAGTGTTCGTCAGGCAGGAGCTGTCCTTGCTGGGGTGGGCACATGCGGTATTTGGGTTTACAGATCTGGAGCGGGTCTCTCCCGAGCAATGCTCACATTCCACTTATAGCCTCTCACTCATCAATCTTTTTCCAACTGGCACTTATTTTTAGTCTACTGTATCTGCACCCACAATATTTTCACTTATACTCAACCTCAGAAGAGGGTGTCCTTCTCTAAGTTTCAAAGCCTTTGTGGACACCTCTTCGGCAAAACCACAGGGATGCCTAATGGGTCTCAGGAGAGGAGATCCCACAGCTTTTCCACCCAATCCCAGAGAAACTATTACCACATCGTATCCATACAGTGGGCCATGAGGCTATGTGATAGGTTTGATTGTAAGGCCCCCAGCATCCCACCCCCTCCCCTGGGGGGCTGAATATGGCTAGGTATTCTGCATTCACTAAAGGCAGGCTGAGCCTCTTACCCGGATACATACTTGATTGTCCACAGAGTACTGAACTGCAGCAGCAGCAGCAGCAGCTCAAGCCCTCCATATTTCAGTTCTAGCATCTATTTTCTAGGAAACAAGCCATATGCATCTTGATGTGGCACAACACTCCAGGCTGTCCCAGCTGAACCCTCACATTTACAGATGAAGACACAAGGTGTCACCAACACAGGCTGGTGGAGGTGAATATGCAATGCCCAGCCTTGCCTTTCACTGATGAAAAGCAGAAAACTGAAGAGGTGGGTACACAGAAACCACAAAGCTAGCTGCTGATAATCTGAAATGTTTTCTAACACAGACTCAGGAAGTACTGACAGGGCTGAAAAAATTATTTACCCTATTTCTTGAGTTTATGTCAAATTACCAGTCTCCATCTGCACCTGTACTACGGCATGAAATAATGTTTTTATAAGCCTACTTATTGTCTTTGAAGAGTTACACAAACACCATTATGCATCACTCAACCAACTTAAGTACTTTCAACTGATGTAATGTTTGCTTCTCTTTTAATTATTTTGCACATACACAGAAATGTAAAACTCTTTGTCAACACAAATATTTCAACTGTCACATGTTTTGCACGTCGAGAAGCTAAAACACTATTGAAGTACAGTTTGAGCATTAAAGGTGCTAATTTGTCATGTGAAACTATTTAAAATGGATATTTTTGTCACCCTGTTTTGGTGACCATTCTTCAGGCCTTAAAACACAAATGGGGCCTGCTTTCTCTTCCACTCTTACGGCTCCTTGGGAAGAACTGTTCCCTGTGTATGGTATTACAAGTGGTGGAAGTAAGCTTCGGGTAAGACTGATAGACTGAGGAATTATGTTTTCAATCCTAGAGTTCTATAAAGACATTCACTATTTTATAATTGGATGTTGTGATGGAAAACATTCATTGTCAACATAACTGGGTCTGTAATCATATAGAAAACACAGCTTTGAACTTGACAGGGCATTTCTCTGATCACAGGCTTCAGAAAGGAACAAGGACTCTACCATGGACTGGATTGGAGAGTAGACCTGTTGCATTCTGGTAAAAAGAAAAATAAACTGGTTGTATTTTTCTCATGTCAGAAAGACTTGAGTGAGATTTACATTGTTTGGCAGAGGAAATTTTGTGACAACACAATATCCAAGATATGGAACGGTTTTGCTTACTGCTCTTAGATTTTCAATGAAAGAGCAGAAATAAATGAAAAAAGTACGCAATTTGGTAAAGAGAAAAGAATGTCTTAGTTATTTTTCTATTGTTGTTAAGAGACACCATGGCCAAGGCAACTTACAAAAGAAAGAGTTTACTGGGATGCACAATTGCAGAGGGTTAGAGTCCATGATCATTATGGCAGCAGGCAGGCAGGCATGCTGCTGGAGCAATAGTGAAGAGCTTACATCTAATCCACAGCCAGTAGACAGAGAGTGAGCTAACAGGGAATAACATGGGTTTTTGAAACCTCAAAGTCCACTCCCAGTGACACACCTCCTCCAACAAGGCCACACCCCCTAATCCTTCCCAAACAGTTCCACAAACTGGAGAGCAAACATTCAAATATACGAGCGTATGGGGGCCATTCTCATTCTAATTACCACAGCCAGTTTCAAATTACAGACAAAGTTGATGCAGAGAAAGCTGCTGTGCTTGTTAAAAAAATTTGCACCGCCAAAGAGAAACCACATTCTCTGTCCTGAGATGATAGGAGAGATGCCCAGAGAGCAAGATCCCACCCATAAAAGTCTCTACGTTTCAGAAATACAAATGTATTTAAAAGAAAAGAGCCTTAACTGAAATTGCTTCCAAGTGGGAATTCCCCGCTGCCAAGGAATCTCAGATTCAGTCACCAAAGCACACAGAGACTCCTATAGCCATGACTGAAAAGGGACAATACTGTGTCCCAAGCTGACAGTAGAAGCATCACTGACAGTTTGAAAGCATGAAAAGTACGAGAGTTACCAGTGTCATGGAGTCTTGCACTGAGGCTGCAGGAAGTCACTGAGGCCAGGCAATGTATAGCAAGATCCGATTCCCTGCAAGAATGCCTGGACAGACCATTACACAAAACTGCCACAGGCTGCGGGAATAGAATAGAGTCGTCCCAAAAGAGGCTACATGCACTGCAGGCAGCAGAACTAGGAGGGTAGGGCCACCCAAGTCTGTTGTAACCCAGACGATGCCATTCAGAGCCCCCAGCGCTGGACATGGAGCAACAGGAGCTGATATTTACCATGCTAAGTTTTGGTCTCGCTGTGCCCCAACTCTTTCTTTGCTATACCCTTACTTCTCACGCTTTGAAGTATAAATGCTTATGCAATGCTAATGCCAAGTTGGTTTGATTTGGAAATACATCTCTGGGTATGTGTGTGAATGCATTTCCTGAGAGGTTTGACAGAATGGACGCCCCACTCTAAATGTGGGTGATACTAGCCCATAGGCTGATATCCTGGATTGAATAAAAAGGTAAAAGAAAGGAGGAGGGGCTGGAGAGGTGGCTTAGAGGTTGAACCCTTGCCGTTCAAGCATAAGGGCAAAAGTTTAGATGCCAATACCAGAGTTACAAGCCATGCAACCTGCAGATGCCTGTAAACCCAGCTCTGAGTGGGACAAAAACAGAGATCTCTGGGGTTTGCTGGCTTCCAGCCTAGCTGAAAACTCAGAGCTGCAGGATTAAGGAAAGATGCTGTCTCAAAATCATAGGCTAGAGTGATAGAAGATGCCTGATGTCCTTCTCTGTCTCTAAAAATGCACAGGCATTCATCTGACACATAGACACTCACATGACTACCACATTAGCATGTGTGTTCCCTCAATCTATGAGCCAGAAGACTTTCCTCCCCTAGCTTGCTCCCTGGTAGGCATCTTGTCAGAACAAGAGTAAAGTAACTAACCCAGCTCCCAGCTCCCTCTGCTCAGCAGCTAGATGGAAACAGTAACACCAGCATCAGTCACATGCCGACAGGATATAGATGGAAACAGTAACACCAGCATCAGTCACATGCGGACAGGATATAGATGGAAACAGTAACACCAGCATCAGTCACATGTGGACAGGATATAAATGCAGAGGAGAGTTTACACAGTTCCAAATATTGAAACATAATTTAGCATTTGCCCCCAGAAAACTGTTTCTGTTCCTGAGCATGTTTATCAAAAGGATGGAGAAAGAGAAGTATATAGACAGGCAGTGGGAAGAATTTGAAATGAGCTGTTTATTTAGAAAACTAACCAAAGCAACAGGAAGCACAACATTCTGCTATGCAAGTGGTTCTATTTTTCTTTTTTTCTTTTTTTTTTTTTTTAAGGTCAATGACACTTATTTCTTAATCCTATCCCATCAGCTCTGTGGTAGGAGAAGTGCTTCCCAGAGACCTACAAACTATTCATGAGAAGTCATTCCTTCCATATCGTTCATCTTTGCCTCTTTTTGTATTATGGGGAGCATTTCAGTGGGAGGGGAGAGGTTAAACACAGCTGGAAGTCCACCGTCACGATCCAAAACCCAATCCTCAACCATTAAAACCTCCACCAGGCCTTTTCCTGCCTTGAATTTGGGTGGTACTCAAGCTGGTACGTCAGCTGGGCCAGCCTGATGTCAAAACACTCATAAGAATTTTGTATTTTGCCACCAACCCTCTTCCAAACCAGACACATAAGTGACTTGTGAGACTTTTCCCAGTCATGCAGTTTCACAAGAGCCCATCCATTCAGTCAGCAAATCGTGGTAAAACCTACCACATCCCAGACCCTGGACTGGCACTGAGTTGAAGGTAATTAGAGAAAAAGCATCCACATTTCTCCTAATGCTGTGCCGTGTTTATGGCCTGCATCTTGTTCAGTCTTCTAATGATGAACACCTGGTCAACATCAACCATATGACAATTCATCATTCGGGTCTCTTGTTTCGTTCAAAAGCCTGTCCCTAGATGATCCTCAAGGATGAATTTCTTTTGGGATTCAATCCAATATCCAGATGTGTGAGTGTGCTTAGAAGGGTCACGAGACCCTTGGAACCAAACTTGCTCTAACATGATTTAACTACAAAGCCCTTCCTCAGACCCTGCTCGGGTTTAATATTGCTTTCCTGAGGCCCATCTGTTCTCTCAGTGCCTCTTAGTGTGGGTGTGTCCAAGCCACCTGCTCAAGGGGACCAAGTTTCACTGCCTCAGAACCAGAGAGTCATTTCCTGTTTCCACATTAGATGATTTTTTAACGAGATGACAAGGGGCAGCTGTTTTCTCAAGCCATGAAGAGTGAAAGAAAAGGAAGCATACGGGGCCAAGAGTGAAGAATCTTGGGTTCTTGTCCATCCAAGCCCCACGGTGCTGAGTGGCTATGGAAAATCTCTTGGGTCCACATCCATTGTAATCCCCTCCAGAGCTCCACACAAACCCTCTATCCTGTTCTTTTTCTATGCTCTCTCTTCCAAGGTCATATAAAGGATAATAGGAGCATCTTCACAGATGAGATGAGATGCCATGACCATAGGAACATTACTAGACATCAGCAGCTCTGGAAAGGACTTGAGCAAACTCGGTTTGCAATCTCATGGTCTAATAGTGCTTCCATATCATGAGCTCTTCTTCAGACCTATACATTGCTGGAGACTAGAAAGACAGAAGATGAAGTGGTTGGGGACCTTGATAGTCAGTTGATAGTCAGAGGAAAAGCTAACTCACCCTCAGGGGAGGCAGCACTGCTATAGCTGGAGTTGGAAGGAATACAGTCAGCCAACTCGGAGAAAGATGCCCTAAGCCCAAAGAACGGAGAAGAGTTGGAGGTGTAAAGTAACCTGAGATGACTGGATACTTACCAGAAGTGAGAAGTTAATAGAAGAAAGTCACTAAGGCAAAGACAGCCAGATGAGGATGGAGAAGAAAAAGAAAAAGAGCCAAGTTCCAAAAGTCCTTGCAAGTCAAAATGAGATCATATTTCAGTTACAAATTTAGATGGCTTTTTCCACACCCAAATCAAAATCTGCATTCCATCTAACATTGCATTTGCCAGGCTAATTATTGAAAGGGGCCAGTTTCTTACATTGGTGTCTTTATCTCAGAAGTTCTTTAATAAAAGCACTATTTTACAGGGCTACTGTCTATTCTTGCAGAGGTTTGATTCCCAGCACCACACAATGGCTCACAACTATCTATAACTCTAGTTCCAGAGAACCCAGTGCCCTGTTCTGGTTTCCACTGGCACCTGGAACACACATGGGGCACATACATACATACATGCAGGCAAACATTCACATATATAAAGTCAAAATAAAGCATTTTTAAAAGAGAGAGGAGCAAAACTTTTCTAACTGGAGGTGGGAAGAACTTTGTTTTGCCAGTAAGCACTAAACAGATGTGTGGGTTTTTTGTTTTTTTGTTTTGTTTTGTTTTACTTCAGACATAAAAGGTACTGGTAATGTTATAACAAACACCTGAGTATTCCTTACTTATATGGAGTATTAAAATATTATGGAACTGATGCTGTCCTCAATATTATTGCTTCTGCCTGACCCTGTAGGGGGCGGTTCTGATGCTTAGATGGGGAATCAGGGTTAGGGTTAGGGAAGGTCCTGTTTCCCAATTGGTTCTTGATCAATCAATAAAGTTGCTACTGGGCAATGGCTGGGCGGAAGAGGCAGGACTTCCAGGTCCTGTAGGAAGGCAAGAAGATGGAAGAAGGGGAAAGAAAATTCGCCATGCTTCAAAGGGAGAGAGAGCCACCAGCCATGGATGGATCTCAGGTGGATTGGCCATTGGCTGCTTCCCTGACTGGGCCTGGGGTAGCAGGCAGGAGATTAAAAACACAACTAAGCTGAGGACAGATTCAGAGGTGTTGAACTGGAAGTTAAGATAAGGGTGCATTAGCCGCGGGAGGCTTGCCCAGCCATTGAGCTGAAAAGCATATTAAAAATAAGTTTGTGTGTGTGTGTGTGTGTGTGTGTGTGTGTGTGTGTGTGTGTGTGTGTGTGTGTCTTTTATCCACAGATCCAAGGGGAACTGGGCAGGGACTGGTTGTTCCATCTGCCCAGAGCTTAAAGCGGGGTTGGAGAAAATACAAGCTACACCAACCATGAATTCCTGAGAAAGCCACAGCCCTAAACCTTAGATTTACCATTCTTTTCTAGACATATGTACCTGTAAGACAGTAATGTTGGATTTTGGTTTGGTTTGGTTTGGGTTTTTTCTTTTTTCTTTTCATCTTTGAAAACTTTTAACCAGTTGCACTTATGGTTGTACAACTTGATCCTTTCTCTCGACATAGTTCTTGAGATTTATCCAACACTATTTCATTTTAATGTTGCATGGTTTTATTTTAATGTTATTAAGAGTACATGAATAAAAAATGCACTATGCTATTTTGGCACTCCTCTGAGGGCAGACATTAGAGTTATTTCCAATACTTGCTATTACCAGCAAGCTGTCATGAGTGAACATTTCTGTGCTTGATCACAGCAGAGAACAAGAAGAGGTGACATTGCTGTCATCCCTCTGTGCATGTATGTTAGAGGTTCTCCACAAAGCATATTTCAAAGAAGAATAAGTGTCTGGCCATGGCATAAACACATCTCTAACTGGATTAAGCTGTTTTTGTTTGGACCGTCATTTAAATTACCATAGGCTCGGTGGTTGAAATAATAAATACTTATTTCTCACAGTTCTAGAATCTAGATATCCGAGATCAGAGCTTCAGCATGGCCAGGTTCTAGAGGGAACCTCGTTCAGGCCAACACCCAATCTCTTTATACCTTCACCTGACCAAAAGAAAAGCTGAGTCAACGCCTCAGGCTTTTCTAAAAGGCCAATCATTACATTGATGAGGGCTCCGTGTTCATGGCCTAGTTACCACCCACACCCCACGATGCTTGATGAAATAAGTAATTCAAAGGGACTCAGATGTTCAGTCCATTGCTCTACCAAGTTTCTCTTCCAGTAATTTTACCAATGTCAGTTCCAATCAGTGACATAAGAGACCTCCCATGACTCCATACTTTTGTTAATGTGTTATTACCAGACCTACAAATATTTACAAATTTTATCTAATACTCAGTAGACTCACTAGTCTAGTATCGTGTCTGTCATTTTAATGTATAGTTCTTTGTTCAAACAAGTGAATGCCTTTGGTTTTACTGGATATTTGTGAGGTATGTGTTCAGCAACTGTTCCCATTTTTTTTGTTATGGAATTGGTTGTCTCTTTCTCAGTGGGTGTAATAGAGTTCTGTACATCTCAGGGTAACAATCCTCTTAGATTGTATATAAGTTTATGGGGTTTTTGCTTTCCTTTGTTTTTGTTTGTGGTGCTGAAGATCAAACCCAGGGTCTTGCACATGCCATCTCTCCCATCTCCAGCTCTGTGCATTTTTAAAATACGTATTAGATGTATTTTTAACCATGTGTAAATAAATGTATCTGTGCATGGACATGGATGTACTTGCTCACAGAGTCCGAAAGAGGTCATCAGATTCCCTGGAACTGGAGTCACAGGTGGTTGTGAGCCCCACAACACGGGTGCTGGGAACTGAACTCAGGTCCTCTGCAAGAGCAGAAGTGCTCTGAGCCAGGGAGCCCATCTCTCCAGCCCCATGATGCTGTTTGTTTGTTAATGTAATAGGAAATTTTGTCAAAAAAAAAACAGAAACAGACATGAGAGTACTGGGACTTCTTTAAGTCCTGAGCAGTTGAAGTTTCCAAGGCTGTCAGACTCTATGCACTTTTCATGATCTTTGATTGACTATGCTATTTTAAGGCTCAGTTGAAGACAGAATTTAACTTGTAGAAAATTAGCAACAATACAAATCTGCCATCCGCAGCAATACAAATTACTCCTGCTCAGAGGGATGGTGATAAACTTTTTGTAATAGAGAATATAAAACTGAGCCAAGTTCTCACTTATCCTTTCTCCTAGTCCCTCTGTTTATAAGTTAAAATTAAGTCTTTGACACAAATTTATGACATATTTTCATGAGAATCTTGTTTTGGCCACATTGAAAAGATATTTTCAAAACTAATAAAATATAATCCAAGAAAGTTGACCCTTCAAGGCAGAGAACCAACCTGCCATTTGTGACAGACTTTGAAGCCTCAAGAGATTTGCTGAAAGTTGCTAATAAAAAAGCCTGAGGAGCCACACAAATCCATGGCTGATTTTCAGGCCAGCTCTCCTTTTCTTGTCAGTTGGAGGGTCTGGGTAATTTTGTATTAAACCTCTCTGAACCACACTCCATTAGCAAAACTGGATTAAGGACGTTTACCTCAGGGCTGGCAAGACAGCTCAGTGTGTAAACAGGCTTACTTACCAAGCCTGATGACCTGAGTTTAATGCCTGGAATCTGCATAGTTGAACACAAGATACTTTTCTCCCACAAGTTGTCCTCCACATGCGTGTGGACTGTGTACATACAAATACACACACACTAAATGTATTTTTTAAAGAATATTTGCCTCAAGTACTATCATGAACCTTAAATGAAATAGCAGGTACAAGCCACTTAATATATAAGGGGCTGCAGGCTGGCAAGGTGGCTCAGTAGTAAGGTGATTGCCAATAAGCTTAAAGGCCTAGATCCAATTCCCAGGATCTACCTGAAGTTGACAAGTGATGAAAACATGTAGTGCCTGAAGTTTTCCTCTGACTTCCATACACAGCCTTAATGCACACACACACACAATAAATAAAGAACATTTCACTTCTTAAAATAAAGACCATGTGGACGGGGTTGGGGGGGATGTCTCTGACTCCTTGGCCTGCTCTTGGGACCCTTTTCCTCCCACTGGGTTGCCTCATCCAGCCTTGGGATGAGGATCTGTCCCTAGTCTTATCATAACTTGTTATGCTGTGTTTGGTTGATATCCCTGGGAGACCTGCTCTTTTCTGAAGGAAATCAGAGGAGAGGACATGGGAGAGAGTGGAGGGAATGTACTGTATGAGAGAAAAATGTTTAAAGGGAGAGAAAAAGCGATCGTGATAGCAATAACGAGAGACCTTCAGTAGGCTTCTTTAACGGACTAAATATAAAACTTCAAATGCAGAAAGTGAGGCTGAGAGTCTGCAGCCTCTAAGAACGGGGGTCACTAATACAGTTGTTCTGGTGGAGCAAAGAGATGGCAAAGCATCCAGGGTGGACCCCCTCTGGCTCACCATAGAATACTGTGCACATCTCTGTCATTTGCACATCCGCTTCTTTGATGAACTCTCTACTCTCACCAATCCGTGCACTAAATATCAGCTGTATAGGATGAGAATTCTTAGGAGCCCAGGCTCCTTTACACCTAAGATAGAGATGAGAGGTCTACTCTTGTCTAGGGCTGTCACAAACCGTGTGCTTAAGGCAACAAAATTGTTCCACCATTCAGAGGCTGAAACATGTCTTGCCCACAGTCCCTACAAAATCTGCAGAGTGGCCCTCACCTTTTCCTGGCTTCCAATGGAGATCATCACTCCTTGGCTTATAGCTACAACTATTGCATCTCTTCCTATGTCATCACCTGGCTTTTCCCCTGGAAGGCCCTGTATCCATATATGTTTATAAGAACACCGGTCATTTTAGATAAGATGCATCCTACACCAGTATGACCTCATCTTAACTCATAAGATCTACAGTGAGACAGCATCTAAGTAAGGTCATTCTGAGTCACCTGAGATTAGGAAGTCAGCATATCTTTTTAAAGGACACAATTTAGTCCACAAATAACAGCCTACATGGGAACCTTTAGTAGAGCAGGCCTTTCCACTGGGGCCAACCTGAGCAAGTCATGTCTGGCATCCCAGAAGCTTCCAGTACTGCAGAAAAATAAAAGAGCAAATCCCAAGATGAACCCTGAACTTTCCAGTGCAGGGTTCTTTGAAGCCGCCCCTTGATGGAAATCCAGATCATGGCATCATGTGATTGGGGAAATGAGAGGGAGGAAGGGGCGCTCTCTCCACCTATAAGGTATTTGCTGCACAAGCATGGGGTCATGAACTTAATCCCCAGAGCCATACAGAAAAGCCTGACATGCAGAGCAGACTAGTCATCCCAGTGCTGGGGAGGTAGAGACAGGAGGATTCCTAGGGTTTGCTGACTAGACAGTCCAGACGAATCAGTGAACCCTGGGTTCAGTGAGAGATGCTGTCTCAAAAAAACTCAAGGTGAACAGCTTCTGTGAAATAAGAGCCAAGCTTGACCTTTGGCCTCTACATACATGTATGTACACACATGTGTGCATGCACACTCATGCACACACATGCATACATGTAGAGTAAAATGGAGAAGAGAGCTGTGTTGGGTGCTGCCTCCCTCTCAAAAATTGCAGTGCAATTCTAGAAGCTATCTGGACAGTACTCTGCCTCTTCAAAAAATTCCTCGAGGATCCGGAAAGGGACGGGAGCCAGCACTTTTATTTAGAGTTTCCTCCATGCCAAGCCATATGTGAAACGGCTTCGAGCCTCATGACAAGGCTTCTATTATTAACTCCATTTGACAGATGAGTCTCCGGAAAGCTAACTGGATTTCTCCCAAGACCCATGGTTTAAAAGATGGTACCATGACTTCAACCCAGGTGTATCTGAGACAACCAAGTTTATAATCTTTCCACTGCACTGTTATCTCACATCAGAAAATCCACGTGAAAACAAGAAGCATTATATCTGGCAAACAGAGATGGTCATTATACATGTAAATCCATCCTTCTTCCCCAGAATGCCTCCAGATCGAATGGCAATATATGAAGATATAACACCATTTGATTCTCCTGACTGTGTGTGAACTTGGACTCATGGGATTTTGTTCTCCCATCTCAGGTGGGACTTATTATCCCTTCCTTACCCCTTTCCCTTATCCCATAGCTTGCCACCAAGAGAAAGAGTAAGGCAGGGTCCAGCTTCGAGCCCTTCTGTGCCACCTCCTATACTCCATATTCATCTGCAGAGCACATAAGATGAAACTCCTATGTAGCAGCCTGGATTAGAGATAGGTGTAACCCACAAGCCTCCCCAGGAAAATACAGGGAATTCTGAGACTGGCTCTAAGACAGGTTCCAAAGCTGGCACTAACACTAACTTATTAGAAAACTGGGGCTTCATGCTGAGCCTCTCTTACCAAGTTTATCAAAAGAGGAGCATGTGCTATGATCTTACGACCCAACAACTTTGGTCACAGTATCCTTAAAAGTGAAGAGGACTCACAGATGCCACGGGAACAAGGGTAGACAGTGCTTTCTCAGATTCCAGTGTTCAGCATTTGGGCATGTTGAATGCCCCCTTGATGGTTCCAGATAAACCTCTGCAAAGACAGCTGGAATAAAAGACCAAGTGCTTGCAGCCAGAGGTTCCTGCTCCAGTGAAAGCTCACCTGGGCCACAGATAATGCTAAGAGCTTAATCCAAAGACTGGTCCTTGAGACAAACAGAACCGGTGTGCACAAATGGTTTTCCCTGTTTTGTGTAAGCTGTTCACGTGTTCTCATTGCAGTTGGTTCTCATGTGAAGCATGTCCAGTTCATAATTTACATGCAACAAATTTCTAGCCAAGCAAGTTTAAGCAAGTCCTCTCTCATAGGTTCAGTGTACATGTTCACCTGCTTCAGAGCTGACCATGTATTTAGCTTATTTATTATTATTATTATTATTATTATTATTGTTGTTGTTGTTGTTGTTGTTGTTGTTGTTGTTGCTGCTGCTGCTGCTGCTGTTGTGACAAAACACCTCAAAGAAGCAAACTTATGGAGGAAAAGATTTACTTTGGCTCACAGTTTCTGAGCACTACAGTCCACCATATTGGAAGAAAAAGGGGAAGGATCCCCTCAGCACGTGGCAGCAGGAGCAGGCAATGGAGCTGTTCACATTTTGGTGGCTCAAGAAGCAGGTAGCATGAGCGGAACTGGGAACAGATATAAAGGGTCACCCCTAGCAACATGTTCCCCCTAGCCAGTCCCTACTTCCTACAGGCTCCAAAGCCTTCAAAACAGCATCACAATGGGGAACCAAGGCATAAGTCTGTGCGGGACACTATAGATTCAACCTATAACATTCTATCTTTGTGGGCCACGGAGAGGAGGAAGGGATCCAACCCCCAGTGCCTACTGACTCGGGTGGGAGTGGATCAGGGGCATGTGGCCCCATTACCTTTTTCACACACATGAATTTTTAAAAATAATCTGTGCTGGGTACAGAGGAAGAAGAAAGAAGAGGAAAAGAGGTCTCATAGTAACCCTCCAATCGCTGCACTCAATTACGGGCCAGCTCCGAGTGCTTCTGTGAACTAGAATTTCCTGCATTTACTGGTGCCTAATGTGAGCCTTGGTGAGTGTCCCATGCCCTGTCTACTCCCTCCACTGAAGTCCACAGCAGCCCCCGGCAGCAGGCACACTCTCACACCTGAGGAATTAGAAAAAACTGGAAGTCCTGCTTAATACCACACAGCCAATAAATGGCAGAACTGGGGTTAGATGCCATAATTATTGGTTATCATACTCAAAATCTCTCTCCTGAAGACACACAGGATCCCTCACAGTGTCTTGAATACAAAATGTACAGGAAGAATTTATAAGTATCATGGTACCAATTCAGTTTAATTAGACTAATCAAATGATCAATTCCACTAATGTATTTTTTTAATGTTTGAATTGGATAATTTACATAATCATGGAATGTCAGAGATTGCATATATATATACATGTGTATATATATAAATATATATATATATATATATATATATATATATATATAT
>NC_034595.1:57002650-57019252 GCF_900095145.1 Mus pahari
TTTCACAGAAGACTAGAAAGCATAAGCTCCTCTCTCAACATCACACTGCAAGCTAATACCCTGGTCTGGAATTGAGCAATGTATTGGGATTGAAAACTCCAGTTATTTCTACATCCCTGTCTTACTTCGAATTTCATTCCTGTGAGGAGATATCATGACCATGGCAACTTTTACAAAGGAAAACGTTTAATTAAGGCTGGCTTACAGTTTCAGAGATTCAGTCCATTCACATCATGGTGGGAAGCATGGCAGCATGCAGGCAGACATGGTGTTGGGGAAGGAGCTGAAAGTTCTACATCTTGATCCACAGGCAGCAAGGAGGAGGCTGGGTGCACACTGGGTATAGCTTGAGCATAGGAGACATCAAAGCCCACCTTCACTGTGACACACTTCCTCCAACAGGACCATGCTTACCCCAAAAAGGCCACACCTCCTAATAGTGCCCTTCCTATGGGTCAAGCATTCAAACACATGAGTCTATGAGGGCCAAATCTATTTCAAACCACCACAACCCCTATATTTACTATCTACTCTGGGCCTTGGAAATAGTGTTCTTGAAAACAGTGTCTGTTTGATGCAGGTACCAATTGCATGCAGTCCCTGTTTGTGTTTCTAATGTCTGGCAGACAAAGCAATTCCTTTGATGAATGTGTGATAGTTGTATAACAAATTAAACAACAATAAGCAACATACTGAAGAAGAAACTGACCTTCAGACACAAGAGATTATCAACCCAAGATTCAATGACTCCAGCCAAGCCAGGATTCAATCCAGGTCGTCCTGCCTTTGGAAGCCACACTCACCCACTATACAAGGTACCAGGTCTGTAGAAGTATCTAACTTCAAATAAGTACCCTGCTGCTTTTGCTCATGTTGGAAAGAGCCTTAGGTATAGGGGTCTGGCATGAGGATGGGAAGGGGCAGGGCTTGGCTAGAACCCTTAAGTGTGTGCAATAAGGAAAGGAAGGACCTTCCCCATGAGGCCCACCTCACAGAGCGCCTCTGGCCCAGATGGCCAAACCAGCCACACATGTTTGGAAGTCAGTAAGCAGCGTTGCTGGGGGCCAGGAGAAAGATCCTTTCTGGGGGTTCTGCCAGACCTGGAGCTGAGTCTGCCAGAGGGAGGTCAGGCCAGGGAGAGGACAGATGTAACCATGGCTCTGCCAAAGGCCATGCTGGCCCCAGTGAGACAGTCCTCCAACCAAAGCCATAACTTGATTCCAAGCTCACCGTGTTCAGTTTCTTAGATTAGACCATGGAGAAGTGGTTCCATGTGGTCCTCGCAGCCTGTTGCTTACTCAGCCCCATATACACCCAGCGAGGCCGCCTCCCACCTCCAGTTCAGAATCCTGGGACGTCTATTTCGTGTCAACACAAGGATGCTGCTCTTTATTTCCTTTCTTCTTGAACAGATAAAAATAATTCTGTCAGACTCAAATATCCATTCGAGCTCTCAAGAAGCTGGGCTTAAACGTGTTTGCACATGAGGACCAGAGCAATCCCACATGTGGCCTCCGGGATGAGGTGTCCTCTACGTGGCAAGTGGCTGCTTCGCCAGTCTCCAAGATGCTGAGGGGAGGAGGATGCTAGTGCAAATGCAGCTTCTCCCTAACTGCTACATGGGACTTCTTCATTCACCAACTTCGTTTTGCAGATGAAGAGTCTCAGGTTCTGAGAAATGGAACTATTTCAAAGCCATTTGTTCAGCAAATGTTTGTCATGTTCCCCAAAATGCCTGACATGAAAACTTCTACTAAAGAAAATCTAGTGCCTTTTACTGATGGAGTCCCTTGATATTCTGTGTAAAGCTTCCCAGGGGCAGAAGAATAAAGAATAACTAAGAATTTAAGAGGTATCTTGGGGGGGGGGGGGGACGGACAAGTTCTAGGCACAATTTATCCTGGAAACTACTGATTAAACCGTGGTTGCTTAGGAAATCACTGATTAAAGGAATGAAACAACACAGGATTTTTCTGGAATAGAGGAGTTTTCAAATCTCACAATGACTAAAACATCTCTGACGATCCCCAAAGAGCCAGGCACATGAGGCATTCTCCCAGCTATGAGCCAGAGTTCTAAGAAAACCATTTTTGGAAGCACTTCCCTGATGAATTATTGGGCTGAATCACAAGAAACTGGCAACATTTGGCAGGTCTTTCCACAAGACAGCAATTCCTTATGGTTCAGCCTAATGTGAGCAAAGTGTTTCTTCATGTTTTCTTCCTCCTTTATCATATTCTGGAGTGTGACTTGGCTACTGTGGATCTCAAAGGGGTGCCTGGGGTGTAGCTGTTACATACTGGTTGTTAGACGCAGAGGGAGGTAGACTGGGGAGCCATGCTTGTCCTTATAGAACCTAGAACTGTCACAGAGAGCAGCTGACCCACTAGAAGTTGTGGTCCTCTGGTCCTGTTAGGTCTCAGTGGGTCTGTAGAGCTAGTGTCCACTGTGGAATTTAAGTACAAGTGACAGTTGTCATTAACAGGTGACAGAGGAAAGCTGTGTATCATCTATGGTCTTCCTATCTTTTCTCTAAATACTAAAGACCCCAAACCCCACAGGTGACAGATACACAAGACAGTAGGGGATGCAGTCCCAGACTCTCCATGTGGCAGAAAGCTACCCGCCCACCAGGAACGCCCACACTGAACTGTTAGGTGAAAAGCTTAAGAGAAAGACGCTGGTTACTGTAAGCCACTGAAAGTGGGAGGGGGAGGTGGTTGTTGCTATTTTTATTGACACTGTCATAGAAAAATCATTTTCCTAAAAAAAAAATTGTGGTAAAGCTGGGCGCAGCAATGGCATGCCTCCTGGGCCTTGCAATCTAGACAATACAGAGCTAACAAAGGGATTGGTGTTCAGCATGGACTTACCAGGTCATTGTGTTTGGAGGTCAATGTCACTTGTAGGGAGTTGTGAATGTCATGCTGGTTATAAGGATGTCAATCAAACCCTCAGTCTTTGGGTTGAGGGATGCTTGGCAGCCCCTCCACCCCCATCCTCCATGTCTAATCAGTTCTCACTGGATGCTCTTCACTCAGAGCTCCTGGCCTACTGCCTCTCTCTCCTCACCTGTCTGTCCTGACTACACCATCGTCCCTGATACCAGACTCAGACCTACAAATGAAGGTCTACAGATGAAGATTTTAAAGGGATGTGCTTAACTCTGAAGAGCTACAATGTGTGCCTGTCTAAAACTGGAAGGATGCATACCATGCCATGAGGCCCAGTTTCTTTAATCTAACCCATAGGGCTCTCTGGGAGCTGTCCCTGACTCTTCTCGGGACTTCTAGCCCAGGTTGTAGCCACCTTGGAATTACTGAGGGGGTCTGTAGACATCCACATCATCCGTGGCTGAACTCTACTTGGAAGAATATTGAATCTGCCCAACGGTGACCATGGCATTTAATACTGAAGACATTCGATTAGAGGGACGTAGTTGAGGAGAAAAATACAAATGAGCACCTACTGTTCTTGTCAAGGCAGACAAGAGGAAGACATCACAAAGGTCAGACTTGGAGAGCAGACTGGCATCTTAGAAGGGACAAAGACTTCTCTACTCTGCTCCTTACAGCTCCTATGGCCCACAAGAATCCTGCACTAAGAAATGTATGAACTTCTTTCAAAGTCAGAAGGAGGATCCCAACAAAACAACTCCCTGAATATTAGAGTAAAAGAAAATGCTTTAATTTTTTTTCTTACTTCAGAAAATATTTTCATTTTTAGGGGCTATGGAGATCTATTCATTATTACCTAAAATAGAGAAATAACTTGAAGGATTTAATGTTATACCAACAATGATGTTTGTATTGATACTATTAGAACGAGAAAGGTTCCCAAAAGCAAAAGTATGCAGGCTTCTTTGGTGAGTCCTGGCTTGGGGTGGCTCGCCCACTGCCTCTGGTGGGTGCTGGACTAACGGGAGGTTAAACAGAGATAGATGGTTTAAGAACCATCATTAAAAATAAAGATTAAAAATAAATAAATAGGTAGATAGGTAGATAGATAGATAGATAGATAGATAGATAGATAGATAGATAGATAGATAGAGATTAAAAAATAATAAAGTTACAGGTTCCCTTCATGGAGTTAGTAGACATTTGGGGACAACAGGAATTGTGCAAGTTGTACCTGGTAGAGAAATCTCTGTGCCCTCTCTAGGATGTCACCCTCCAGTTTCCAAGTCTGACTGTCTTTGTGAGGTCGTCCTGACATCTGCTTTGAAAAATAGAAGCTGCAGTTCATTTGTATAGTGTGACACACAGCCTACCACCAAACTGGCTCTAGATCTAGCAAGCAACACAGCTCACCTTGAAGTCCTGTCTGCGGGTCTTTAAAAGGAGGGCAGGAAAGAAAACATTTAACTCCTCAAAGCAGACATCTGAATTACAGTTTTTGAGAATGAGCCCACAGAGAAAGCAGCACTTCCATAAAGGATCCCCAGAGACGGCAACAGTGCACAGAGAACCTTCCCAGGAAGGAAAAGCTGACTTCCTAGGATGTCCCCAGCCACCTCTCCTGGACCCACGTTACACACCTGCCCTTCCTGCTTTGACCCCAGGAAAAGAACAGTGTCTAACGAGAACAGTGGCTGTTCTCACTGGTCAAAATGAGTCTCATTTCATTCGTTTCAGTCTGAGTTCTGAAGCTACTTCACGGTGACCTTTTATCTTCCCTTCAGCTAAATTGATAGGATGAAGGAAAGGGCAAGACATGGTACTCACACTTGCTTGCAAATCTCTAAAAAAGTATGACATTATAGGTAGTGGGAAGAACCCTGGTGCACCCTATGCTTTCAAATCACAAAACTAGGACCTCTCTGTATTCAAAGTAACCATGTTTCCCTCGTTACCTTCTCCCATTTAACCCAACAGTCGGTCTGAGCTATTAGAAGAATTAAATAAATGGCAGTCTAGATTACTCACAGAAGACCATATTAAAAGAAAATCACCCACTAACAATTTGCCGTGCATGGTAGAAGCTGTTGGGTGAGCGCCCAATAGCTTTTCATTCTGGTTCCCCCTCCATGGTGGCAGCTGGAGGGGAGGTTGAAAATACAAGGTCCATGTTTCCCCACCCTTCCTTGTTTTCATATAACCTTCTTTAAGTCTGTGATCTATACTGCAGGGGCTCTGGGGAATCTACTCACGCTCAGAAAAGAGAGACCGACATGGAGCTTGGGCATCTCTGGTCACCCCTTGGATTCCTGTTTTTGAAAATAGCAACCTGAGCCTAAAGCTGAGGTCCCTCTACTCAAATCGTGAGCCTGCAGACAAGAGCCAGCATGGCGAGGAAAGAGGAGAAGAAAGGCAGAAGCAGTGTAGGTAACAGTTGTCTGTTTGTTGAAGCAGCCTTCTTCCTACACCACTCTGATCCAAGTCTTGTACGGAGCCAAAAAGGCCTCTCAACTGATAGCTGATGCTTTATCAAACCACCACGTGATAACATCTTGGGACACGAAGAACTGGATGGAATGGCAATGAGTCCAGGGTTAAAAGTGAAAAATAAACCTCTACAAAACCTGGAAAATATGTAAGTGAATATTTAATATTATCAATCTAGTCCCTCATGAATACATCTGTTTATAAAATAAGAATGATGCTAATACTTGCCCCAAGGGGTTGTTCTTAGGATTAAATGAGTTAATAAGTGAAAAGCAAAGTTAGCATTGCCAAGCACAAAGCAAGTTTGACCTAGTTACAGCTATCATGTTAATCAGTAAAAAAAAAAAAAAAAAAAAAAATGACATTCCTTGACAAAAATTATGTGTTGGACGGGGCACTGGACTTGAAATTGGAAAACCTGGCTTCTAGACAAACACATCTCACTCTTTGATCACAGATCAACTTTTGTAGCTGATTTAGGACAATGAAAACCTCAGCATAATCTATACTCCATGTCAAAGAGTGTTGAAAGTTAGAGGACTCGGATGAATTCTGAATGACTGTACGTTGCCAGTTCTGTAATGAAATAAACATATCACCGAACATCTAAAAAGACTTTAAAAAAAAAAAAAAGAAAGAAAGAAAGAAAGAAAAGAAAAAGAAACTCCACTAGTAAATAAAGGGGACGATTTCTGTTATGCAACTGAGAGCGAGCTTGGATGCTTTTAAATCTTTTCATATGAAGTTAGTTCTCTTTCCTTAAAACAATGGTTGTGCAGAAAAGCCGAGTGGGCAGCATGGTGGGGCATTAGAGGGCTGTCCAGTTTGGTCCTACTCTGACCCGCCGCCCGGGTGCTGCTGGGAAAGTCCTCCTGTGTCTCTGGACTCCAGGTTTCTCATTTGTATACACACACACACACACACACACACACANACACACACACACACACACACACACACACACACAAAGACAACAGCCTGTATAATATGAAGAAAAAAAATGTTTCTCTTCTTCATTGCCAAAGGCACCACTTCTAAAAGTACAAGGAATATGCAAGACAAACGCAAAACAAAATCCTAGGGTCATTTACCTGGATACTGAAAGTCACGGAGTGAAGGGAAGTGGTGCTGAAGGAGCCAGACACGGGCATAGCCCTTCAAACACGACCTTCACCATCATGAAGGCTGAATCAGCAGGATAGGAAGTTCAAAGCCAGCCTACTGTATGGTCAGACAACCAGTCTCACCTACCACAGGCCGATGGCTAAGAGCCTGAGAGTCTCTCAGCAGAGGAAACATCACATTAGGGAAAAAAAAAAAAAAAGACGTAAGTGTATATTTGTTTTTAAGAGTGGTTTGCCCAGTACTTGGGAGGCAGAGAAAGGCCGATCTCTGTGAGTTCAAGGGCAGCCTGTCGAGGTCCACATGAGTAGAACAGCAAGCAGCTTTAGAACTCATGGAGAGTGGTCCACTGGTTAGCACAATCACAATGGGCGTGTCTTGGAGAGGCAGATCCCCCGAGACTGTGTGCCCCGAGGACGTCATGCTGTTACAGAGCACAGCTCTGCTTGGTGCCTTTGTGGTCAACATGCCACCCCTAATCTGTGAGTTGTATGAAGATTCTAAGACAGTTTTCAGCCCCCTCAGTGGGCAGTGCCAATGGCACTTACAATAATAGTGATTTATCTTTCTGAAGCACTGATGCTGGAGCAGATGAAAGATTGACCCACCACCCTCAGAAAGAGCTTAGATGTTAGCGAAGGCCATCACCCTTAGGAAGAATTTGGAGATGTAGACTGTTAGTAAAGTTAGGTTAAAATGTTTTTGCTAGTGGCTTTGATGTAGGAAATCTTGGGGAATTTAATTTAAATTTCAGAAAGGCACACTCTTGATTATTGAGCAAGAGATTATTTTGAGGTCAGGGAACAAGAACAACAGAGCCAAACGAACACTGACTGACGTGCCTCTCTCTCTTGCTTAAGCTGGGCTGGTGATCAAGCTGATGATTAGCTTCTTGTACCCAGTTTTGTCCTCAACTTCCTGGTATAATTTGATAAAAAATAATAATAATAAAAAAAAAAAACAGTTGACGAGTGGGTGTGCACTCTGAGGGTTTAAAGTAGAAATGACTGTTTTCTACATATAAGAGTTTGGATTTGTGATTCTCTTAAGATTATTTTTATGAGGTTACTTTTTAAAGATAAATAATAAAATGACCGATCCCTTCTTTGTAGCTGCGAATTGCAGCCTGCCAGTAAGAGAAACAAGCTGAGAAAAAAAATCACCTCGCTGGCTCGCGCTGTGTTAATCTATAACAAGCTGCTTAAACAGGAACGTATGTGGGTTCTTGGGAATAATTTGTCTTTATACCTGTGATATATATAATGTTTACTCATGTAACATTGTTGGGTAACTCATTGTAATTATTTACTTAAAGGAAACTAGAATGTAACCACATTGTAATTTTTATGCTGCTTGAAAGATTTTGTTGGGATATATATATATATATATATATATATATATATATATATATATGCAAGCTGCGGGAGAAGAAATGAAGTTGGTCAGAACGTTGCTCCATCATGTGTGTGGGGGGGTGTTTTTTCCCCAAAACAAAGAGAGACCTAAAGGAGGATTCCTGTGTCTGTGTACTGGGCTGACTCCATACCTCCTCCTTCAGACCCTAACGTGTTGAAGCTAGACTTTGACAGCAGCCTGCTCTACATAGTAAATTCTAAGACAATTAGAGCTATATGATAAGTGCAAGGAGGGCATTTTTGAGAACCAAGTAAAAGATGTGGATAGTATTTCCCACTGAAGCACAACTGTGTGCACATACCCTAAGAGATACAACTTTGTGCTATTCGTGAATATTCAGGGTCTGTTTATGACCTGCAGGCGGATAAGAACAATGTTAGGGGTTGACCTAAATTCTGCTATGACTAAGAAAAAGACTGCTTTCATTATAGCTGCTCAAAAATGTCATGAAGTTATTATAAAAGTGCCTCTTTCAACCCTTCAATTCTCCAGAACCTGCCCAAGATGGTGGTGGCTGTAGTCATAATAGATTCTCTATTACTACTATCTATATTATTATACTATAGTAATAATATATTCCCTATCTACTCCTGGCTTGGTCCCCTCCATTCTGTCCCTGGGCTTGGCCATGTCAAATACTCTGGCCAGTAAGGCAGCACCAAACTTAACACAAGCAGAACATGATGAAAACCCCTGGTATTTCATTTCCTCTCTGGGTCATTTCACCTTCCTACAACTACACATGTACCACCAAGCCACCAGGCCCTCGGGGATAACTTAGAAGAGGATGATAAGCCACATATAGCAAGTTAAGTCTTCGTAGCCGGTGACATTCTTAACTGTCCAGACAGCCTTCAGGTTCATATGACACATGACTGCTATACAAGCCAACCCAGCCAAAATCACTCAGGACTGTCCCAGACTGACAGGTTCACCCAGCTGACTTGAGGGTACAGGAAAAATGACAAGTGGCTATGGTTTTGATGATCTGTGTATTGGGGGAGAGGTTATGATGCAGCCATGAATAACTAAAATGAAGTAACTTGGCTAGAGCCATGAAGACATCAAATGATATCCTTGTACTCAAGATGCGTGCTTTCTGGCAAACACAGAGATGTGTGAAGAGTGGAGGGAAATGAAGGTAGGGAAAGGTAAGGCTAACTGTGAACGCCAGCAAGATCTTACAAAAGACCTTGGCCACATGTCATGAGGCAACAAAGAACATCTTGAGAGGGTTTGAGCAGCACAGTAGTATAAACAAACTGTTATTCTAAAAAAGGTCTTTTCATAGCTGTGTGTGGAGCAAGAACTGTGGTGTAGTTACCATTGAACATGTGGTTTTCGTACTGTCATTGTGAAACCAGAGAAGTCTAGATTATGAGGCCAGCAGAGAAGATGGAGAGAAGGGAAGATCGGAGAAACACACAGAATATAAGGTTGAAGGAAGTTGGTAGTCATTCTTGTTTAGAAAAGGAAATGGAAGAGCTGTATCTGAACACAGATTGCTTGTTCATGTATTGAATGGCTATTTACTGAGGGCTCGTTTTATGCCAAGCACACTGTGCAGGTTATCAGGAGAGACCATTTTTCTGAAGTTAGCTGTTGTTATTTGAATATGAAATGTCCTCAATAGGCTTATATGTTTGAACATATGGTCCCCAGCTAATTGGGCTGTTTTAGTAGGTTGCAGAACCTTTGGGACACAGGACCTAGCCAGATGATGTATGCTACTAGGGTAGGCCTTGAGGGTTCCATGCCCAGTTCCTGCTAGAACTCTGTTTCCTGGCCAGTGCCCTGTGAGAGACAGTGTCTACACATTCCCAATCCCATGACTGACTCACTTCATGCCTTACTTGCCAGGATTGATTGAAGCCCTGTTAACTGTGAGCCAAAAGGAGCTCTTCCTCCCTTAAATTGCTTCTGCCAGGTAGTGAACCCGGATATTTAAAGAACTCCGAGTAAGCACATCGCAGAGCTACCTGCGCATTGATGACTTCTGCAGTGCTACTCAAAATAGGGAGGTATCCATCAACGAAGGAACAGATGATGAAGATGCTGTATATATATATACACAATGGAGTTTGTTTTAACCATGACACAGAACAAAGTTATAACATTTACAGGACAGTCAATACAACTGCTGATAATCAATGAGCAAATTAATCCTGTCTCAGAAAGACAAATAATCATGTTTTCTCTATTTTTGTGTTTCCCAGATTTTATATTATATGAATTATGCATGTCTATGTGGCACGGAAGTAGAGGGAAGCTGACAGTGGGAATAAAGGAACCTAACAGGACAAGGGGGAAGAAGAAAAGGAAGAGAAGGATATGGTGGGAGACTGTATTCAACTTGTATGAGATTTGTATTTGTATGGAAGTGCCCTTATGTAACACAATCCCACGTACAAACGATGAAAAATTGCTTAATTCAAATAAATAATCACGTGGGCATCAAGATAAACCTGCAATTATAACTCGAGGCCTATGGCAGAAGAGTAATAGGAACATTTCGATTGCAGTGGTACAGAAGTCTCTAGAAAGGGATCCCTAAGACATGAAATCTGAGCTGAGACCCAACAGATGAGGATGTGTTAGCTAGGCACAGAGCTGGGAAATCAGGCCTCAAAGGAAACAGTCTATAAGAGCACTTGGGCTCTCCAAGACATCATGGCAATGTAAGGTAAATAGAAGAGTGGAGAGATATGAGTGAGATACAGCACCAGAAAGCAAGCTGGATAGAGTTGGATCTGAGCAGGCAGTGCCTGTGGTCCACATCAGAAACTTAGACTAAAACTACAGAGTGTGTTTGGGAAGTGACAGGAGACGTTCATGTAGCTATTCTGCCTCGCTCTTTGGTGGACAGAGGTTCCACTCCAGGTGTCTGTCAGTCGGAGCAGCAGATCTGGAAGGTGTCATCACCCTGTGGGAGGGAGGACTAGGGTGGAGGTCTCCAAAGACCTTCCTGTGGATCTGCCCAGAAAACATTGGAAATGGAAGTCTAAAGGTGGCCAGAGAGAGCTGACCTGAAGACTGGCAATTGTCAGTGTGGGGGACACAGCTGAAACCAGGCTGAAACCAATTCACCAGGGAGGACAGGGAAATGAAAAGAGAACCCACAGATGGAAAGTTCTGCGGGAGCTGAGAGAAAGCCCAGATGACTCAGACCAGCACGTCATTGCCATATCTCCAGCTTAGGTAATACCCATCGAAGCTGTGGACAGACAGGAGTCCAAGAGATCACTTTATAGCTGAGGAATTTAAACCTTCCTGTGCCCTCTCCGTGTCCCAAGGTTAATATTGTTCATAAACTTGACTTGTCACAGACTGAAACTTCAGTAATAAATAAAGACACTAACTTGATCTCTAAGGGAAAAATTTGAGCTGGTCAAAATAACCTTTTCTCCTGGTAAACAAGACTAAGTCCTATGATTGCGCAACAGAGAGAGTGGCCAGCCAGCGTTGAATGATGTCATACGACGCTACAGTCACGACAAATATATCACATTTTATGCGGGAGCGTGATATGTGAAATAGGAATTGGGAATTAGGCCTAATGACTTCTCCCAGCGTCACCATAGATGTCCTCCACCTAAGCTAAGCCATCTGTCTCTGTAACTGGGCTTTTTCAACTATAAAATTAGAAACAGTTTCCTCTAATTAATTTTTTAGCACTTATTCTTATTGAAAATAAATGTTATACAAGTGGCATATACTATATATATATATATATATATATATATATATATAATGATTATATAATGTACTGATCCCAATTTCCCCTCCCCTAACTCCTCCTAGATCCTCCCCCCTTCCATCCCACCCAACTCTATGACCTTTCTTTCTCTCTTCAGAAAACAAACAGGCCAACAAACAAACCAGAATAAAAATAAAACTAAAAGAAGAAAAAAGGAAAAACATCAGAAACAGAGAGAAAAAAAAACATAAAAACACAGAATCAGAAAGCGTGATATGCACGCAAAAGACCAGTAAAGCCAAAAAGAAAAAGAAAAAGAAATTCCTAAGCAAATGCTATTGAGCTTATTTCTTGTTGCCGTCTTCTGCTGGTCACCAGGTCTGCTCTTCAGTGTGGTTTGCGCATCCAGTGAGTCTCCATTGGAGAAAACTAATTTGTGCTTTATGAGTGGTTATCACCTGGAGGTAGTGTCTGAGTTAGGGATGCGGGGGGGGGTTAGGGAGGCGGGGTTAGGGATGCCGGTTTCTGTCTACTTCCCTCCCAGCACCAGGAAGTGTGCAGGCCCTGTGCATGCTGGCAGAGTCTCAGTGAGTTCTTAAGTGTGTCATCCCTGTTGTGTCTGGAAGACACTGTTCCTTGCTATCTTCTATCCCCTCCAGCTCTTCTTTCCTCCTCCTCACACAGCCCCTGAGCCCTGCCCCTTGGGTTTCCTGTCTTCTATTCAAAGACAAGCGGTGAACAAACAATTCTCAATACGCTTCCACAATGTGCCAGACCTATACACATATTACAAGGGGAAACTCTGCTAATTAATGTTGAAGTCTACCATTGACCAGATAGGTTTCTGAGACTTGGCATAATATGGAGGACACCCTTCATTGGCAGGGCTTCCCTTCTCTGACCTCATCTAGGGAACTCAAACCCCTTACCACACACCTCTACCCACAGGATGTCCTGTAGCCTTAGTTAGATCACAGATCCAGCTTCCTTTCTCCTTGTAAGAACCCGCTGGGCTAGCACCTGAGATTCCTGAAATGCTTCCCCATGCTAATGAGGCGCTCTGGTACCCTAACCCTTTAGCCAATAACTTTTGCCCATCCTCGATGTTTCTACCCAGGATCCTTCAACACTTCGCAAGCCTTGAATCACCGCCAAGTAAAGTCGGTCTGTCTCTCTGCAGCTGGTCCGGGTGTCTTACTTACTGAACATACTCACGAGGCTTCCGAACCCACTCCCGGCCTTATTCGTCCTCATCTCTGCTCCCTTTGCCCTCGTGGACCGATATAGGCCAATGATCCCTCAGGGCAGGGAAAGCCACAGCATTAGTTTATTAAAATAAGGTAACAGAATTCCCATGACTAAAGTAAATACCATTGCCAGTCTAAAGAGAGGAAAGCCAAAAGTGGAAAGTGTGTTGTTACAGTAGAATTGATGTGGGACTTTGCACACATAAACCTGGTGCTAGCATGCCCATCAGCTCATTGTCACAGCTCTGTCGTGCTTCACTGTTCTGCTGTGGGATGCTGGAGCTGGACCGTGGATGAATTCTCTTTGCTCAGCACAAGTGATGCTAATTTCTGTCAACAGAGACCATTTATTCATTGTACTTGTGAGCGAGGAGTGTATATATGTGAGTATGTGTGATATATGTGCACGTGTGTACAGGGGGCACATACGCCCATGTGTATGTGCAGACAGCAGATGAGAGTGTCCAAGGTCTTGCTCTATCCCTGCTTATCACTGAGTCAGGGGTTGTAATAAGGGCTGGGTATACATGCGTTCATTTCAACATTTATGCCAGAGTAGTCATTCTTTCTACATCTGGAAAGACTGGGGATTTAGTAACTTGCCCAAGATCACCAACAGAAAAGCAACATGGCACTATACAACCATATGACTCCCAAGCCCATGGGCAGGCAGCAGGTCTGTCTTCGTCATTTCCCATGCCCCTTGCTGGCCCCACCCCTGACTGTCTGTGTGACTATAGGAAAGCTCTTTAATCTCTCTAGCCTTGTGAAATGAAGAGCACACATCTGTTTGGCAGGACCGCTGTAAAGATGACAAAGGCTTTACCTAAAGCACTTAGCACATTGCCTGGCCCCCAAGAGGTCGTTAATAAATGTCTCCTCTTTGTCTTCCTATAAAATTATGGTGGTACCTTCAAAGGCCAAAATGAGTCCACAGGTAACAGCACAAGCCAGGACACAGGTTTGGCAAAGGCCAGCCAGGGGTGAAGCTTGTTTTCTAATGTACTGGGGAATTTTTCTTGTGTTTCTTTGGTGGGGGGAGTAAAAAAATAAATAAAAGATAATATTCTTCATTCTACCTCAGGGCTTGGCCACATGGAACTCATTTCCTCATGAAGCAGTGCAGACTAAGGCTGAAAAGCAGGCTGAAGCAGCGCTGAGATCGTCTTTTGGATGACAGAACCGGGGCCCATCACTGAGCAGTAGTCCACCGCCTCTCACATGCCTTGTACTTTACAGTTTCCAAAACCATGCCCATGGTCCTGTTGTTTGGTCGAGGATGTCAGGATGAGGTCATCTCCATTTGACAAATGAAGGAACAAGAGCCCAGAAAGAGGCTGGGGTTCTGAGACACCCAGACCAGTCAACAGTGGTCCAATGATATTCTCTATGAAGAATTTCCTAGACAGAGAAGGGGCCGTCCTTTTAACAGTGCTGGAGTTGGGTCTAAGGAGATGGCTCAGTGGTTAATGCACCTGTCACACAAGCAAGAGGACCAGTGTTTGGACCCTCGGAACCCATGTAAATCCCAGGCAAACATGACAGTCCAGCTGTAATTCCAGCCTCAGAAAGCAGAGATGAGGATCCTGGAGCCAGCTGCTTGGCGAGACTAGCTGTATTAGCAAACTACGGGTTTGACTGAGAGACTCTCCCTCAAGGAATCAATAGAAGAGTGACTGAGGATGATTTCAGCTGAGAAAATGCCTTCCTCAGATTCACCTGTGGAGAAGTCTGTGCGGCATTCTCCTGACTGATGATTACTGTGGGAGGGTCCAACGCACTGTGAGCAACGCCACCCCAGGGCCGATGGTCCAATTGTACAGGGAAGTAAGCTGAGCGAATGATAAGGAGCAAGCCAGGAAGCAGTGCCCTTCCACACACGACCTCCTCTTCAGTTCTTGCCTCCAGATTCCTGCCTTGAGTTCCTTGCCCTGACTTCCCTCAATGATGGACTGTGATGGAGATGTGTGAACCAAATAAACCCTTTCCTGCCCAAAAGGGCTTAGATCGTGGTCTTTACCATAGCAATAGAAAGCAAATTAGAACAGCAAGCAAATTCACCAACAGGGAATCTATAAATCCACTGTTGATATAAATCTGTACACAAGCACACACTACCGCACCTGTTGCATAGATACTGCCTGGAGTCCAGTGGTCTGCTCATAACCAAACAGCTCGTGAGTGGTTGGATATGAACCCAAGGAATACTCCCCACATTTCCTCCATCAAAAACATGCTTGGATCTTCCCCAGACCCTCCTTTACAGACCCCAAAGAACTCCGGTGCTGGGTGCTGTACTGCACGGGGTCCACAAGATCCAAAAGAAGAGATTTGCAAGCCAGGCCTGCCCTCTGGCTCCCAACTGTACAGAACAGGCTGCTCCTGCCTCCCAAGAAGGGGTCAGATGAGCCTATAGCCTGCAAGCGCTTGAGTTGGGAGCTATGTCTTTGCTTCCCTCCGCACACAGGCCTTTCCCATTAAGGCTAATGTTTCTATTCCGTCGATGTCCCACTGAGCACAGTGGGACCTGCCAGGTCCTCCCCGCAGCTGGAACTGAGAGCCCTTTGCTGCAGGGCTGGGGCCTGGAAGGGAGCAAGCCAGCACAGCACGTTCCGTTCCGGAAAAGGACAAACTCTCCAGTGGACAGTCATCCCTCACAACCCTTTCTACAGAGCCAGCACACAGCCCGCCCGCCCGCCCGCCCGCCCGCCCGAGGCTTGCTTTTAGAGACAGAGATCATTTTCTCTTCCTTTGCTTTCAGGGTCCGGAGGTGAAGAAGCACCACCCCACCCCCACCCCCGCAAAGAGCCCCGCTGGCAAGTTGTGGCACTTTGAGAAAGTCCTGCACTTTGAAATTAGGCACATCAAGTCCAAATGCAAAGCCATTGGATGTGAGTCCCGCCCACCTGCCGTGAGCCTGCTTTCTTATCACAGAGGCGGCCTGCTTGCCTGGCAGAGCTCCAGAATAAACAGCTGCAATCCTTTACACTGTGCTGTTCCAAGACTGACCTGGGACCAGCAGCCTAGGTACTACCTTTGAAGAATGCAGCAACTCATCCTCCTCCTCCTCCTCGCGCAACGCCCCCTCCGCCCTCCGGCCAGGCCTACCCGAAATCTGCCTGGTAACAGACCAGAGAGTTCATAAAGGGTGCACAACCTGCTCTGGCACCTGCCCAGCCTGTGGGAAGTGCCCGATGAACAGCAGTTATTAGCTGTTATCCCATTATCTGGAGCCTTCAAATCATATATATATATATATATATATATATATATATATATATATATATATATATAAAATGTTAACTAATGGAGGACTGGGGCATCATAGAAAGGCAAACTCGGGGATTCGATGGGAGAGAGCACAGAGGTGGGGAGACCTGAGCAGGGTATTTGGCCCCAGCCTCTGCTTTCCTTAAAGCACACCCCACCCCTTCCTGCACCCAGGCTTTTCACCCTGTACTGCACTGTGCTCCAGCCTCTGTTCTGCTCTGTGCCCTAGGCAAAGAGAGCTGAACAAAGAAAGACCTTAGCCCCTCCATCCCTATTCACAGACACACGCAGTGCTCTTCCCAAACTGCCTTGGTGCTGAGATCAAGCCACCAAGAGGAAAGAATAGTAAAAATAGCTGGGGGGGGGGGGGGGGGGTCAGAAGGTGAGGCGGCCTGCAGGCCTTCTGGGGAACAGATAACACTCTGAACAGTCTCCTGCTTCCTGTCATACCCTCCTCTCTTAATAA
>NC_034595.1:57020687-57021788 GCF_900095145.1 Mus pahari
GTGAGCAGGTGTGGTCTAGGGCAGGGACCCTGACAGTGAGCAGGTGTGGTTTAGGGCAGGGACCCTGACAGTGAGCAGGTGTGGCCTGGGACAGGGACCCTGACAGTGAGCAGGTGTGGTCTGGGGCAGGGACCCTGACTGTGAGCAGGTGTGGTCTGGGGCAGGGACTGTGACAGTGAGCAGGTGTGGTCTGGGGCAGGGACTGTGACAATGAGCAGGTGTGGTCTGGGGCAGGGACTGTAACAGTGAGCAGGTGTGGTCTGGGGCAGGGACCCTGACAGTGAGCAGGTGTGGTCTGGCGCAGGGACCCTGACTGTGAGCAGTCTAACTCTTGTACTTGTTCAGAAGTCTGGTCTGTCTCTGGTTCTAGCCAGACTTGGCATGTCAGAAAAGAGCTCTTTGTTTCATGCCATGTCTGGTCCTCGGTGCGCACCCTGCCCAGAGGCTGTGCCTGCAGCCCCGGCACTCATTCCTCTTTCTGAGTAGCTTTGGAGTTGGATCTCTGGGTTTTCCTGGTGGAAATGAATTATATCTATTTCCCAATCCCAAGCAGACTCCCATAGGACTTTAGAGGGAAGGACTGTTACAGTGGTCTTGGAGGCCATTAAAGATGGACCCCTACCTCAGACTATGCTTGGGGACCCGCTTCCCATTTCCCTGGCAACACTAAAAGGTAAATTCAGTTTCCCCACACCTTGGGCTTTGAAATATCAGGTAAAAAGTAAAGAGATATTAAGGCTTTGTTGAGGCCCATTAAAGCAAAGCTATTTCCTCATGGTCAAAAGAATGGCCCTGGGTGAAAACTTGACATTCTGATCTGCTCTCAAGATTAAACACTTGTCTCCGCCCTTAAGAGTTAACCTGACTGGGCCTGTCAATCAACTGTGGAGTCCACCCCACAGGAAAGCTGAGTAACAAGAAAACATGCTAAGAATGTGGGAGGAATAATTATCCCCTTAATGAGCCTGTACTTACCGTTCACAAGAGCCCCTCCCACGGTACAGCCTTTTCATCACTCAACTGATTTTTCATCCTGTAGCACTGCAGAGCCTGCCTAGAACTCTCTCTCTCTCTCTCTCTCTCTCTCTCTCTCTCTCTCTC
>NC_034595.1:57022108-57031546 GCF_900095145.1 Mus pahari
CTCCCTCCCTCCCTCCCTCCTTCCCAAACATGCTTTCCTGAGCAGTCTGGGTTTTCTCATTTGTCCCCTAAAGGTAAGGACTGGAGCTCTGATCAGGCCATGTATCTCCTCCATAACATGTTCACACTTCCTCCAAATGACAACCGTCGATGGCACCTTCTAATAGACTGTGCATGCATAGTTTAGGTCGCCATGGCCACCCTCTGCCTTCCTGAAGACCCTGCCAAAGACAAATCTGCAATTAGTGTCATGACTGCCTCTCCAACAGATAAGGACAAACATGGGTCATTAGCTCCGGTCCAAACACCTTTGAAGATGGCACCTGGCTTATAAGGGACTTGGATTAAGGAGCATTAGGTAGGCTTTTTTTCCTATTTGTTTCCTGTTCTTTCTTTACCCTACCTTTGGCAATAAACCCTGGTCTTCCCAGAGGATGACTACCTCAAGCCACCAAGAGCAAAGGTCACAAAAGGAAGAAAGCAAAATGGAGAACACGTATTCATAGTTTGAAAACATGGCTTCCATCAAGCCATCGTGATTGGTCATAGCTTTAGTTATCCTCTTCCACTGTTGCTGGAATCCCAATCCTGAGAAGCCAGCTGTAAAAGGTACTGTTCAGATGATAAAGGGAAGTTGGTGTTGAACGACATAAATATTTAGAGCATAATGATATGTTTGTAACTTGCTTTAAGATATTTTAGCAAAATTAAAATGGGTACTTTTACCCAAGGAGCTGAAGGGGTCTGAAGCCCCATAGGAGGAATATCAATATGAACTTATCAGTACCCCTAGAGCTCCTTGGAACTAAACCACCAATCAAAAAAAAAAAAAAAACAAAAACACAAAAAAACCACATGGTGGGACAAGTGGCTCTAGCTGTATATGTAGATGAGGATGGCCTAGTCAGTCATCAATGAAAGGAGAGGCCCTAGGTCCTGTGAAGATTCTATGCCCCAGTATAGGGGAATGCCAGGACTGGGAATGGGAGTGGGTGGGTTGGGGAGCAGGGGGAGGGGAAGGGGATAGGGGATTTTCAGAGGAGAAGCTAGGAAAGAGGATAACATTTGAAATGTAAAGAAAGAAAATATCTAATTTAAAAATGGGTACTTTTAAAACAACTGGCCCTTCCTGAGTTGTTATTTGCCTGTCTTTGCCTGGTATCTCAATTCTAAGGAAAGCCCATGCACCAGTGGCTAAGACACTAACTGCTAAATCACCTTTCTTTAAATGTATAAAGCTCAGAGCATCTTGTGACAGCATCGGAATGTGTAAATTTCACACACGCCCAACCCGTATTCTATCCCTACGCACAGACTAACACAAAGCATGCACATGGCTGGGAGGCTTAATCTGCAGAAAATTTGTGCGTTTATCTAAAGAATTACAGGGACTAGGTGTATCGGTGCATGCCTGTGATCCTAGCATCTGGAATGATGTAGCAAGGGACTGGTGAGTCTAAGGCCAGCCTGAGCTACACAGCAAGACCATATCCCCAAAAGATATGGGAGCTAGCTCTAACAAGGTAAGATCAGCTACGATGTTCCCACCTGAAGCAATTAAAGGAAAGGAGAAAAGACACAAAACCTGGATGATATAAACCACACTCATCACCACCCTTCCTACCTCATCTCCCAACTGCAACTTCCCCCAAAATAGCCCTTTACGTACCTGAGTTCCCAAGATGCCTTTTTCTCAGGAGACACACACACACACATACACACACACACACACACACACACACACACACACACACACACACACACATCTTCTCAAAGTGCTAGACCCTGAATAAACTTTATTTTCTTCTCGCTGTTTCTCCACTCCCAAGTATCAAGCGCCCAGGGTAGATGGACTTGGGTTGGGTAATAGGGAAGCTGATCGGTGGATGAGCCACACCAGGCAAATGTTGACAGTGCAGACGCTGTTTGAGGGCCACAGCGAGAGTTTTCCACACAAAATTTATTTGTTGCTGTAAGAGAATTTTTTCCCACCCCTGTAAGAGAATTTTTTACAAAATATTAAAAAAAAGAATAAAGCCCCCATGGCAGTGGGTAAAGGGACACTTATTTGTTGGTGTTCTTATATCAGTCAGGACAGTCCTTTGTTCATCCTAGCCTTATGCCTGCCTAGGACTCATAAAGATCAATTCGAATCAAATCAAATCAAATCAAATCAAGGCAGTGCGGTGTGGGAGGAGGAAGGCAGACAGAGACCTCCCATGCCATCCACAGACGTGCCTTCCAGCACACACACAGGTGGGCCATAGACACCTGCTTGCTACCATACCACACAGCACAGATGGAAGATGTCACCCAGGGGCCCCCCACCCCCACCCCGTGGCCAGCCTGCAGTGGGAGCCAGCACAATGCGAGTATTCAGTGGTCATATCGAAAAGAGAAGTGGAGCAGCTTGAGCCTTATGCAGAGAGACTGAACTGGAGACTGAGGCGCTATTGTGGGCGGCCCACCCTGTCACCTGGGGCCATGGTGATGTCCCAGCCTGAGCTGACACTGAGGGCCATGTCTGAGTCTTTGGCTACACAATGGCAGAGGTCCATGTCAATGTCTGTAGCTGGTGTTACCACTAGAGAACATGGGGATCCTGTCCCTGGTCAGGGCAGCAGCCACCCACAATTTGGATGTCCAGGGCTATGCCTAACAGGCCCCTCCCCTCACTGGATGAAGTGTTCTGGAGAGCTTGCCTCATCTCTCACCAGGTGGCAGCATTTAAGTATTTAAGAGAGCCACCTTGCTCAGGAAACAGCAGAACTGATCCTGATGGCAGGGGTACGGGGTGAGCAGGCCCCAAGGGCATAAGTATGGGAGAGTTGAACCCCATGCGCATGGACCTACTCATCTGTCATGGGGTGGCATAAGTTCAGAGGTGACACCCCACCCCCACCCCCACCCCCACCTCCTGCAGTCAGACATGCCTCCCACAGAGCCATGAGCTCAGAGACACTAAGCCCTGCCTTTCACCAGCTACAGCATTTGGCCCTGTACCTCACCTGGGCAACACCATAGGGCTGGCCCTAATCAAAGAGATGCAGGTGAGCCAACCCAAAGGCAAAAGCGTGGGAGAACTGACCCTGTCACCCTTCTGCTGTAGGGTGGTCTGGGCTGGGGGAGGGAGTTAATGCCCTCTACACCCTCACCCCATGTGAAGCAGTCAAGAAAACTGGCCCGAGGGTCATGAGAGCTCCGTCCATCTGTCACCAGCTACAGCACTCTAGACAGCAGGCCCTGCACTTCATGTGGACAGGCAACACAGTAGTGCTGGCCTGGGCCGAGGGAGAGCAGATGAGCCAGCCCCAAAGGGGATAGCATAAAAGAGCTCATCTGGTGTGAATCGGAGTGGACACAGAGGTGATCCCCTCTCTGTCCCCTCCTCACCGCCTGCAGTAGCTGGCAGAGCTGGCGCTGGAGTCCTGAGGGACAGAGAGTTTGTCCTGCCCCTCAGCTGAAGGACTAGGAGAGGCCCTGTACCTCACCTGGGTAACGCAGTGGAGGTGGGAGCCTTGATGGTGAAGACATGGTAATCCAGCCCTGAGGGTGTGAGAGCAGGAGAGCAAGCCCAGCCCCTCACAGGCCGCAGCACTTGGGAGGATGGGGTCTGCACCTTGCCTGGACAGCACAGTGGAGCTGGCTCTGGAGATGTAGGTGCTGGTGGGCAGTCCAGAGGGCGTGAGAGCAGGAGAGCTTACGCTGCCTCCTGCTGATGGCGCTTTGGGTGGCCAGAGCAATGCTGGAAATTTCACCCTGCTAGGGCGGATAAGAGAGAGCCAGCGGGGTTGACCAGCTCAGCTATCAACCAGGCCCAGATCCAGGACTTTGAATTGGCCCACCCCAAAATCTACATCATCTGTTAACCCTTGGGAAGGGGCTAGTCTTGCTGATCCAAGCTACAGGTTCTACATGACACACAGCACAACAGGATAGCCAGGAGGAATGCGAATGAAGATCCAATGTTGTTGGTGTCACAGAAGCCAGAGACCTCAAACCAGGCCAATGACTCATATCAATGAACATTCTCAAGTGAAGATGTGTGGACAGAGGGATATAACATGGGACACAGTGACATACTACAGCTTCCACAATAAGATTTTTTCCTCTGTGTGTGTGTGTGTGTGTGTGTATGTATATGTATGGTTTACAAGGACAAAGGGTAGATGTGAGGGGCTGAGGAGATGAATGAGACCAGTGTATACAACATGAGACTCACAAAGAAACAATAAAAAGTTTAGAAAAATAAAAAATGAAAACCAGCATGAGGGATTATAAACCACAAATCACATGTTCCATACTTTTTATTTTAATATTTGTAATATTTGGGTTATTTTTGAGACAGAGTCTCCCTACATAGCCCTGGCTGTCCTAAAACTCACTATGTAGATCCAGCTGGCCTTGAACTCACAAAGATCCACCTGCTTGCTTCCCAAGCCTTGGGATTGAAGGCGTGTGCACATGTTCTGCACTGAGTGAAATCATGTACACTTTCCACTCTCTGAGACCAGACACAGCTCAGCGCTGAGCCAACACCCATCTCACCAGGCCCTTAGTCAATACAGAGCACTGCTGGTACCCAACACTGACAAGTTTACGAATAGGAAATATAGTGTGGAGACTGGTGAGCTAGCTCAGCGTTTGAGAGCACTGACTGTTCTTCCAGAGAACCCAGGTTCAGTTCCCAGAACCCACATGACAGATCACACCTGTCTGTAACTCCAGTTCCCAGCCTTCATTCTAATACCCTCACACAGACATACATGCAGGCAAAACACCAATGCACAGAAAATAAAAACAATTAAAAAAAAAAAAAAAAAAAGCCAGGTGACAGTGGGCAAGTCTTTAATTCCAGCATTCAGGAGACAGATCGGAAGTCGGATCTCTGTGAGTTCAAGGCCAGTCTGGTCGGCAGATTGAGTTCCAGGACAGCCAGGAATGCACAGAGAATCCCCGGCTCGACAGCCACTTCCCCACAAAAGAAAGAAAACACATTCTGACTGATTGCTAGGCAGATCCGTGCCATTATTTTCAGACACATATAATCAGCAAATTCACAGAAGTTTACTATTTCAGAGCAGATAGAACTTTTGAGAAACCACCGCAAGCCCATTTTTAACTTCCAAGTATTAAAAAAGGCCATGTCAGATTTTTCTCCTACACCTTAAGAACAACTTCAAAAGGCCTTGCTTGTCAAGAAGATGCAAGCATGCCCTGCTGGCGGCAGCAACAGCAGCTCGTTAGAACAGTGAGCAATTTCTCCAGTGTGACAGGGATTGCACGCCTTAGGCTGATGAGAACGATGATGATGATGATGATGATGATGATGATGGCAGGGACCATGTACTTTGGACTCTCTGTGTACCAATTTTTTTTTTCAGAGACGCACCCCTTTCTACAGAGAATGAACGAGCAAAGCCAGTCGGTTGTAAAATTACAGCCTAACGGTTACTTCAGCACATATATAAACACTTTATCTTTTAAATTAATAGGACTTCTGTGGTCTGTTTCCCATCATAGTACTAGCTAATATTTGTTGAGTACTTACAGCAGAGGCTGACTTGGAATACATATATAATTAATGTAATATAATTTATTATTTCTTTAGTCCTTTCCTATGAAACTGGTGCCATTTCTATACCTCTGATTTGCAGGTAAGAAAACTGAGGATCAAAGATGTTTAAATAGCTTACCTGAAGTTGCACAGCAGACAGACCTTACCCCATAATATGTTCATGCTCCTTTCAAATAAAAGCCATCAATTGGAGCCGGGCGTGGTGGCGCACGCCTTTAATTCTAGCACTCGGGAGGCAGAGGCAGGCGGATTTCTGAGTTCGAGGCCAGCCTGGTCTACANAGTGAGTTCCAGGACAGCCAGGGCTACACAGAGAAACCCTGTCTCGAAAAACCAAAAAAAAAAAAAAAAAAAAAGCCATCAATTGTATTTTCTAGTTTACATCCATACTTTAGGACTCTGTAGCCACCTGTGCCTTCTCAAAGGCCCTGACAAGGATGGATCTAAAATCAGTGTCATGGCTACCTCTCCAACAAAGGAAAATCGTGTACTGCTAGCTCCAATCCAAAGCCACAAATATCATCATCTTGTTTACCAAGAACAGAAGTGACTCTTCTCTCAGTAAAATACCTTACTCTGATTCTGTTTATTTAAAAAAAAAAAAAAAAATTCAATAGGCCCGCCCACCTCCAACGTGGTGGGCCCACAGCCACGCGGCCCACCCACAAGGGAAGCCACAACAATGTTCAAGGATGTGTTGGAGTGACGGAAGAAAAGGAGCAGACAGTTTGAACACTGTGAAGAGAGGCAGAATCTGAGACTCGAGGGTGGTGAGGAACAATCTGATGTGAGTAGCCTGCGCTGCTATCTCAGGCCATGACCAAGTCCCAGCCCGGGACACTGCTGAGTGCCATGTCTGGGTCTGTGGCCATGCAGCAGCAGGGGTCTGTGTCAGCAATATCTGTGGCTTATATTACCACCAAAAGCCACGCGGTCATCCCTGGTCTGGGCTGATTCCTGGCACCATGTTCATATCCAAGGGCAGTGCAGAGCCGGCCTTGTGCCTCACTGGCTACAGCACTCCTGAGAGTGGGCCCCACTCCTGGGTAGCACAATAGAGCTTGCCATGGTGGCAAAGGCATGGGTGAGCCAACCTGGGGGAATGACATCAGGAGAACTGGCCTTACCCCTTGCCAGCTATGCATTGGTTGAGCTTGCCAGGGCAATGCTGGAGAGCTCCCTCTAGTGGGTGGTGAGGGTTCAGAAGAGTTGGTGGGCTGACCAACCAGCTACCACCCAGGCCCAAATCCAGGGCTTTGAATTGACCTACCCCACCTATGAACTGCTGGCGTTCATGAAAGGGCCCATTCTGTAGATCCAAAGCTTCAGGACCCCCATGACACAGGGAATAACAGTGTATCTGAAAGAAGCCCCAGTGGAGATCCAGTACTGATAGAGTAGCAGAAGCCAGAGGCCTCTAGCCAGACCAATGACTCACAGCAATGAACATTTGCAAGTAAAGAGGTGTGGACAAAATGGTATACTATGGGACACCCTACAGCTTCCACAACAAGATTTGTTGTTGGTGTTATTTGTTTGTTTATTTGTTTGTTTGTTTGCTTCCTTTTTGTTGTTTCTTTCTTTTAGCAATAGCAGAGGGTAGATACAAAGGGATGGGGAAATAAGTGAGACTGAGGAGCATGGTGTGAAATTCACAAAGAATCAGTAAAGTTTAAAATTTATTTTAAAAATTAAAAAATTGGGGGGGAGGGTTGGCTGGAGAGATGGCTCAGCAGTTAAGAGCACTGACTGCCGATAAGAAAACAAAATTATTAGGCTGTGGTCAACATATGTGGAACTCAGCTCTAAAGGGTGTGGGTTACCTCCTCCATATTAGAAGCAAGAGCTGATATTGAAGGTGCAGCCATCATAGACTCAATGATGTGCTGATGGCTGAGCCTAACATTTTCATTTATTTTCTATTGGCTCTTTATTACAAAGTGCAAGGTAGTGATGGCCAACACAAAGTTAGGGAAACTGAGGCTTAGGCAAGAAAGGAAGAGGACGAGGAGGAGGAGGAGCAAGAGGAGGAGGAGGAGGAAAAGGAAGGAAGGAAAGAAGAAAAGAAGGAAGGAAGGAAGGAAGGAAGGAAGGAAGGAAGGAAGGAAGGAAGGAAGGAAGAAAAGAAGGAAGGAAGGAAGGAAGGNAAGGAAGGAAGGAAGGAAGGAAGGAAGGAAGGAAGAAAAGAAGGAAGGAAGGAAGGAAGGAAGGAAGGAAGGAAGGAAGGAAGGAAGGAAGGAAGGAAGAGGCTTGCCTGAGGTCCTGAGATGTAACTAATCCTGATCCATAAAGCTGGAATTCAATTCCTAAGCCTTTGTCCTTCATTCATTCATTTAAAGTGCATGTCTAGCACATAGTATGCACTCATGCCTCTTCTCACATCTAGGCTTCCAGAAATATCAAAGATGCAGATGCAGGAAACCAAAGAGCACAGGAAAGAGGCAGGGCAGACATTTCTCCACATCCCCAAAGCCTCACCCAGACTGGGAAGTAAAACACATTTTAAATTAGAAGCAAGATTCAGGTGTTTGAAAGACTAACTGGCCAGAAAATGTTCAGATCTGTCATAAAAGAACACTGTATCACACACATGTGAAGCTAATGATTAAATGGAAAAAAAAAATGGTTTCATGTTTATATCTCACCAAGACCATCCAAGTCAATGATCCAATTATAACAGCATGGGCCCCTTATAATGATAGATGCAGGTGGTCCATGGCAGAATCTGCAAAGGATGAAAGTCTAACCCTGTGGGGTCACAGACGACCTCCCAGTGGGGACCTGCAAAATGAACAACAGTCTTCTAGACAAAGACCTTGAATAAAACCCTGAGACATCCCATGTGGCTGATGAAAAGGCTGAGAGAGGCAGGGGAGACCAGGCAGGTAGATGCAGATCGCAAAGGCCCCTGTGCTCCCAGGCAAGGCTCTGGCTAAAGATAAGGAAAGTCTTGATAGGGTTTTTGCACACAGGGATAGCAATATAGTGTGCATTTAGAAAATCCATCTGTTATCATATGGAACAGAGATTAGAGAGGTGAAAATGCCAACCTGAACCCAGGTATAGAAATGTAGGCCTGTAACCCCAGCATTCAGGAAGCTGAAGGAGGGGGATGGTGAGTTCAAGGCTAACCTACATAGCTGAAATTTATGAAGAAATCCAAGAAATGCCAGTGGCTCAGTCCAGCAGCAGTAGATGTGAGAGGCATATGAGAGAAAGATCTCAAGGGGTTCAGCAGTAGCCCATGGTGACAGGGTTGTCATCTGTCACCTCTCAAGGGAAATTCTGACATTTAAGATGAACCTGCATCACTCAGAGAATCCTGTACTGGCAAACATGCCCTTCCCTACAGCCTGTGATGCTAGTGGCTTTAGAATGTGGAGCCGGGGATGGGGGAGGAATCGGTCCACTGACTGAGCCAGTAGCCCAGCACAGGGCAAACAAGCAACAAATGCATATGAAAGTAAAGCAAGATGTACTGTAAACCTTGGTTAGCCTCAGCCCTCACTTTCCCATGGTGGACCCTAGAGCGATACCTGACACACAGGCTCTATTCAGGTAGTCTCCTAACTCTGCCTGGCCCCTGTGAGCCCATCTACAAAAACAGTTAATGAATTCTCTAGCTAAAGAAAAGAGGTATTGTTGCACCTCTACTTCCCAGCAGTTCTTTGGTTTTTCTGTCCCAATTTAACTTCAGCAAGATCTTCTTTCCCTCACCTAGAAAACAACAGTAGGCACTGCCGGGGAAAGAGCGGACTGGAGAGGGGACCCGCAGCTGGACCCGATCGTCCTGCGCCTCTCCTGCCCAGGAGGGGTGTTCGCCTGGCGGCTGTCCGCAGGCTGACCCAGCACCCAACACCTT
>NC_034595.1:57031557-57046748 GCF_900095145.1 Mus pahari
AAAAAAAAAAAAGAAAAGAAAACAACAGTAAGAGAAGCTAACATTTACTGAGCATTTGTTAAGGCCAGCCATTTTTCTAAATGCATAGAAGTGACCAGAAGGAGATCTCTGCTTAGTGTTTCTGGGTCCTTGTCACCATCAGAGAGGTAAGAAGACATGCTTAAGAGGAAGGGAGAGACTTCTCAGAATCATGTCCCCAGGACTTTAGTAGCTCGCTGTATGGGTAAGCATCGATGGAGAGGAAGATTGGTCATAAACAGGTGAGAAGTTCCTGGGATACAATGGGATTTTCTCAAGTGGAGTCTGTCCCCTCCCCCCCCCCCTCCTTTTGAGCTTGTATTGGCTCCTTGGATGTCTGGCACCAGATGAAGGATAGAAACAGGCAAGTGTGTGAGGCCAAGGCTGTGGAGAGCCTGATACAATGAGTCAAAGGAGAGTGTGGGTAGTTGTGGGTGCTCTTGTTTGAGCAGACCCACGATGACCTGCTGCAGTACAACTCTGAATTATTATTATTATTATTATTATTATTATTATTATTATTATTATTATTATTATATTATCTCCCATCAAAATAATCGAGTCCCTGGCCTAGGTGAAGACCCAACAGTCCAGTTGGGCAGATAAATCAACTGGCTAAAGGAGAATCCCTTCAGGAAGGCGGGACCAGCCCTCAGGAATTGGGTTCACCTTAAGCCATACTAAAAAGGGGAGAAGGAATAATTATCCCTGTGATGAGATAACATACTTCCCTGAATTCTTGTCATGTGCACAGTGTCTACAGGGATGCTATAAGGCCCTGATAGTTTTGGGGTTTTGTTTTTGTTTTGTTTTGTTTTGTTTTGTTTTTGCCTCTGTGAGCTCCAACTTAGAAAAGCATAGCCTCTTCTTTTTCTCTCTTCCATCTTCCAAAAGGAAGATACTGGCTGGAGCATAAGCATGCTTTTTCTGGTGCTCTTGACTTTTTCATTCTCTTTTTAAAGCTTTCTTCCCCACTCTGTGACTTTGCCACTTGGCTGACCTGCATTTCTAATTCAAATGGCATGGCTTTCTCTCTTTCTTAACTCTATCTCCCTCCTCTAGGGAGCTGCTGAGATTTACAGCCTGCCTGCTTTGGGGTTTTCTTTTAAACTCTAAAGTAATTGCCCTTGAGCTTTCTTCTGAGTCCATTCTTAAGTGCTTTTATTAATGAGACTAAGGACCCCTAGAGGGACCCTGATTTACCTTGTAACAAAGTGAGAAAAATGGTGGAAGGGAGGACTGTCAGGTAGATTTCCTGTGTGCCAGCCATGTGACATCATACTGGCAGAATGGAATTTCAGAATATTAAATAACCTCAACCATCCTACCCAGCCAGACACCCTAGCCATCCTTACCTCCCCACTAGGCTCAGGCCTTTCTCCCTCGCTGCCAGGCTTCCGGCCCCAAAGGGGAGACTTCTAGAAATGAGTGATTGGTCCCCAAGGTCCTGCAGCAAAGGATTAGCTCCTCCCTCAGGCAATGAGTCAATCAGGGAGTCCACCTGCAGATAAAGGCCATCAAAAAGAGATTAACAGAGGACCTGAGCATCTGCAGGGAAGAGCCCTTCCAGGTCCCTTTGCTGGGAACTGCTCCAGCTGATGCAAAGAGAAGAAACACAAACGCTCTTTGGAAGGAGTCAGAAAGGCCCTGGAAACACACGTCCCCTTTGGAGACTCATGTGGAACGTGGGATGGACCTGGGGCTTGTCTAAACTGGACTTCTTCAGGCAAAATAAAGCTTTGAATCCCTCTCCTTAATCTGAGAGCAAAACCTAAAGCCAAAGAAAGGGGTGATTTGCCAAAGGGCACGAAGCAAGTCCTGGCAGACAGTACATCACTAAGTCAGAAGATTCTATACTTGGATCATAGCATCACCTAAGATGCACTTAGCGCTGCCTATACTCGGATCATAGCATCACCTAAGATGCACTTAGCGCTGCCTATACTCGGATCATAGCATCACCTAAGACACGCTTAGCGCTGCCTACAAACCAGATGATGTTCTAGGTGGTTTTGATTGTTCCCACTCGTTTAACTTGCACCACTAACTACCCCCCAGCAGACCATTCATAGTATCACACGCAGAGCCAAGGTTGCAGAACTGACAGACACCTAGAACTCCAGCAACCTTCTAAAGACAACTCAGAACAGCAGCCATAACCACCCAGCCCCTCCGCTGCAACCCCACACCCTCCAGTAGAGTCTTCAGAGTCTACTTTCTAACGGCTTAGTTGGCTTTGAAACTGGGTCGGCTCATCTCTTCTCCCACCCGCAGTCCTTCATCACTCCGGAAAAGCGTTCCAAGAAGCGGTTCCTTCCTGTCCTCTGCATGGATGCTTGGGCCATGTTGCTGACTTCCCAATAAGCTATTATTCCTTGGCTTCTACATCACGGCCTCTGTTATGTCTCTCATCTAAGAGGGCTGGGATGGTCACAGAGAAAGAAGACAGGAGCTCCCTGAGGGTGACCTAACGGGGAATCTAGGAGGCTGACGGGGATCGGCATCACTGTGCTAAGCTTTGTTCAGAGGATTCTAAGTCTCAGAGCACATCTCCAGAGACCCTAGTCTTACTCACCTATGGTTTCCACCAACACAGCCTAAGGGACCTCTTGGGCAGTTACACGCTGTCCTCAGGAGGCCTCTTTAGGCCTTCACTGGCACTGCATGCACATGAGACGTGCACACACGTACAGGCCACCCATACACATAAAATTGAAAACCATTTTAAAGAGTACTCCTGGCCAAGAAAAGGAGGAACATGCACAGTGAGAAAAGACCCTGGATTCAGGAGACCTGGGGACAGTGTCTCAGTTCGGATCCATCCCCCTCTCATCTCATGCCTCAGAATGATCCCTCCATCCTCTGGACCACAGCTCCCTGCATTGTGAAATCCCAGAGAAAGTGGTCCGAGGCAGAGAGAGCAACTGGTCTCTCTGTAAGTAAAAGTAAATGGTCCGGTTGGCCTCCTTTGGCCCAGAAATGCCCTTTCACAACAGAGACCACCAGCAAATTTGAAGAAACAGAGAAAATAAATTGTTTGCTAAGCTTTTTCTTAACACAAGATCTTCTGTGGTGAGTTTAGGCTAGCCCCAAACTTGCAATCCTCCAGCCTCAACCTCCCAAGTACTGAGGCTACAGTCTCATGCTATAGCACATGGCGGAAATGAACAATCTTCAGTCTGATGGTGGCCCTCCTGTCCCATCTTCTCCCACCATTTGTTTTTCATTTTCTCCCTGCCCCTCGCCAACCTCCAGCTTTTGCCCTTTTCTTTCTTTCAGTTTCAGGTCCTTGGAGACAATATTCTAAGAACAAATTGATAGTATTAATAAATGACAGCATTTATGTTAGTCCATTGCAATTGCAGACTAGCTTCTTGTCCTTGCTTCATTTGACCCAATGCTAACAGAATCCTGTAGGAACTTAACTGAAATTCTCCATTCTATCCAAAGTTTGTTTCATTGTCCCTTTGTGGCCTGGTATTTCTGCAAGTGTAGGGACTGCTTCTCCCTGCCCACATAATGCTTTTGCTCAAGTGTGAAGAGGCCCTTCCTGTAGCTTTTACTAAGTCTGATTATTTTATAACTGTAAGACAAAACTAGATATTCTCCATTTTTATTTATTTATATAACCCCCCCCAAAAAAAAATATTGTCCATAACAACTTAAGCAAGATAAAAGAAAGCAGGTTTAGGTCAATATGGGAGAAAAAAAATCCCTAGATGTTTTAAGAAGGAAAAAGCCATGAGCCCAGGTTGGTGAGATGGCGCAGCAGGTGAGGGCGCTGACTGGCAAGACTATTGACCTGAATCCAATCCCCAGGATCCACACAGTAGAAAGAGAGAACCAACTCCCACAAGATGTCCTCCGATTTTTCCACTTTCCTGCCATTGCCCAACCACACAGTCACAGTGCCCTGCTGAAATAAACACATTTTTTTTCAATGATCCCCATTAAAGAAGATATTTCTGACCCAGGGCAAACTCTATAAACAAAACCACATGAATGTTCAAACACACTGGACAGTTAGCTGAAGGAAGCATTCAATGAGTCTTCCAAATACTTCTCAGGGGAGATTTTAATTAAAAGGTGAGAGAAGTCCATCGCAGGGAATGACAAATTGGAAGTGGATCACCTTGAGAGGCCACTGGCACAGAAATAGAGAATTTGGAGCTGGCCAGGATGCTGGACATTTAGCATTCCCCATGTGTGAGCTCATATGTGAGCAAGGCTGTCAACACACAGTCTGTGGAGAATGGCAAGGCCCTAATGAATTCTGCACCCATGGCCTTGCCACGGTCTCCAATTATAAGATGGAGTGGCTGAGGTATGAAAACCAAGACCTGAGGGTTGGCTAGTAAGTCTTTAGAAAGGAGAGCCTGGGGTCGAAAGGACTTGTCTTTTTGGGGTGTCCTAGCTTAGGTGTGCCCTGGCCACCAGACAGCCTAAGGGAATGAAACTGAGGCTGAAGTAGCAACCCAGGCCTTTATACTACATCCTATGCCAGAAGACAGGGTTTTTCTTTGAAGCAAGATTTCCATGAGCTCTCAGTCATTCCCATGAATGTTGACATGGGATGTCCCAGGATTCAGTGGTAGTCTGATTTTCTTCTTCTGAGACTCTTAGCTCCAACCTCACTCAGGAGACAGCACAGAAAAGTGAAGAAACTTAACAAATCCACAATGTAGTTGAGATGAAAATGGCATATCCCAAACTCGGGAAGGGCTGTGGATCTAGCCAAGGCCACACCTAGTACCCTCTCCAGCTAGACTGTCCGTGGTGCAAGACACAGACTGACCCAGAGGGATCTAAAAGCAAACAGCTGAGTGTATTTGGCTAGAGGTCAGCCTGGCCAATGGTTCTATGATCCAACACAGTATGTCCCGGTTAATCCTCAAAGCCAGGTTACTAAGGGGTTGGGGAACCTCAGAAAGAATGAATGCTGGACTGGACGAGGCATGGTGGTGTATGCCTGGTGGATCTCTATGAGTTTGAGGCCAGCCTCATCTATAAGGTGAGTCCAGTATAGCCAAGACTGTTAACACAAAGAAACTGTGTCACAAACAAACGAAGAACAAGGAGAAGGAAATGGAAAAGGAGAAGAAGAAAGAGAAAGAGGGAGGGAGGGAAGGAGGAAGGGAGGGAAGGAAGGGAGGAAGAAGAAAGAAAGAAAGAAAGAAAGAAAGAAAGAAAGAAAGAAAGAAAGAAAGAAAGAAAGAAAGAAAGAAAGAAAGAAAGAGAAAAAGAATAAATGGCAGATCCTGAGTCTCCTCCTCACCTGGGTCCAACCTCTAGCAAGGCAATATGGAAGACTTCCCCTTAAGGGTCTCCTGATTTACTTCCCAGCTCTGATTCACCCAATATGTTTCTTTAAGAAGAAAAGATTGCCAAGCCAAGCAATGCAGCCAGGTATGGTAGTACATTGTCTATAATCCCAGCACCTGAGAAGCTGAGGCAAGGCTAACCTGAGCTACATTATAAGAGCCAGGCTAGCATGGGTTATGAACTGAGAGAAATGGCCTTGTAAAATGAAAAATAAAAAGAAGTTAATATTGTACAAAATCTTAATATTGCAACAGCCTCGGCTAGGGAGAGTTCCTGTTAGCTGGAATACTGGCCAGATGAATGTCTTTCTTCTCCTTCTGTTCCTGGTTCAAACTTCACTTCCTTTAAGGAACCCTCTCTCCCTCACCTGTAGTCTATCATGTGACTACTTGCACTCCCTTGCTAAGCTGCAGCCATATTGTGAGTGAGGATCTTTGTACTAGCAAAAGAGAACAGGCAGCCATCAGGTGCTGAATGACACCCATGACACCCACGCTTGGCATCCATGTCTCCTTTAACACTCGAGATACTGCGTGTTTGTTTCTACAGTTTTGGGAGCCAATGTCCAGGAAGCTTGAACATCAGACCCAAGCCTGGATCCAAATGTAGGCTGTTTCTAACTCAGAAAAATGCCCAGAGTATTGGCTGAAAAACTATATTCTCAGTATTTGTGAATTCATGGGTACCAATCTATCTTATTTCATGTATCAGCTAAAACTGAATATAATCCCTTACCAGTTTTCTGCATATTATACCACCATAAATCTTAGTCATTTAAATACCACCAGTCTCCTTGTACCCAATTCTGAGGACCAAGGATGCTGCAGGGCTCCGTGAGGACCACTCCCTACTTTGTGGAGTGTCTGTTTCTCCTGAACCTCCCTCCGTGCACGGGGGCTCTTGGCTTCTTTACATAGAGTATCTGTTTTCTCCAAATGAAAGCAAAGCCTCATTAAAGGCTTCCTAAGGCTCAAAACACAGCTCTGTTGCATACTCCCAGCAACAATGCAAGTTACAAGTCCAGCTAGATTCGAGGAGGTTCACAAAATAAAGTCTAGCCACTTGCCAAAAGAAGCAGGCAGGAACACGCAAAGGACATCATGCTGACCAACCTATGTGGCGACTGGCGAAGCTATAGTCCCCAGCCCTTCAGTCAAATACTCATCTAGAAAATTCTGTGAGGTGTTCGCGAAGGGTTGTAGCATTTCAAGCAACAGACCTCAATGAAAGGCAGTTGATCTTTCTGATGTAGGTAGATCCCATGCAGTCTACTGAAGGCCTCAGAAGAGAAGATGCAGGTTCCCTCAAGAAACAGTTCTGCCTTTAGACAACACAAGCACTACTGAGCTCTGCCTGGGTCCCATTACTGGTGGGATATACAGATTTCGGACTCAAATCTGCCACATCAACACTTAATGGTTTCCTTTTTTAAAAAAATCTCTCTCTCAATCTCTCTCTCTCTCTCTCTCTCTCTCTCTCTCTCTCTCTCTCTCTCCACCTCATCCCTCTCTCTGTCTTTCTCCCTCTCGTCTTCCTTCCTTCTTTCTTCCCTTCCCTCCTTCCACCATTCCCCCTGCTGTACACACTCCCAACTCAGCCCATCTTGTGTTTCACTAACACAGTACCTGATACTGGGTAACTGATAAGAAACAGAGACCTAGGGCTAACAGTTCTGGAGGCTAGGAAGCCCAAGGCCACGGGGTAGAATTTAAGGAGGGCACTACCTGCTGGCTCATCCCATGGCAGAAGGCAGAACATCAAGGAGGGAATTCATAACATTAAAGCTCCTTTGTAATCATTAATCTATCCATGAGGGCACAGCCCTTGGGCCCCAACTGCCCCTCAAAGTTCCCACCTCTCACCTCTGTTGCACTAGAATTAAGTTTTCAAGGCATATATTTTGTGGATTATGTTTGAACCATAGTGTGTGTGTGTGTGTGTGTGTGTGTGTGCATATGTATTCTATACTCTATGACTTTATTTCTCTGCACACTGCTGGCAAACCAGAGTCCATTTTAACAATATAAAAATACATGCATCAAACAAAAGACATCTGGTCAGAGCATAGGACTGTAGGATAACTGTCCACTCCTTTGAAGACACAGTGACTGACCCAGTCCTAGTGTGGAAACCAGAGTGAAGCTGTCACAGACAAGCTGCTTTCCAAAAACATTCCCCTTTTTCCGCTTTGGGCAGGATTTGTAGCGATCAGTGTTGCTTACGTGCAACAACGGTGTTTGTGAATGCCGTCTCTTTCACATAACTTCACAGACCCAATGAAATCTCTACAGAGCCAGACAGGCAACCTATTCTAGTCAGTTCAGTCTGCTGCCTGACCAGTATTGTGAACTATGGGGGCTCACATCAGGGAGCATAAGGGTGTGCCTGAATCCGTGACATGGAGCGAAGTATCATGAAGCCACCAAGGGATGGAGCAACAGTAGCAGTAGCAACTGAGCCACTGCCTAGAACTTGACCACAACTAACCAGCGCTGACCAGCCCTGCTCTCTGGACTGAGTGAATGCTTCCTATCCAATGTCTCATCCTCCTAAAAGGGTTCCTGTTGTTGCCCTGGAGAAACCAGAAGCAACGGAACCCATAGGCACTACACAGGGTCAACCAGGTAGTCTTTAAAATCCAGGTTCACCCAGATACTCATTTTCAGGGGAAGAAACTGGTTTAGTACAGCGAAATTTGACCCAAGCCCTTAAGAGATGTCCTCTGAGGCTCACTGTTCAAGTTCAGAACGTAACTTGTATTTCCCAGGACTTTTGTGGAAGAATTGGATGAGCTCACAGATATGAACAATCCTTATGAAGAACAGAGCAGCAGCACATAGATTAATATGTGCCATTGCATCTAATATGTACCATTGCATCTAATATGTACCATTGCATCTAATATGTGCCATAGCATCTAATACGGGATAACCTGGCCACCCTGGACCCATCACCGCACATCCACTGCTTAGCCGACGGCCAGGCAAGCATCCAGATCCCAGCACTGCCTCTGCTCTGATGTGTGAAGCCAGCAAGGAGTGCAGGCAATGATAACTACCTGCCTGGGCACGGAGAAGCCGTTCCCACGTCAGCCTGACGGAGGGGCTTGAGATTTTCGTTCAGCGATGTGCTCTTCTCCAGAAAGGCCCCGTGGGAGTGTCTCCAACTGCATGGTCTGTCCATGGGCCTGTGTAGTCAGGCAGCGGTGCCAACAAGAACATTCCCCAGGGACTGCCTAGCAGGAACTGCTGGCCAATCAACTGCGCCAAAGCCTGCCCCCTGGGCATCTTCGCAGGCCCCTCCACAGGCTCTAGGCAAGAGGGACTCTGGAATTTACAAGGCTGAAAAGAGGCCTCTTAAATAACTTTTAATTTATTTTCAAAAGAAAATGGAAGGGCGGAGGCAGGGGTTGTAACACACACCCTCCAAAGAGGGTGAGGCCGTGGAAGAGCTATGCCAGCCACACAGCAATGGCCACGCAGGCATCCACTAAAAGTGACTCATTCTGAGAGAGAAGGCCCACAGGACCAGGACCAGAACTCCTTAATCTGCCACTTGAGAGCTTCTCTGAGTGGTTCCAATCAACCTTCATACACTCATTTCTCCACACATGAATGAACCCACAACTCTCAGGCAACACAGTGGTCATACATTCAGGCTCCTCACCAGCAGGCTTCTAATCCAGGCGTCACCTCGAAAATATGTGACTTTGGGCAAGTTGCATATGTAACTTCTCTGACCTGACTTGGAGTCTGCATCCTAAAAAAAATATATATATATAGCATTTATTATTAATTAAATGATTTTCTACATAGAAAGCCAGCAGCAGCTTGCCTGACTTGGGGTAAAATTCTGGATAGCAGGAGTAGCCGCAACCAAGCCAGTTGCCCGTCGATGCTGTCTCTTCCCTGAGACTCAAGCTCTCCCAGCCCCTACAAAGACTCATGCAAACCCACCCCGCCTCGCTCTGGAAAACAATGTTCATCAAAGGTTAACGGCCACATGGATAGAAGTCTTGCTGTGATCATCAGGTCCAAGCTACTGTGGTGGCTCATCAGCTGGCTACCCACAATCCCTTGGCCTCCCTGGACCTTGTTTCTTAGGAAGAATCAACCCCCTTCTGCTTCTGGAATGCCAACTAGATGATATATGTGAAGGGATTTGTAGATCCTTGATGCTGCGGTGTGGTGGTGGGGATAAAAAAAAATTGTTTGATTTTAAGGTGATGTTTCTACTTAGCCATAAAAATCCCCTTCTCTCTCGCTCTGGTCCCACAGCCCATGGTCTGTAGTACTTCCGTTGGAAACTTCAGTGTGTTTTTGCAGTGATCCGGGAGCCGTGTTACTGAGGAGCAGCAGATTCGCCATGGAAGCCTTACCCATGGCCCTTCTCCGCGCGCCTCAGGCTCATCCTACTCCTCGTTTGCAAGGTGCACTATAATTTACAAAGCACTTGTCTGTCCTTGTGTCTGTCCTTGTGTCAGCTCGAGTCACCGCGTTCCCAACAAGTCCAAAGCACCCAATGCTGCATCCAGCTTCCTGCCTGGGGACCTGAGGGCAGCCCAGCACCTTCACAAAGGGCCAACTGCGTGTAAGAAACGGGACTCTTCCTGATGCCCCATCACACGCACAGAAGAGCCTCAGGTCTGCAGCCGGCCTGCTAAAATCCCTCCTTCCTTTGTTTTATTTCTAAAAAAAAAAAATCAAAGTCCAGCCAATCTTCTTCCCTAACAACCATGCACTGAGACCCCCATTTACCAACACAAGCAGCCTGCCCGGGTCATAGGGTATCTTCTGCCAGCCTGATTCCCCCATTTTCACTGCTGACTGGCATTCCTTTGACAACTTTCAGTTAAGGATATTCGCAGTGCTTCACCTGCTCTGTTCTGTTGAGTTAGGGGAAGCAGTCTAAGATGGGATCCATCTGTAATCACAAACACCTAGCTGAGCCTAGAAACATCTGTAATCATGAACACCTAGCTGAGCCTAGAAACTACAGCCTTTATTGTTCTAGATTGCTTCTAGAATTCCATTTAAGCAATGAAAAGCCTACAAGGGAAGAAAGGGAAGCTGAGACGATGGCCCAGTAGGTAAGGGTACTTGCTGCCAGGTCTGACAGCTTGAGTTCCATCCCAGGACCCACATATGGAAGGAAAGAACTAATTCCCATAAGGGGCCCTTTGACCTTTATTTCTATGCCACGGTATGTGTGGAGAGAGACGGGGGGGGGGGGGGGGGGGGGGGGGGGGGGGGGGGGGAGGGAGAGAGAGAGAGAGAGAGAGAAACTAATTAACTAATTAATGTAAAAAAATAAAAGAAATTAGGGCTAAAATATCTAGCACAACCTTTGATCTTGGGAACTAGTCTGCAAATAAGAAAAAAACACGGGCTGCTGAGATGGCTCAGTGGGTAAGAGCACCCGTCTGCTCTTCCAAAGGTCCGGAGTTCAAATCCTAGCAACCACATGGTGGCTCACAACCATCTGTAACAAGATCTGACTCCCTCTTCTGGAGTGTCTGAAGACAGCTACAGTGTACTTACATATAAATAAATAAATAAATAAATAAGAAAAAAACACTATCCCAACTATCCCATTTAATGTATCTGGTTCAATGTGTGGCATCCAGTTAGTTCTATGCAAAGAAATTCAGTTTCCTTATTGGCTACCTGAGAGAATGCCAAGATGAAGTATATAGCAAGAGCATGCCACACATATCGCTGATGAAACGATACCATCAGGAAGCTGTGCACACACGGCGGACAAGTCAGAACACCAACTCAGATAACGGTACAACACAGCTCCACAGGCAAATATCCTCAGGACCACGAAGTAAGCAAAGCCTAAAGCTGAGTTAGAGGATCTCTAAGAGATCTTACCTTTTTGTCATCCCACGATCTATGTCCCAGTAAAGAGGGAGGCCACAGCAGCTATGGGACACCTTCCCAAGGTCTTGTCACTACCCTGCCAAGGATTGTTGGTGCCACCAAGAGAATAATTCCAAATCTGGGGCTCTTCTTGCTAATGTTTAAGCAGAATGTAGTCGTTGTGGTCTTAGTTTCAGGTTCTTTGTGAAGATGAAAACCATGTGAAATCCTTACATTTGCATGTCCCCTGATGATTGCAACGGGATAGCATTTACTAAGAACCATGCTCTCTCTGTACCTTAAATTTGTTTCCTGTCTCAACTCTTACAGCATCACTGAAAAAAAAGTGGGTTTCTGGCACTTACAACCCACGAAGACCCAATTAGCACAGACCATGAAGCCTCCAGGGCAGGGTTGCTTAATTCCTGTCTTCATGCTCAGCCTGGACCCTGGGGCATTCAGTAAATATTTGTTGTTTTAATGTGGTTCTGTGGAGGAAACTGTGTAACTAGGAACATGTTGTAGAAGGTGAAGTGAGACATTAATGTTAAGAGACATATTAGGTCATAAGGATGGTTGAAAGTATGATGTCTGGACTTGTAATCCCACGACCCGCTGAACCTCTAGAGATCACGTTTTCCAAGAGCAGGTCTAGAGTAATTTTGAGGGGACCGTCAGGGTGGAGAATCAAGGTAGAGAGAGAAACTCCCATTGAGTATTTTCCTTCTTTTACCAAGTAAGGAGAATCTTTTTCAGACTGATTTTCCTTAAAACTCCTTGGGCCATCCCAGTGTGCAAACGTAGCTTGGTACCTTAGGGTTTTGCTGCCATGAACAGACACCATGACCAAGGCAACTCTTTTAAGGGACAACATTTAATAGGGGCTGGCTTACAGGTTCAGAGGTTCAGTCCATTATCATCAAGGTGGGAGCATAGCAGCATCCAGACAGGCATGGTGCAGGAGGAGCTGAGAGTTCCACCTCTTGTTCTGAAGGCAGCTAAGAGAAGACTGGTTTCCAGGCAGCTAGGATGAGGGCCTTAAAGCCCATGCCCACAGTGACACACCTACTCCAACAAGGTCACAACTAATAGTGCCACTCCCCAGGTCAAGCATATTCAAACATCACACTCGGCAATGAGGGTGTTCATGGGGATGGCCCTAAGATAGACCAAGAGGCTACCAGAGGCAGACGTGGTTTCAGATTCTCCTTATGTGTCAGTTGCCCATGGCTGCTAGAACAAATCACCATAAATTCAGTGCTAAAGCACCTAAAATTATGAATGTATGATCTCACTACCCAAGAGGCCCTAAGTCCAAAATTAACTTCCCTAGGCTGACTCAAGGCATTAGCGTCTCTGAAAATGCTAAGAAGAAATCAGTTTCCCTCTTTCTGAAGTCTGGTTCTTCTTTCCATCGTCCATGGCCTCTATCCTGCCAGCCAGGAGTACAACATCTTCACATGCCACTGGGACCCTGCCTCCCTCCTGCCTCCATGCTCACATCTCTTCACCTAACCTACCTCCCTCATCCAGCTGGTAAAGACCCTTGTGGTTGCTTATAGCTCTGTTGGAGTAGGCCAGATCCTTAACCATACCGACAGAGTCCCTTGTGCAATTTAAGGTCCCGTATTCTCACATTCCAAGTACTAAGGAAGGGGTTCCTGGGGACCCATTATTCTATCTAGCACACCTTGCCTTTTATGATTGCTTTTGAACACCTCCCTCCAGAACGAGGACAAAATGCTGATGAAAGGTGATTAGACAGAAAGTGCAGGGGCTGGGGGATGGCTCATTGAGTAAGGGTGCTGTGGGGCCTAAGCAGGAGGGCTCGAGTTCAACTCCTCAGCATCCACGTTTTTTAAAAACTGTACCTAGAGCCCAAGCAAGTACTATGTGGGGTGGAGACCAGAGGTTCTCTGGGGTTCACGGCTGCCAGCCTGGCTGGCATGTACGGTGAGCAACCTTATCTGAACACAATGAGAAAACGTAAGGTCAGACACCTAATGTCCTCCTCTAGCCTCCGCATGTGTGCACAAGCACACCCACTTGCACACACAGATATATACATCACACACACACACACACACACACACACACACACACACCAAAAGAAGAGAAGGAGGAAGTTCAGACTCGCCAAAGATTGGGCCTTCCTGCTTCAGCAGCATTGATTAACAGGCAAAGATCCAGGGACGTCTGGCTCAAGGCTCAGGTCACTGTCCCTCTCCACAGTCCTCCACTGAGTTCTTGGGAAGAAACACACATGAAAAATTTGAAAACAAAACAAAACCATCAAACCTAAGCTAGGAGAATCGCTACTTCTTAGTCTAGCCAACAGCACCCCCTGGTGCCTAGTAGCAGAATGAGGCATACGGGCTGCAGCGGAGGGAAGAATGAAGGGTCGGGGGTCTGAGTCTTGCCTGCTGGCCAGGAGACAGAGCCAGCATAGGCTTAGGCCAGGAGACAGAGCTGAGGCTGATACCAGGCAAGAGCGGCATTTTCAAACTTCCCAAGTTGATGCCTAACAGTTCAACAACACAGCAGACACGATCAGAAGTCCCTTTGGTCCCTGAGGATTTAAAAATGCCTACGGTAGGACAAACTCCACTCAGACTGCGGCTATACTAGGCTATGAATGCTAGAAAAGGGACTAGCCCCAACTAACAGCTGTGTGCTGCCAGGCTCACAACTCGCCCCCTCTGTGCCAAGTTTCTCATCAGTAGAACACAGATGACCAAAAGTCTCTGGGTTAAGAGAATTAATATTCAACCCATGTAAAGCATTCAGTAGCGTATGTAGTTTGAATGTTTTTATTATGGTTGGTTTTAATGTCGCCTTCTACATTAGAATCACCTTGAGTAGGAAGCCAAAATCCAGATTGCCTTGATTGATGAGAAAATCCGGCTCCAGGGTGTGCATCTTCCCGGAGCATCCTGGGTAAAGGGGCGTGGCAGAAGGAAGAGCTGCTCACCTTTTGCTCCTTGGCCTCCCCTCCTGCGCTGAGTAGATTTGCCTGTTGTTGCTGATGATTCTTTTGTCATTCTCAGAACCGGTGTCTGCAAGCTCTTACCACAGACTAGGGACCAGCGGTTCTCCAGAAACCTTTTGCGTTTCCAGAATCAGGTTAGGGACCCCTGAGACACCTAGCCTTTTAGACTGAGCAGCCGCTGTGGGGCTACCCCAACTGCTGATGCACGAGCCTCGGGGACTGAGTTTTCAGCTCTGTAGCGTATGTCTGCTGGTGCTATTATTTTCAAACTGACTTCACAAATTCACATTTTTTTCATCCTACTTGTTCCATTCCACCAGAGAACCCTGACAATTACAATTACGACTGCAAAAAGAGTTAGGGGCTGACGGGGGTTACAGAGATGGGAAAATGGATAGCATACATACTGCCACTCGCCTGTCACTGCTTGCTAGCCCCAGTAAGTGATCTGCCAGATTGGGACAAACCTTCTGAATTCATCTCAATGTCCTTCATTAATAGAGAAGGGGACACAGGGCCATGCAAACTCCCTTTAGCATCTTGCATCTCACTGGCTGAACCACAGCAGAGCTGGGAACAGGTGCAGTTTGCATGACGCTCTTTAGCAAATGCAAGCTTACTTGGATGTTACCTGGTACAGTGAGTTGTGCCGTGGTCTTCTCTGGCCAGGTTCCTGGATGTTGTTGTACGTGAAATCCTCTGTGGGCCAGATAACCAGAGTGACATTGTAATAAACCATACTCAAGGATCAGAACCAGTCCTATTGCTGGAGCCCCGACAGACTTCAGGCTGTAGCTTGGTAAGCTTATCTCAGACAGTCCCATAGCTATTGTACAAGGCAAGGAGTTTAACCCCCACTCCTCAGCCACTTGTGAGGCTATGCCAGTGCCTGGCAAACACAAAGTGGATGCTCACAGTCAGCTATTGGATGGAACACAGGGCCCCCAATGGAGGAGCTAGAGAAAGTACCCAAGGAGTTGTAGGGGGCTGCAACCCTG
>NC_034595.1:57046828-57060173 GCF_900095145.1 Mus pahari
GTAGTGGGAGTGGGTGGGTAGGGGAGCAGGGGCGGGTGTGGGGTATAGGGAACTTTCGGGATAGCATTTGAAATGTAAATAAAGAAAATAATAATAAATAAATTAAACCCCACTCCTCAGATAGGAAGACTGAGGCTTAAGGAATTCTATCTTGCCAAAGGAGAAACTAATATTAGGAAAAGAAAGAGAAAGAACTCAGACTCAGAGCTGATGCCAATAAGTTTGACCAATGAGGCTGCTGCTTAATGTCACATGTCCATAACTTCAGGAAGCAGATCCCATTTCCGCGCACCCATCAGTCACGGCATTAGCAAGACGACCTGTCCACTTATAGGCCTCCATAGTAAGGCAAAGGTCGCCTGGCCACCATTCACTGGTGAACTTACGCAGGTCGGTTACACACCTCCTCTGTCTGGGTTTCATGCTCGTAAGTCACTCTTGCAATACACCATTCCTGCAGGAAGCCAAGAAAAGCCCTCAGGTGCTCCTGCTCTACGAAGGGTGCACCTGCTCTACGAAGGGTGCTCCTGCTCGACGAAGGGTGCTCCTGCTCTATGAAGGGTGCTCCTGCTCTATGAAGGGTGCACCTGCTCTATGAAGGGTGCTCCTGCTCTATGAAGGGTGCTCCTGCTCTATGAAGGGTGCTCCTGCTCTACGAAGGGTGCTCCTGCTCTACGAAGCATCGTTAGCATGTTCATTCCCTTGTCCAGCAGGACAGTAATGTGCTACTGGCACATGCATAATTGAAGATAAAACTACCGGACATGGAGTGGGGCAAACACTACTTCTTAGCCCAGCCAACAGCACCCCCCCCCAGTGCCAAGAAACAGAAAGGGGGCAAAAAGAGTAATAAATCTACAAGTTTTTCACATGTGAAAATTGAAAAACTCAGAAATAACTTTCAGGAAGAACCCCCAACATTTATTATGCTTTATACCAAAAGGGATTATGGGTAGCCAACAATCACTATAAACAGTTATCCAAACATGGCACAAAATGAAGATTTAAGCAATCAGAACTATCTGATTTTAGGGACACATTCATCCTTTCTTGTATCTTTCCCATCAAAAAGGATAAATGAAAGCACACCTTTTATGTTATTGGTAACAATAATATGACATCAAGTGTCATACACTATACATAAATTGATGGGATCGAATAGCAGGTTGCTACCATTGTTGCTGTAAAAGAGCTACTGAAAGTTAGGAATTGTTTGTTTGTTTGTTTGTTTTAATTGCTGAACAAAGGCAAGGAGCAGGTGTGTGGTAGGAAGTGACCAGCAGGGGAAACTGAGGACGTGGGTTAGAAGACGGGACACGGGGAGACTGAAGCCACGGGGCAGAGTACCAAGGAGTTCAGAAGAGGCCCAGGAAGGGTCATGGGTCTCCGTCTCAGTGTCTCGGGAGGGACACAGGAATCTTGCTCCCTGTCCTTGCTGTTCTTCAACTTTCCACTAAGCTGAGCTATCTCACCAGGGCTCATCTGTGTGTGTGTGTGTGTGTGTGTGTGTGTGTGTGTGTGTGTGTGTGTGTGTGTGTGTGTGTGTCAGGGAGGTGGGTGTCTTAAATTCTCTGCCTGATTTTTAATTAGGGTTATTCTGCAAGGCAATTAATCCTCCTGGTCCCCTCACTGTGGAGAGCTAATTCTAAAGCAATTAACCAAGTCTTGAAACTGAGAAATAGGACATCTTCCTTGGCCAAGGGCTGTTAGGGAAAGGGAAAGGCTGTCTTCTGGGAGAGGCTAGGCACAGCCTCTGCTGTGCTTGACTAAGTCGCTCTTTGAAACCTTATTTGGTCCTAGGATTTGAAGACCAGGGAAGACCATAGGCCACTATCACAGCTGTGCCTATGCCCACAAGAGGGCAGTAGTGTATGCAGTCATAGCCCACGTTCTCCTCTAGACCTCAGCCTCTAGGATCAGACTAAGGGACCCCTGAAAACAATGAGAACAATGAGATCCTGGGCAAGACAGTGGAAGAAAACACACACACACACACACACACACACACACACACGCGCGCGCGCACACGCGCACACGCACGCACACACGCACGCACCCCACGTGTGCATGCACGCAACAGATGCTGCATGGGGGTTTGGAGGTGGCCCAGAAAGGCTTTGCCCAGTCTTCCCTAGACACACTACAGTCAGTCACACATGTCACTTCCCCATCTCAGGTTCCCTCTGAAGCTCCTGGCACCAGAAACCTAGGGCCACCCAGACCCAAAGTGTGTGGCTCTGTAGTTGGGGCTCGGGCCTCCGTGGTTTTTCAAGCTCCTCGGGGTTAAGAAGTTCTCTATCATCACCACTGCCTGTCAACACACAGGATGCAAAGGAGAGAAATGTGAGTCTCCTATCCTATAATAGGCCTCATGACAGTGAACAGAGTGGAAGGCAATAAAATATACAATATCGTGAGAAGAGCCATGGGAAATAGTATAGAAGTCAAGACCTGGCAAACAGATATCCTACTCTTTAGGGAATGTTTTTAAGTGAATTATAAAAGTACAGCCAGAGCCAGGAGTGATAGTGCATGTATTTAACCCCAGCACACTCAGGAGACAGACACAAGAGGAACCCAGCTTGGTCTACAGAGTGAGTTCCAGGACAGCTGGGGCTGCATAAAGAAACCCTGTCTGGAAAAATAAAATTTTTAAAATGTAAACATTTAAAAAATAAAATAATAGTGATAATTTGTGGGGAGGAGAAAGAGAGAGAAAGCGAGAGAGGATGAGAGAGAGGACAGTCAGGGTGCAGAAAAGCCACAGGGATCATACCTTCAGAAACAGCCAAAACCCAGAAGAGGAAGTGGTCATAGAAACAGAGACAGGGAGGCTAGGTGGGAAAGGCCATCTGGTAGGAACTGTGACCTCAGTCGATAACACCAAAACCTGTTCTTTCCAGCCCTCTAAACGCCAGAAGCCGAAGAAAAAGCAACCATGGAGTAGATCCTAAGCCACAGAGCAAGATGGCAAAGTACAGAAAGCCACAGAGCAAGATGGCAAAGTACAGAGAGTGTGGATCTAGTTCACACAATAGCTGTCAAACATTTGGCCATAAACAGAAACTGGCCCAATGGTTCTATGTGCAGATACTATTGCAAGTTCTATGATTAGAGTAAGAATGGCCCCTATAGGTTCATACAGGCAAATGCTTGGTCATCAGGGAGTGACACTCCTTGAGAAGGATTAGGAGGAGTGGCCTTGTTGGAAGAAGTATGTCACTGGACGTGAGCTTTGAGATTTCAAAAGCCCAAGCCTAACCCAGGGGTCCGGCCCTCTCTCTTCCTACTGACTGCAGATCCAAATGTAAAACTCTCCGCTCCTTCTCCAGCACCATGTCTGCCTGTGTGCCACCATGCTTCCCGGCATGATGATAATGGGCTAAATGCTTTCTTTTATAAGACTCGTCATCGTTATGGCATCACTTCACAACAATGGAACACTGACCAAGATACGTGTTTAACAATAAAAAAAAAAAAAACTTTACAGTAAATAGCTATGAGATTGGACTGGAGAGACGGCTCAGCGGTTAAGAACACTGCTCCTTCAGAGAACCTGGATTCAATTCCCAGCACCCACATGACAGCTCACAACCGTCTATAACTCCTGTTCCAAGGGATCTTGTGACCTTCAAGGGCACTGTAGACACATGACACAGACATGCAAATAAAACACCCATACGCACAAAATAATAAAAATGATTCTTTAATGTTTTAAAACCTATGGGTAGAGGTGGTGTCAGCATATAATCCCAACACTTGAAAGACTAAGGCGAAAGGTCATGACTTACAGCAAGCCTCCACTGTATAAGGAGTTCAGGAACAGCCTAAGCTATCTGACTACAGTTTAGGAAATAGCTCAGGGTGATATAGTCCTTTCTTTTCATGTCCAGCACCCTGGGCTTGATGCCTGCCACTGCAAAATAATTATAGATAGACAAATCATCATCTTTATGCATGAGAAGTAGACTTTTTGCTGATTTGTACTTCAAGGGAAACAATAATCAAGTTTCAACTAGAAGAGGAATGTCCAGACAATTTTAACTTCTCAAGTTAGTTTCTTCCAATAGATGAACTAATGAAAAGCTTTTCTTAAAACTGGACAATGGTAAAAACGTTTTCATTAGTTGACAAAGGATTGGTAAATTTTTCATAAAAATTAGAATATTTTAAAGTGCAGGTGAAGAATATGTTCTTATACAATGTCTTATTTATTTATTTATTTATTTATTTATTTTAATTTTTAATCTTTATTTTTGAGGTGGGGGTCTCTCTATGTAGCCTTAATTATCCTGGAACTCTCTATGTTGATCAGGTTAGCTTGGAACTCAATAGAGATTTTCCTGCTTCTGCCTCCCAAGTGCTGGGATTAAAAGTGTGTACCACCAATCCTGGCAATATCTGCCTTTTCAAATAGTGTGTGTGTGTGTGTGTGTGTGTGTGTGTGTGTGTGTGTGTGTGTGTGTTTGAGTGTGTACATGAGGGTGAGTGTGTGCATGTGTGTAGGTGTATGTGCATGTGCATGTGTGCATATGTGTGAGTGTGTGCCTATGTATGAGTGTATACATGAGGGTGAGTGTATGTGTAGGTGTGTGTGCATGTGTGTGTAGGTGTGTGTGCATGTGTGTGAGTGTGTGCCTGTGTGTGAGTGTATACATGAGGGTATGTGTGTGTAGGTGTGTGTGCATGTGTGTGTGTGCATGTGTGTGAGTGTGTGCCTATGTGTGAGTGTATACATGAAGGTGAGTGTGTGTGTGGGTGTGTTTGCATGTGTGTGTAGGTGTGTGTGCATGTGTGTGTAGGTGTGTGTGTTTGAGTGTGTACATTAGGGTGAGTGTGTGTATGTGGGTGAGTATGTGCCTGTGTGTTCATGTGTGTGTAGGTGTGTGTGTAGGTGTGTGTGCCTTGAGTGAGTGTATGCATGTGGGTGAGTGTGTGTGTATGCATGTGTGTGTAGGTGTGTGTACATGTGTGAGTGTGTGCCTGTGTGTGAGTGTGTGCATATGAGTGAATGTGTGTGTGTAGGTGTATAGGTGTGCGTGCATGTGGGTGAGTGTGTGCCTGTGTGTGTGCATGTGTGTGTGCATGTGGAGCCAGAGAGCTCAACAGTAGGTATATTCTATCACTATACAATCTTTTTAATTAAAAATGTTTCATACAACATATTTTCCCACATTCCAACTCCTTACAGATACCCACCTCCCTACTCACCTACCTTCGTGTTCTTTCTCTCTCAAAATAAAACAAACAAACACACACAAAAATCAGAGTTCGTTTTGTGCTGGCCAACTACTCCTGAGCGTGGGGCTTGCCCTGAACTGTGGTTGATAGATCCCTCCACTGGAGAGAACCGATGTTTTCCTCCATCACTTATCCCTTGCAAGCTGCTTCTTGGCCGGGGGTTAGTGCTTTGTGCCCACTTCTCCTTCCTTAGGCTGGGATTTTGTCTGGCTCGAACATGTGTGGGTCCTGTGCGTGCTGGCACAGTCTCCGTGGGTTCATATGCACACCGACTGTGTAGTTTCTGGACGATGCTGTTGCCTTGGAGTCTCCATTCCACCTTATTTTTTTTCACGCAGGATCTCCCACTGAACCAGGAGCTCTCGTTTTGGTTAGGCTGCCAGGCCAGAGAACACCCGTCCCTCCCCTCCTGTATCAGCCCTCGCGACGATGCTGGGGTTACAGCTGCCTGCCCTCATGCCTGATTTTGGGGTGACTTTGGGGTTCTGAATTTAAATCCTGATGCTTATGAAGTAGGCGCTCTACCCACTGAGCCATCCTGCTGGCCCCATTTCATATTCTAAACATGAAGTGTGTGTGTGTGTGTGTGTGTGTGTGTGTGTGTGTGTGTGTGTGTGTTGTGCTTGTGTCACTGGTTCAAGGTGTAAAACATTTTTTCTCACTGTAGGCTACAGTAAATTGTGTTTGAAGTTGGTAACTTGGCAAGTGTAAGCTTAAGACCTCATCCCCCGAAGCCCGCAGGCTGCCCGTGGGTCTCCAAGACACAAATAAACGGATCCCTTCAAGGGCTGAAATCAACAGAGCTTCTTGCTCCTCTCCTCACAGCTGAGTGTGGCTAGGGCCCAGAAGAAAACTGGCACTGTTTGTCTAGGGGGTGTACTGAGAACAAAGAGGGAGTTTGTCCCAGGGCCTGCCAATCCGGCCTCCTTCACAGGCGCTAAATTCATTCAGCATCGCTGCCCTGCAGGCTGCCCCGCTGGCCCGGTGGGCCTGCCAGCCTCTTCCACAAGGAGTTAGTGTCAGATCTGGGCAGCTCTCTCTGCCTGATGCAACGGACATTCAGATAGCCTGTGAGAATCGGAAACGGAGGCCCCTGTCACTTGAAAAATAACATCCTCCCCCACACTCCATGAGGAGGACCCAGGAAGTCAACATCTCTCCAGATGTGAGCCAGTGTGAGAAGGGCGGGGGTGTTCCGCCTCTCTCCCTCCCAATCTCTTCCCCTCATCTCTTGTTACTAAATGGAGTCTCTGGCTTTCCCAGAGTCCATTTCCTCTAAGCAATGTGAGGGAAAGAAGGGAAGGCGAACTATTATGTTAGGAAAACTACCCTTACATCTTACACAAGCATCTTGGCACATACCCCCTTTTGTTTTATATATATATTTATATCCTCTTTATCGTTATTTTTTTTTAATTTGGTATATGGGAGTGGACTGGAGGTCAGAGGGCAACTTTACAGAGATATATATACCTCTCCTTCTGCCTTTACAAGGTAAGTTCCAGAGTTCCAAGCCAGTTCATCAGGCTTCTGTGGTGAGTGCCTACCTGCTGAGCTATCTCACTGGCTCCCAGATCCCCACTGCAGTGCAGATAAGGAAAATGAGACATAGGGAAATTGTCACTCGAGTCTTTCTGACTCCAAGTTCAAAACCCACTAAGCCACTAGGGAGAGAGACAGTAGATAAAACTTGAGTAACTCCAGAACAGTCTTGGGCGTGGGCAACATGGCCACCAGTGTGTCACAGGATGAGAACCAAGAGGCCCTTGAGTGGGAATGGAGGCAGGATGAGTCTGAGCCAAGGGCAGTGATGGGGTCACCGGTAAGACACCTCTTTATGTCATGCAGACCCAGGTACCATTGCCGTGGAAATGGGCTTTACTTGGTAGAGGAAGTTTAGCTGCATAGCAACACTCGAGCTGAAGCAGCTCCCGTCACACACACACAGCCTACCCCCACTCAGCCTCTCATTAGAGTGCTTCCTTTGTTGACTGAATCAGGGTAGACACAGTGCCATCACCCAAACTCTAGAGCACACATTAGGACTCATTCTTCAAAACGTACACTTAGGTGTGGCAAATATAGTATGCCGCGGCTACCATGGTAGCAAGACACCAGATTGTTTCCCTGCCCTAAAAAAATGCCTTTCGGTTCATCTATTCATCTTTTCATCTCCTCCCATATCTTAATTCCCAGAAGTCATTTTTTCCCCTGTCTTCATGGTTTTCTCTTCTCCGAAGAGTCCATAGAGTTGGACTCAGGTATCACATGGTCTTCATGGATTACCCACACCCCATTTGTTAACCTTTATAAAAATATATGCAGGGCTAGTGACATGGTTCAGCAGATAAGGCACTTGCCACTAAGACTGACAAACTGTGTTCAGTCCCCAGGACCCACTTGATGGAAGGATGGAAGGAGAGAACTGATTCCCACAAGTTATACACACACACACACACACACACACACACACACACACACTGTAAATAAGTAATTGTAGGGGCTGGTGAGATGGCTCANTGGGTAAGAGCACCCNANTGCTCTNCCNAAGGTCNNGAGTTCAAATCCCAGCAACCACAAGGTGGCTCATAACCATCCGTAACAAGATCTGACGCCCTCTTCTGGAGTGTCTGAAGACAGCTACAGTGTACTTACATATAATAAATAAATCTTTTTTAAAAAAATTTACAAATAAGTAATTGTAATTAAAAACCCTTCCTAAAAATTAAAAAATATGACCAAGCAGTGGTGACTCACGCCTTTAACCCCAGCACTTGGGAGGCAGAAGCAGATGGATCTCTGAATTAGAGGCCAGCCTGGTCTACAGAATGAGGTCCAGGACAGCCAGGGCTACACAGAGGAACCCTGTCTTGGAAAACATATAGATGATGCCCCTTCTGAGATGGTGGAGTAGACATTCTGTTCTTTATTATTCTGTGTTCTTTCTAGTAAAACCGAAAATCAAAGTAAACCCTTTCTCTCCCTCCCTCCCTCTATTCCCCCTCTGTGGACAGAGATGGCAGGGGGCTGAATAGGAAGCAAACTTAAGATGACTCTGCATGGTGGGCTGGAGAGATGGCTCAGTGATTAAGAGCACAGACTGCTCTTCCAAAGGTCCTGAGTTCAATTCCTTGCAACCACATGGTGACTCACAACCATCTATAATGGGATCCAATGACCTGTTCTGGTGTGTCTGAAGACAGTGACAGTGTACTTGAATACATAAAGTAAATAAATCTTTTTTTTAAAAAAAAAAAATGACTCTGAAAGGTGGAGGGCAGACAGACCACCAGTGATGCCAAACACTGGGAAGTGACACAAAGATTCCCCAGGGCTTGATGGCCAGACAGTCTCCAGAAATGGCAACCCTTGGGTTCACTAAGAAAACCTGTCTCAAAAAAAAAAAAAAAAAAAAAAACAAGCTGGAGAGCACTTGAGGGAGACACACTTACTAGTAACCTCTGGCCCCAGCATGCCTTTGTGTGTTCGTGCAAAGGGAAACCGAAAACTTTTGAACACAATAATTCTAATAAAAACCAAGCACCACAAAATCATGAAATAGGGAGCTTGGATCCCACCTTTACCAGGCTGTACTGAGACATCTCAGACGTCTGTGTGGACTGGTATCAACACAAGCCAATCAGGAACTGGGACTTTCCTCCTTCCAGGTGGTAGCGAGCATCCCTGACATCATGTTATCAGTAGAAACCATGAGAGTAGACCTCCACCATACTCCGTGGTAACTAGGTACCCTGCTCCTCCTTCCTGGGGTGTTACTGGTAGAGGCCTCACACAGGGCACCCCTCCTGGCAGGAAACATCCTTCTCCTCCTGTGTGGGCCGTCCTCCTCCTCTACCGAGGTCCATAGCACAGCACTTTCCCACTTCCTCTCACGATGGAAGAGAGAAGGCACTGGTCCTTCCTGGGGTAATCAGAGCTTTGAAAAAGCTAGGCAAACACCAAACAGACTGAGCCCACATGAATTCTCACCAAGATCTCCATGGGGAGTGTCTCCCTCGGGCTTATCCGGCAAAGGCTTTATCTGCTGTGTAAATCTTCAGAGGTGGAGATTTGAGGAAATGATAGGGTCAAGAGGGCATGGCTTCCGGTTTAATCACTGATGGATTCATGACTGAAAAGACTCTTTCAGGATAGAAACTGAGGCCCGTCAGTGAAGGAGGCGGGTGTCTAGGGCATGCGTTCGAAGGGTATTTCTTAGCCTCAGCCTCATCTGTCCTTGAGACCCCTCAGCTTCCTTGCTGCCTCGGGGTGAGCAACTATGATCTACCCTGGCCTCCATTTGCCATGAAATCCTGACTTGCCATGGCTCCATAGCAGTTACAGCAGGCCAAGCATGGGCTGGATCCCCTGGAACCATAAGCCCAAATAGCTCTTCCCTCTTCTAAGTCAATTTGCTCAAATGTTTTATCACAGGGACAAATGACTGACACAAACACGCATTGTCATCAAACTTCTGGAAATTAAAACAAAAATACTGGAAGCAACAGAAAGTAAAAACACTTTCTCAAAGAGAAAAACCAACCCAAATGACACCAGATTTCTCATCAGGTGGCATACCTGAGAAGAAAGTGACACAGAGTGCTAGGCATGGTGGCACATACCTATAATACAAGTACCTGTGAGGGTGAGCTACATTCTCTACACGCTTTCAAAAACTAAAGAAAACACTGGGCCTTGTGGCTCACGCCTCTAACCCCAGCACTTGGGAGGCAGAAGCAGGCAGATCTCTGAGTTCAAGGCCAGTCTGAGCTACATTGTGAGTTCCAGGACAGCCAAAGCTATATAGAGAAGTCCTGACTCAAAAAGAAAAAAAAAAAAAATGAAGTTTTCTGAAATATTTTCTAGATACAAATAAAAAAAGCAAAAACTAGAAAAAATATTCAAACATCAACAAGGTATAAAGACCATAGCAAAACTAAATTGTAGGTAAGTAAAATGTACTTTCCTGCTCTTGGGTATTCTAAACTCTGATGCCTGAGCGGGGAAAAATCTAACATTTGATGTGTTATCAAATGTATAAATAGGAAAAGTTGTAGGTTATTATATGTAATACTTGGGAGGCAGAGGCAGGTGGATCTCTGTGAGTTCAAAGCCAACCTGGTCTATAGAGAGAGTTTGAGGACACCTAGGGCTATGTAGAGAGACCCTGTCTAAAACAACAAAGAAAAGTGTGTGTGTGTGTGTGTGTGTGTTTATTACATATATACATATATATAATTATTTTTCATATATATACATATTGAAGAGGTAAAGAGAGATGACGTAAAACTTCAGGCAAACATCAAACCTATAAAACATGACACAAGATAAGTTCCCCTTATAAAAAATGATTAGGACCAGAAGGTTTTTAAATTAGGATTTTTTTCCTCAGACTTCGAAATATTTGCATATGCACAATATGATATCTTGGGGATGGGACCCAATGCTAAACACAAAATTCATTTAAGCTTTATTTACATAATCTGAAAGTCATTATTTTATATTTTCTATTTTTTATGTATTGCATTGTTACTGAAACCTGTCATACTTGTAGTATCAGGTTGACCCTAAAACACTTCTAGATGTTAGGCCAGATGTGCTGTTGCATGCCTTTAATTAAGGCAGAGGCAGGTGGACCTCTAAGTTTGAGGCCAGCCTGGTCTGCAGACTGAGCTCCAGGACAGCCAGGGCTACACAGAGAAACCCTGTCTTGGGAAAACATAAGAAAGGGTTGAGATGGGGGGGGGGGAGAACAGAGAGGGAAAGGCCACACTATTTTCAACAGTGGGTGAACTATTTTACTTTCTGATCCAATTTTTCTAAGTTCTCCATAGTACTCACTTTTTTTTTTCTATTTTAGCCATTCTCTACTTTATTTTATTTTTGAGATTGAATCTTTTGTATCCCGGGCTGCCTTCAAACTCTGTATGTAGCTGAGGGTGTCCTTGAACTTCTGATCCTTCTGCCTCTACCTCTCAAATGCCAGAACCCCAGGCGTGCAGGACCATAGGCAGTCGTGCAGGGATTGAGCCCAGGCCCTCACTCACACAGCGGGCTCTAAAGCTCAGCTACTTCCCGGCCCTGTTTGCATCATCCGTATAGACGTGCTGCAGTCTTAGTTCGTTGTGGTTTAAGTTGCATCTCCTAATGGCTACTGCTGCTAAACATCTTCTCATGTGCCTTTCATCATCTGAACATCCTCCTTGCTGAACATTACCTGTGTGTTTCCCATTGATTTCTAGTTAGAATGTTTTGTATTTGATTGCTGTTGGGTTTTGAATGGCGTTTCTATGATGTGTGTCTTTGCTAATGTGTGATTGCAAATACTTTCTCTCTAGCCTGTAGTTTGTCTTCCACTCTTAACAGGGCTTTTCATTTCCTGCCTTCCTGCCTTCTCAAGACAGGGTTTCTCTGTGTAGCCCTGATGTCTTGGAACTCGCTCTGTAGACCAGGCTGGCCTCAAACTCAGAAATCCGCCTGCCTCTGCCTCCCAAGTACTGGGATTAAAGGTGTGCGCCACCATGCTTGGCTTTAACAAGGGTTTTTCAAAGAGCAAAATGTTTTGTTTGCTTTCTTCTTCCTTTTAAAAGAAGATGTATGGAGAGTGTGTGTGCAAAAGGAAAAAGAGTAAAGGCTTATTTGGGTTTATTTTGTGTGTGTAATGCTGGGATTGAACCCAGGGTTTTGTGCTTGTCCACTGAGCTACAGCCCTGATCCTAGCCTCCAGACACATTTTAGAATAAGATTTCTTTCCTTCCTTCCTTCCTTCCTGCCTGCCTGCCTGCCTGCCTTTCTTTTTTGAGACAGGGTCTCACTATGCACCTCTGGCTGTCCTGGAACTCACTATATAAGCCAGAATGGCCTTGGACTCACAAAGATCTACCTGCCTCTGCCTACTAAGTGCTGGGATTAAAGGTGTGTGTCACCACTACCACCCAGCAGCAATTTCTTAAGAAAACGAAATATGCAACTACCATACCAACCAACAGTAGCACACCAGGGCATTTTATTACAGAGAACTGAAAATATATGTTTATTTAAAAACTGTACTACACACACTTCGTTCTAGTGATAGAGACTACAAACGACCCAGATAGTCTCCCAAATAGCAAGGTCACGGTCATGGCCACTTTCCTGACTTGTGTTCCTGTGCACATCTGAGAGTCGCCGTGGCCACTTTCCTGACTTGTGTTCCTGTGCACATCTTAGAGTCTAGAAGATACTGCTGCAGGCCAGCTCCTCATCTGTCCACTCTCACCCGGACAGTTATTTTAATAATCGAAACAGATGTGACCCCTGCTGCCACTCAGCTTACAGTTGGGAAGCTACGCGCAACTAATACACGCTGCTGACTGTGTCAGTAAAGGAGTCTTAGTAGAATCCCAGTCAATTTACCATTACCCCAATACAAAAGGGTGTTCAGCACAGAAAGCTACTTTACACATTTGCCAGAGGAGTTCTGGGATGTTTTATATCTTTGTATGAAGCTCACCACAAAACTTCCCAAGGACAAGGTGAGAACCCAAGGAGTCCTCATGGAAACTGTCTGCCTTCATGGAAATCTAAATACTGGCACATAGGAAAGAGAGCAGAGGGGAAGAAGGGGCCAGGGACGAAACCCACCCCCAAGAACCCTGCCCTAGTGACTTACTTATTCCAGATAGGTCCTACTTTCTAAGCTCACAGAGCCTCCAAAAAGAACGCTGGCGGCTAAGGAGCTAGAGCTCAATAGGTGACCCTGTAGGGGACATTTCATACGCAGACCATAAATGTAGCACAGTGGGTGCTATGCGTGCCCCTTCGTCTCATACCCCGCATGAATAGTATTGTTTCTAAGGGTTTGCCGATGAAGTTTGCCTTCTTCCGTACAAAACTACCCCAAACCAAACAAGAGCAGTCCCCACTACCTCTCCCCACCTTCAGACCCAATAGGAGATCAACATCTGTCCTTCGGCGAGACCGAATCTGTACACAACTTAGGTTCCAGAGTTTCCCTTGGAGGCAGGCTGAATCAGAGCTCCAGGGGAGCCTACACTCCGGCTTGCCCCCTCCTGGTGCTTTGTTCTGCTGGCTTCCCCCACCCCCACCCCCACCCCACCCACCC
>NC_034595.1:57060251-57100926 GCF_900095145.1 Mus pahari
CCCCCACACACACACACACACCCCGCCACCCCGACTTCTGAAAGCATTTCCCTGATACTGCTCTAGAACAAGAGCTCCTGTTGAGTTCTGCTTCTGGGAAAGCCAGTCTGAGGGAACGGCCTTTCCAGGAATAAACATTTCTGTGTGTGCCTTTGTCCCCACCACTATTCCGTCTATGCTTCCGCGTGGTCACACGGAGCTCACGCGGCAAGCTTTTCTCTGATGGTTGAGTTCATCTAGTTGGGGAATGGTTTTGGTAGCTTGTCCAAGGTCGTCCAGTGTTGGTTAATGTTTACTGAGACCCCCTTAGGCGGAGTAATCAGAATTGGCAGTTTGGAGTGGATGGCAGTCGGAACTCTCCAGCTTGGCACCCAGCCTTGCTGAATTGAAAGCTCATGTCTTGTTTCCCAGGGTTCATCCCTTCTGAATAGAAAATGATTCACACTCACCCAGTGTGAAAGGTACAGAAAGGGCTTTGCCCAGAGGCTCAAGAGTCCGGGACACACCACTTTATACAGTCACACAGCGCTGGAGAAGAAGAGCACCCTAGTCGTGATGTAATCTTACTGGAAGTGAAGGAAGAAGCTAGACCTCCAACGGTAAATGGCTTGTTCAAGACCATGCACCACAGACATCCTGCCCCTGGGGCCGACTGGCATGGGGAAATACCCGTCTACTCTTTCCCCCTTTCCCCATTGCCTCTAACTTAGCAACTCCCTTTCTGCTCCTTCCTTGGAACTCAGCCCAGGCTAGGTTTGCCTAAGGCACACTCCCCTCTAACTCCTTACCAGCGCCCTGCTCAGCATGCATGTGCCCAAGCTTCCTTTCCTGCTCTGAGCCGGTTGGGCATCTGTACCCAGGCTCACTGTCTCTCCTCAGTCCACCTACGTGTTGCCCCATGAACTCCTTCTCCTTGGGGTTCAACTCCGTAGCATGGCCCTCTTCCCTCCAGCATTAAACCTTGCTGTTTCTGGTCACCTGTATCTTCAGGACACCTATAAATTTGCTCAAGTTGTTCCTACTCTGGATGCTCTCTGACCTTGAATTTCCCAACAGCTCCAGTAACTTGTCAATGACCCCTCTTAAGTAAGCTGTAGCACGCTCCGTTGCTTCAACCTCCCTCCCTGGCCTTTAACCTTCAACTCTCACAGCCTAGCCTCAGCCTCTACCTCAGCAGAACAGCTCTGGCCAGAGCTACCAGTGTCCCTTCATTCTCCATTGCTCCGTGTATGTGCTATCCTCCCTATTGCATGCATGTGGCTCTCCCAATACCACTGACTCCAGATGACCAAACAGCCCACTTTGTCCAAGAAGAACAGCATTCCTAAGATAGGAACTTTCAGAGCTAAAACCAGTGACAGCTTCATGCAGACTGGGATGAGGCAATCCTAACTGACTTCCACGACCTGAGATTCTACTTCCACTCGCTTCTCTCCCTTTGCCGTCAAAGCCATACTTCTCAGACTCAAACACAGCCTACGCTTTCTTCTTTGTCTAGTGGGCATTTATTTCAAGGTTCAGTCAAGTCTGTCCACCACTCTCCTTAGATGCTGTCCCTGGAGCGATATAATCTCATTCCTGTCAACAGACAGCTTCCATTTCCTATGTCTCTCTCCTGTTTGTGTCATGTGGAAAAACACACTCAGCAAGTTCATCACAGAATTTGTCCTCCAGCCCCTGGTCAGTCAATGGAGAAGTGGCTGAGGGGAGGTGCCAGGGAGGAGAATCGTGAGCCTGTAGGCTCCTGTCCCTTTTGTTCCATCTCATATCTGTTCCCATTCCCCTCCTCTTCCTAGCTATGAACATCGTATCATTTTCTTCAGGAGACCTATCTTTCCCAAATGCTCCATCAGTGTGCCACGTGAGGGAAAAATCGTCAAAATCAAGCTGTGCTGGCTTAAATGCCCCACCAGATTGGCCTAAGGTAATGAAACTTTTTTCTGATTGGTGATTGATGTGAGAGGGCCTAGCCTACCATCGGTGGTACAACTCCCTCAGCAGGTGATCCAGGATGCTATAAGAAAACAGGCTGAGCAAGCCATGAAGAGCAAGCAGCACTTGACTATTGCTACTGTTTTAGTCCTTGCCTCCAAGTTCCTGCCCTGAGTTCCCTCAGTGACAGAGTGTGGCCTTAGACAAGCAAGATGAAAATAAACCTTTCCTTCCTAGATTGCCTTTAAAAAAAAAAAAAAAAAATGTATACAGCATTTTGACTGCATTTATGCCTTCAGGCCAGAAGAGGGCGCCAGATATCATTATACATGGTTATGCGCCACCATGTGATTGCGGGGACTTGAATTCAGGACTTCTGGAAGAACAGACGGTACTTTTTTTTTTTAATTTATTAATTTATTATTTCATGTATGTGAGTACACTGTTGCTGTCTTCGGACACACCAGAAGATGCCATCAGATCCCATTACAGATGGTTGTGGACCACCATGTGGTTGCTGGGAATTGAACTCAGGACCTCTGGAAGAGCAGTCAGGTCAGTGCTCTTAACCTCTGAGCCATCTCTCCAGCTCCCTAAGTTGCTTTTGATCATTGTGTTTATTACAGTAATAGAAACTATAACAAAGAAGTACAACATTCTTGGACTCTTCCTGCCCCCACTCCTGTGTGTTCCCGCTGTCTTCCACTGAGCCACCTACAGAGTTTCTCCAGTGATTTCTCTGAAATCTAATCCGTCTTCGGCACCCCCCATGCCACCACTTTCTTACTCCTGACATCACCATCTCTTACCAGAGCTGTTGCAATAAATCCCATTTCCAAGCCGCCCCTTTGAGTTAACCACTTAGTAATTGTTCTTCCAGACTCTATCTCTTACCTTCGAGATAGGTAATGGATGCTTCAGGGTGCAGAGTTAGGGCCCAAGGAAACAGGCGAGCTAGGTTGGGAGCACCTGTGTTTTTGCAGCATTTCCCAGACAGCTCAGGTTAGCTCCCCTGCCCCCAACACTGTTCTCCATAACAGGTATTCAAAGACATATCTGAACCTAGCGTGGCTGTGCATCTGTGTGATCCCAGCACTTGTAAATTGGAGTGGGATTGAGACTTTAAGGTTATTCTCAATTTCCAATGAATTTGAGGCCAACCTGTCTCAAAAATAAATAAATATAATTAATTAATCATTTATTGAAAAACATCTGCTTTGTTTAGCTCTCACTTCAAGACTCTTCTGAGGCTGTGGTGGCCCATGGCAGCCTGCTCCATCGGCTACAGTCACTGCTTCAGATTTTACTTCTGGTCATGTTGACCTGCTTGTAGTTCTCAACTAGGCTCTTTTGTAAAAATTTGAGACTTATTATTCACTTTTATTTTTATACGTTTGTCTACATGTATATCTGTGTACCATCATGTATGCGGGGCCTTCAGGAGCCAGAAGAGAGTGTCAGATCTCCCAGGGCTAGAGTTAACAGACAGTTGTGAGCCACCACATGGAATTGAGCCTGGGTCCTCTGGAAAAGCCGTCAATGCTCTTAACCACTGAGCCATCTCGCCAGCCCTTCTTGTTTTGACATCTTCGCCTATCCAGGTCTCTCCTTTCTGGATTGGTTTCTCCTGACTCGGTTCAGCTGCTGTTCCCTCCAGGAAATACTGTTTGACAGACGAACCCCTCCCTCATCAAGGTGTACAGAATGCTGGTTCCCATGTGCATCTTGCAGTCTCCTCGCTGCATTACAGGGAGGCTATAGCAGCTGTCTGGCACCTCCACTAAGCTAGGGGCCCCCGGAGGCCTGGGTGGTGGCTTGCCCTGTTGGTGTGGGCATCTGGCACATAAGTTCTCAGCTCTTGTGCAGTCCCTCACCCTTTCTGTTTGCTGTCCCTAGGCCCCATCTGCCTGGATGCTGTGTCACTCAGCATGTGATCCTGCTATGGCAACATATGATAATCATCATCTGATGATACCACAGACTCTCTCACTATCGCAAAACTGAGCTCATCAAGCAGACACTGGAGTTACAGGCAATTGTAAACCTCCCAGTGTGGGTACAGAGAACCAAACGCAGGTCCTCTGAAAGAGCAGGACAGCTATTAACCACAAAGTCATCTCTCCCTCCCCTGTCGGCATTTTCAAATGCAATGAAGGTATTTATGCCGCAAGAACATTTTATTTTGGCTTTTGTTTTGCTTTGTTTATTTAAAGCAAAGGGTTCATCTTGAAACAAAGGTTTACACTGTAGTTTTGGCTGGTCTGAAATTCTCTACGTAACCTAGACTGAACTTAAAACTCAAGGTATATGCCTCTACACTCAGCCTGAGCAATGTCTTTAAAAACGTCCCCTCTCTCTTCCACATTCAGCTGCCCAGTGCCAGTGTCGTCAGAACCATCCCATCCCACTCTCCCCACCCCACACACACTCCCCACCTCTGTCTGTCTGTCTGTTCTCACTTTCTTTTTTTTTTTCCGTTTTAAAATTTTATTATAAATAAGTACACTGTTGTTGTCTTCAGACATACCAATAGAGGGCCCCAGATCTCATTACAGATAGTTGTGAGTCACCATATGGTTGCTGGGATTTGAACTCAGGACCTTCAGAGAGCAGTCGGTGCGCTTAACTGCCGAGCCATCTTGCCAGCCCTGTTCTCTCTCACTTTCTTTTCTTTCTTTTTTTTTTTTTTTTTTTTTGGTTTTTCGAGACAGGGTTTCTCTGTATAGCCCTGGCTGTCCTGAACTCACTTTGTAGACCAGGCTGGCCTCGAACTCAGAAATCCGCCTGCCTCTGCCTCCCAAGTGCTGGGATTAAAGCCGTGCGCCACCACGCCCGGCTGTCTCTCTCACTTTCTTGTCTTTAATGCCACCGTCCTAAAAGAACAGGACTGGCCCAGTCAGGGATCTTGCACTTGGCAGGGAAAGAAGATAGCTAGCCTTTCTCTCTGAGTGAAGCGAGACATGTGGCAGATGCCAGCTCCTTCAACTGTGCAGTCCCGATACAGGTGACTCCTCCTCTTCGGAGGTGCCTCATGCTTGGCTGTTGTCCCCTAGCCTGCTACTCAGGCTTTTAACTTTCAACTCTGTGACAGTTCCTTATCGTCTCTGAGCCTGTTTCCTCAACTGTACAGAGAAATATTAATCCTTATCTCTGCAGCTTGCCCTGGAGATCAAACGAGCCCGGAAATTCAACAGATATGGCCAGTGAGATGACTCAGGGGACTAAAGTGCCTGCCTGAGAGCCTGAGAGCCTGAAGTGTGATTCCCAGGGCACACACAGTCAAGGAGAGAACTGTCCTCTGATCACATTTGTACAGTCTCTCTCTCTCTCTCTCTCTCTCTCTTAAATATTTAAATAATTAAATATTAAGCATACACTGAACAGTCATAGCTCATAGTAACTGTACCATAATATTGATCATTTGTGCCAAGTGATGGCTGAGATCATCAGCTTACGATCCACTGGTTTGATCTGCTCTGACCATGTGGGTGTAATCCTGACTCAAGAGAAAAATTATATATATGAAAATAAAATTCAGTAAAAAAAAAAAACATTTCTACATGCCACAGACAGATGTTATAGGATCAGGCTCATTAGAAAGAGTAGGGAGGAAGGAAGGATTTTAGGAGGAGGGTGAGTTTAGAGAAGTCGGGGACCACAAGCGTCTTAGACACACCTTATATAGGATTGTGTTATCACTAACCTCCACTTCCTACCCTTCTCACCGAGTGTAGTGTTTGGGTGGGATTTGAATTTTTATTTGACACATAGTAGGTATGGACTTAGCAGGTGTGGCATAATAATTCAATGTGTGTATACAACCTGGAATGAAGACATGCCAGTAAGCATGTCTATCATTGTCTATATATCAACCTTCAAACTGCTCTCTTCTCATGCTTTAGTACAAATTGTCAATGAGTGGCTATGAACTGCGACCCCACTATCAGCTCGCTCTGGAGCAGCAGGACTTCTTCTTCTTACCCAGATATGTTTGGTGCCCGTCTTCCAGCCTTTCATCTCCCTGTGCATTTCAACTTGATGAACACCAGACTCCTGTTACAAACTAGGCAAACTGGGACAAGTTTCCCACCAGGTTCTACTTCTTTTAATAATTTTTGAGATTATAATATAGTTACATCATCTCCCCTTTTCTTTCCTCTTCCAGATCCCACCACAAGCCCCCCATCACACCTTGCTCTCTTTAAAATTCCGGGCCTTTTTCTTTAATAGTTGCTGTCGATGGTGGTGTGGTGTGTGTATAGATACACAAATACAATATGCTCGGTCTGTATAACATTATGTGCTCCCCTAGTTCTTTTATTTGTTTAGTTTTGGTTTTTTTGAGACAGAATTCTCTGTGTAACTCTGTCCTGTAACTCACTCTGTAGACCAGGCTGGCCTCGAACTCAGAAATCCACCTGCCTCTGCCTCCCAAGTGCTGGGATTAAAGCATGAGCCACCACTGCCTGCCCCCCTCACTCCCCCATTCTTGATGCTTCCCTTGATTGCATATGTTAATTAATCACTAACTTCTGTAAACTTACCCTCTTAATCTACCCTTCCATCTCAAACAAGACGAATCCTATAATACCTGTCTATGGCATGTAAAGTGGGGGTTTTTACTGTGTTTTATTTTTATATGTTTTTCTTTATTCTTGAGAATTTCATACCTGTATACTGTGAAATATGATCATATCAACCCCCATGTTTCCCTTCACCTCCCAGATACCCTCCCTAACACATGTCCCTCCCATGTTTCTGTTTCTCTCTCTCTCTCTCTCTCTCTCTCTCTCTCTCTCTCTCTCTCTCTCTCTCTCTCTCCAGCTAAGGCCAGTTAGTGCTTGGGTGCCGGGCCATCCTCTCTTCAGTGGGAAACTTACCAATATCCACACCCTAAAAAGAGGGGATTCTTCCTCTCCCAGCAATTATCAACTGACCTCAGCTCTTCAGTAAGGAGTGGGGTTTGAAGATCACCCCCATCTGTGGAATTTTGGCTAGCTTGATTCCAATTGCTGGAGACACCCCACCCTTTGGCTGCAGGACACAGAGAACTTAATTCCAAACTGACTTGGAAATTTCCTCCCTGACAGCTAGCTTTCATAAAACAATCAATGGACATGCTCAGTGCTGGATCCTACATGCTACCATACTAACCTGCTAGGCTACGATGTGCCTACCCACGGGTGTAACAGCGTGAGACTATTGAGAGATGATCAGTGTCTGACTGGACTGGAAGCCTTTGCTATAGGAGGGAGTTTTATGACTATAATACTGGCCAACAGCCCAGGGCTGAGGTGACCACAGACCCTGGGGTAGAGCCTGCTATCGTAATTTTGCTGATACAAGTGTGTTGTCTTCTGTCTTACATGATTACCCTTAGAGAAGGATCCCTGATACTACTCCCCACCCTCCTTATCCGTAGTTCTAAAGAAATGTTATTGGTGAACGTGATGGTTTGAATGAGGATGACCCCTCTAGGGTCATAGATTTGAATGCTTGGTTTCCAGTTGGTGGGACTGTTTGGGAAGGATTAGGAGGTGTGGTCTTTGTTAGAGGAAGTGTGTCACTAGGAATGGGCTTTGAAGATTCATAAACCCAATGCCATTTGCTGTTCGCTCCCCCTGCTTCCTACTTTCAGATAGGATGCGAGTTCTCAGATACTGCTCCAGTGTCTGCATGTCTACTCCCATGCTCCCCATCACGGTGGTCATGGACTCACCCTCTGAAACTGTAAGCCCCAGTAAACTCTTTCTTCTATAAATTGTCTGATCATGGTGTCCTCACAGCAATAGAAAAAAATAACTGAGGTAATAAACATGAGTGTTATTAGCAGTTCATCCACTTTAGCAATCAAAATCTTACACACATATCAGCGGATACTTCTGACTTGCATGAGAAAACAAATGAATTCACTGACTTAATCCAGAGGAAAGCAGCTCCAAAGTTTATTAACAGCTAATGCCATGGAAATCTTGCCACATGGTTCCTGGGTAGGAGGCATAATTATTTATCGGCTTGAAAAACACAGTGACCAAAGAGTGACCTTGCCCAGCATTATAGAGGAAGTAGGTCACAGTTATAGTTTGATGTTGCGTGTAGTAAAAACCAATCAATACCGAATTTGCCCAGGATCGGCTGCCCTCCCAACTTCCTGTTTGCTTTACCGCCTTTAGCTCTGGGAGGTTTCCACACTACCAGCTCCCACCCAAGATGAGACCCCTTGAATCCACAGATATAAATGACACACACAGCGGTTGTCACTTTACAACTTACCTTCTAAGTACAATTGCTGGGTGCAATATCTCCCTCCTGAAAAAGTGTGCCCTTACTGATTTATTATCTCCGTCTCTCCACCTGCCCTAAACTTAGGGACTAGTCCCGCCTAGCTCCTGTCAAACATCTTGGACACCCACCAGTAGCAGAGGCCATGGGCCCCAGCTCTTTCCAAGACCTCACATGACGGCTGAGTTCTTCTTCCTCCAAAGCATGGCAGAAAGAGCCTCTCTCCTCTGCTTCTGCCTTTTCCTGCTGGGACCCGGAAGTCCTGCCCGTACAGTCCACCCAGCAATTGCTTCCCCCGCCCCACCCCCCAACCCCTGCCTTCTATACTGACAAATCAAGAACCAGTTGGGGAACAGGACGCATCAGAACCTTGCCTTACAGTTTGAGTATGACATGTTTCCTGCAGGATCATGTTTTGGAACACTTGTTCCCAGCTAGTTAGTAGTGCTACTCTGGAGACCTGTGACTTGGGATTCTAGGAATCAGCCTTTGAGGATTACAGCTGTACTCTGGCCCTGATCTAGTTCTCTGCTTCCCTGCCGAGAACATCTGAGGATGCTGGAAACTGCAGTCTTTCAGGGACTGCTCCACTCCAGCCACCGTGACTTCCTTACGGTGATGGACTCTTCCTCTGAGTTGAGAGCCAAAACAGACCTCTCCCCCATTAAGTTCCTTCAGTCTTGTTTTTGGTCACAGGAAGAAGAAAAACGGCCAATGCAGTCAGGATGCTGAGACCCAAATCAAAGGTCTGTCATCCTTAACAATTGCCAATGTGATGGAATATGTGGTCAAGATAAACAATGAGAAATTTGTGAAAATGTGGACCCCCTTTTCCCTCTCCTCAGTGGACACCTAAACATCTTCACCCAGGTAAGGAAGCATTATGATAAATTACTCCTCAGATAGCAATGAGTTTACTGCCAAGTGTTTTGAAGAAGCTAGCTTTACTACTTAAACCCAGACAGTTTAAAACACAGATCTTTTCTCTTTTTAACTTGGTTTAATATGCTTTTCTTTTTATAATTGAATACAATATTTACACCAATCTGTACACCATTATAGCATCCAAGAAACTCCAAACATTAATCATTTGCATAACTCTAGAAATAAGGGGTTTTAATTTTTGTTTTGTTTTGGGTTTTTTTTTTTTTTTTTTTTTTTGAGTCTCATATAGCCCAGCCTGGCTTGAATTCCTGATCCTTCTGCCTCTGTTTCCATTTCCACCCCTACCTCCACCTCTCTAGTATATAGACGTTCCACACTACATCTAGTTGATATGCTACCAGGACTCAAATGAAGGGGCTTGGGCATGCTACACAAATATCTACCAACTGAGCAATATCTGTAAACATATTTCTTATTTTCATCATTGTTTAACTTTGAGAACTGTTTATGTATTCTGTAATCCTATCTTGAATTTTATTTCTTTAGCTGAAGACGGTTTGGGGTGTTCTCTATTGCTTAATACATCTGTCTGTGACTGATGTCTATATTATATTTATGTGGGGCTTGCCTCTTGATAATCTATCTAACTTCAGATCCAAGGTTTAGGTGGAGAACTTAATACATTATTGTGGTTTTCAGTTTTGTTTTAGCAAATGGCTTTTTTTTTTTTTTTTTTGCTTCATATTATCTACTGAGAATATTCACAAAAGTGAGTTGTCGAGGCCCAAGAATGGAACTCACTGTTCAGTCTTTTGTCAACTTGACATAACCTGGAGTCATCTAGAAAGAAGGAACCTCAATTAAGAAATGCTACCCTCAAATTAGCCAGTAGGTATGTCTGTGGGGCATTTTCTTGATTAACGATTGATGGAGTGGATCAGGACACTGTGGACAATGCCACCCCTGGGCAGATAATCTTGGGTTATATAAGAAAAATAGCTGAGTGAACCCTGGAAAACAAGCCTGTCAGCAGTGTTCCTCCATGGTCTCTGCTTCAGTTTTTGCCTCCGGGTTCCTGCCTTGAGTTCCAGCCCTGGCTTCCCTTCATGGTGAACTGTAAGCTGGGAACTGACATAAGCCATTTCCTCTCCAAGCTTCCTTTGGTTGGTGTTTTATCACAGCAACAGAAGCAAACATGAATCCTGTAGTAAGCCTTCGAACAAAATCCTGTCTCCACCACTTACAGTTGGGTGACTTTAGACTCTAACTTAATCTATTCTTAATCCTCATAAGTCAAAAGACAACAATAACATCCCCACAGGGTGGCTATAATGATTAACAAAATAAAAGAACTTGAACCACAGTAGATCAAACAGAGGTAGCTGTTAGTAGTATACCAATTTAAAGGCAGTTTTACAAGTGATTATCTTTCTCTCCAGAAGGCTTACACGACCCATAGCTTGGTTATTAATTAAGATAATAATGTAGAATGATTACAATATAACAGTCATAGTGATTTCCCTCTACAGTGTCTCTTTTTTAATTAGGCCTCCCAGAGACAGAATATCTAACTGTAAATGTTAATGGTGGAGTTATTAGCTGATAGAAGAATAGGAAGGGAAGGTAACTCTAGTACATTAGTGCCTCTTCATACCAGTACTCTATTCATTATTGCCATTTATTAGGCACTACCTGCATGGCAGGCAGGGACAGAAGCTTCAGTGTGCCTCCTGACTTAGTCTTTATAACATAAATTATAAGTCACGGTCACTTTTTTTATTTTTTTTAAAGATTTATTTATTATTATACATAAGTACACTGTAGCTGTCTTCAGATGCACCAGAAGAGGGCGTCAGATCTCATTACGGATGGTTGTGAGCCACCATGTGGTTGCTGGGATTTGAACTCAGGACCTTCGGAAGAGCAGTCGGTGCTCTTAACCACTGAGCCATCTCTCCAGCCCAGTCACAGTCACTTTAAAGATAAGAAAACAGAGTCAGCAACGATGGGAACACCCAGGAGGTATTGCAGGTTGTGCATAGGTCATTCTAGAATCTGCTGTTCTGGTGAACTGTCCTTGCTACGCTCCTGCACCAAAAACTATAATGTAGTTAGATATTCTCATCTCTAAAGCAAAAGCTCTTTAGGGCTCTCCTGCTTCAGCTATGAGCTATGCTCTACTGCATACTAAACTTAGGCACGTTATTTAACATCCCAGCTTTAACTTTCTAATCTATAAAGTGGGGTTAGTAACAGGACCTAAACATATAAGGTGGTAATTAAGAAAAATAAATGAGTTACTATATACATAAAAATTCCCAGTGCAGTTCTTGGGATCTAGTAAACGTTTCATAAGTGTTACCTGTTACTATAAAGTGTACATGTCATTATTAGATGAAGGGCTAACATTTCTGAGTTGGGTGTGTGCTTACCTTGATCTGCCTGCCTGCCCAAGCTCCCTCTCTTTAAGCCAACATGTCATAAAAGCTATTTGGGGTTGATTTCTCCCTGGAATTAGAAAGTTGGGAAGACATTAAAATGAAAATAATCAGGCTGTACAAATTCCTCTTTGCCAAGGTGGCTGTGAGCCAGGCCTGCTGGCAGTCAGCGTGCACAAGCCAAGGGGAGATGAAGGATACATGTCCCTTCAAACACTGTTCCTGCCAGGATCAATCTCTGGCCTGGAGCCAGAGCTTGCCTTGTCTATAACAGGGCCAGCTGGACGAGACAAGAGAGCTCTGTTGCTGCAAGGGTTAATTGGCCTGGCTCTCCTACCAAGAAAGCAAGGCTATCCTTAGGTTTTTCCATCGTATAGGGCTGGGTGAGGGTGGCTGGAATTTAACACGTCTATTCTCAGGCCGGCCATGGGACCTGAAGGCAAGGTAACGGGTTGCTCAACAAAACAGTCCTGACAGGAGCTAAGGTTAATTCCCAGGAGAGGGAAATCAAACAAAAATCCCCAGGAGTAGGCAGAAGCTGATGTTGCCCTCACTGTAGAGAACCAGAGGCCACCGCACCAGTGAGCCCAGGGAGGTCACAGGACTCATTGCTTGGGATCTGCTAGCAGTGTTGAGGATTTTTAGTTCTTACTATAAAAGAAATGGAACCTTTTCTGCAGAGGAAAGGAAAAGTCATATTCACATTTTTAAAGCTATTTATTCATCAAATATCTTGAATACCTACAGTCAATGATACTTAGATGACTATCATGAGAAAAGGACTCCTCACCTGCTAGAATAGCAGCCCCAGGAAAATACTTGGTCCCTCAGTGCAGAGACCAAGTTCTGGCAATGCTTTGTCATCAAGTCACACCCAACCTTCCACTGCTGCTGTTAAGTTGACAGAAAGAAAACTATTGCAAGTTAAAAGAAGAAGAAGAAGAAGAAGAAGAAGAAGAAGAAGAAGAAGAAGAAGAAGAAGAAGAAGAAGAAGAAGAAGAAGAAGGTGCAAGAGATAAAAGTGGCTATGAAACCATAGTACCAAAATAAAGACATCTTCAGAGCATAGGGGAAGCTGTGGACAACGTCTGTGCTATTAAAAGTAATGTCTACTAAAGTGGCAAGTCTGGTTAAAGCCATGCAGACAAGTAGAGTTATCCACAGTAGGAAGGCCAGAAGACAACTTAGGAAGAACTCGTGTCTACCTACAAAACATGGACCAACATGGGAACTGCTGTGAAAGACGTTGTCAGGAATCTATCTGCAAACTGAAATCTCGGCATACGCCATTAACTAAAAAGCAAACATAACTGCTATTGAGATTTGGTTCTGATAAAATTATTTATATTGTAGGATATAATATTTGTTCCAAATATAGTTACCCCTAACCCCAATAAAACAAATTTAAGGGGGAAAAAGGAAATAGTCATTCTCCCTGGGATTAGCAGAGAGATAAAACCAAAGAACAGAGTGTCTAGGCAAAGAGACATGTGTCACCAGACAAGCTTCCTAAACGAAGAATGTGAAATTCAAAGGCAGAAGAAGCTTCCTTCTCAGGGAACAAGTTATTCACGGGAGGAGATACAGAGACAAAGTGTGGAGCGGAGACTGAAGGAAAGGCCATCCAGAGACTGCCCCACCTGGGGAACCATCCCATAAACAACCACCAAACCCAGAGACTATTGTGGATGCCAAGAAGTGCTTGCTGACAGGAGTCTGATATAGCTGTCTCCTGAGAGCCTCTGCCAGTGCCTGACAAATACAGAAGTGGATGCTCAAAACCAACCAGTGGACTGAGCACAAAGTCCCGAAAGAAGGATTTTGAGAAAGGACCAAAGAAGCTAAAGGGGTTTGCAGTCTCATAGAATGAACAACAATATCAACCAGCCAGACCCCACAGAGCTCCCAGGGTCTAAACCACCAACCAAGGAGTGAGTACACATGGAGGGACCCATGGTTCCAGCTGTATATGTAGCAGAGAATGGCCTTGTCATCAATGGGAGAAGAGGCCCTTGGTCCTGTGAAGGCTTGATGCAGCAGTGTAGGGGAATGCCAGGGTGGGGAGGCAGGAGTGGGTAGGTGGGTGGGGAAACGCCCTCATAGAAGCAGGGGGAGGGGGATGGGATGGAGGTTGGGGGAGACAGGGAAAGGGGATAACATTTGAAATGTAAATCAAGAAAATAGTCACAGAGAAACCCTGTGTTGAAAAACCAAAAAAAGAAAAAAGAAAAGAAAAGAAAAAAAGAAAATAGTCAATAAAAAATGAAAAGCAAAAAAAAAAAAAGCTTCCTTCTCTTTTTCAACTGAAAATGAATATATTTCATGGCTTCTCGTCTCTCATCTATCTCCCAGATCCTCCTAATCTTCTCATTCGCTCACTCACTCACTCACTTATTCATCCAACTTCAGACCCTCTCTCTCCCTCCCTCCCTTCCTCTCTCTTTCTTTAGAAAACAAACAAGATAAGTGGATATTAGCCATAAAATACAGAATACCCATGCTACACTCCACAGATTCAACACAGCTAAACAAAAAGGAAGACTCAAGAAAAGAAAGCTTGAATCTCAGAAGAGGGAATAAAATAGTCATAAGAGGAAGATGGAGGGAGGGAACAGGGTATGAGAGAGGATGGAGAGATAAATGGAGGAAGTTCAGGATCAGGTGTGGGGAGAGCACAGGAGGGATGGCCAGATGGCCATGAGAATGAATGGAAATCTGTGTCTGATGGGGGTAGGGAGGTAAGGGGCCTCTTCAGGATGTGACAGAGACCTGGAATAAGGGAGGCACCCAAAGATCAATAGGAGTGTCCTTGGCTGTGACTCACAACATTGGGGATATGGAACCTGAAGAGGCCACCTCTTGTAGCCAGACAGGAACCCCAGTGGAGTGATAAGGATACCATCCCACCCACAAAACTTTCGACCCCAAATTTGTCCTGTCTACAAGAAATTCAGGGATGGGTGATGGAGCAGAGCCTGAGGGAATAGTCAATCAATATCCAGTCCAACATGAAACCCATCCCGTGGGCAAGCACCAATCCTGACATTACTAATGATATTCTGTTATGCTTGCAGACAGGAATCTAGTATGGCTGTTCTCTGAGAGGCTCCACCTAACAGCTGACTCAGACAGATGTAGAGACCCACAGTAAAACTGTGGATGGAGCTTGGGGATACTTATGGAAGAAGGAGGGAGGATTGCAAGCCCCAAAGGGGTAGGAACTCCACAAGAAGACCAATTGAGTCAACTAACCTGGACCCTTGAGGCTCTCAGGGACTGAACCACCAACCAAAGAGTATACAAAGGCTGTACCTAGACCTCCCTGCACATATGTAGCAGATGTGCAGCTTAGTCTTCATGTGGGTTCCAAACAACTGGAGCAGGGGCTGTTCCAAAAGCTGTTGCCTGTCTGTGGGATATGTTCTTCTAGCTGGGCTGCCTTGCCTGGCCTCGGTGGGAGAGGATGTGCCTAGCTCCACAGAGGCTTGATGTGCCAGGGTGGGGAGATACCCAGGAGTTCCCTACATGCTCAGAGAAGAAGGGGAGGAAGTGGAGGGGAAGGATCAGGGGAGGGGACGACCAGGAGTTGGGCAGTGAGTGAGATGTAGTGAATAAAGAAAAATAAAAGAAAACAAACAAATAGAAGAAAATGTTAAGAACCACATACACAACACAAAAATTGGAAACCACAATGTATAAGCAAAAGTTTTTTTTTTAAAAAAAATACCTAGATAGCACATTATAAAACAGAAGCAGTTTCCAAAAAGACCATTGAGTTCATTTTGTGTTGGCCATCCACTGCTGGGCATGGGGCCTGCCCTTAAATGTAGCTTGTTTAGCCAGCGAGACCCCTAAAGCTATTCCTTTGCAAGCTGTTGACAGTTGGAGATAGCTTATGGATTAGGGCTGGAGGCTCCTGTCCAGTTTCTCTCTCAGTGCTAGGACCCCTAGGGCTTGGACCTGTGAGGGTCTTGTGCATGCTGCCACCGTCTCTGTGAGTTCATATGTGCATCAGCCCCGTGGTGTCTGGTAGACACTATTTTCTTTGCCTCCTCCATCTCCTCTGGCTCTTACCATCTTTCTGCCTCCTTTTCCACAGAGCTCCCCGAGCCCTGAGGGAAAGGGTTTGATGGAGACATCCCATTCAGTTCCAATGTCTCTCCCTCTCTGCACATTGTCCAGTTGTGGGTCTCTGTATCAGTTCTCATCGACTTCAGAAGGAAGCTTCAGAAGATGCTATCTCTAAGAACTCTTCCCGATGAAGGCAGATGAGATGGTTTGAATGGTCATGTGTTTGAGCACTTGGTCCTTAGCTGGTAATATTCTTTGAGGAAGCTCAGGAGGTGTGGCCTTGATAGAGGAAGCATGTTGAAGGGGTGGACTTTGAGAACTTCCAGCCATCCCTTATTCCCATTTTGATCTCTCTGCTGTGAGCTTACAGTTCAGGGTCTGAGCTCTCAGCTTGTTGCTTTAGCCTCCATGCTTCGGATGAATATTACAAGAATTAATGTGTGCAGCATCCACTACCATGCCACCCCTCCATGATGGAGATAGACTCCTACCCCTCTGAAACCATAAGCCCAAATAGACCCTTTGGTCACAATGATTCATCACAGTAATAGAAAAGTAACTAACACCATGGAGCTTGAATGCACTGACACAGGTTACACAGTCTAACATAGTTTAGACGTTGTACTGGGCAGACACTGCCAATTGATAATCCAGGCCCCAAACCCAACCCTACAACTCACTTGAGATATGTGAAACCTTGAGCAAAACGCTTAACCTTTCTGATTTTTTTTTCAGACATGGTCTTGTGTAGTCCAGGCTAGCCTCAGACATTCACACACCATTTTGTTTGAGCCAGACCTTAATGGAGTAATTAGACTTGAATATGCAAAGGTGGGAGAAGTAATCTTAAATATGAGGAACAGACTAATAAAGGCACACGAAGAAGTTGGGCAGGGTAATACATAGCTGCAACCCAGTTCAGGAAGCTGGAGCATTGTTGGTGCCTCCCAGCTCTCGGTTGCCTCTGGACCACCTGCAGTTATAATCTTCAGATCTGCCAAGCTTTACTATCTATACTAATCGCTGTCTTTCAAAGCCCAGATCCACCGGAAAACTTCAAGACCTGTCAGAGCTGCTCTGCTGTCGCCATGTCTCCACCGCCTGCTGAGAAGACCGTTTGATGTCCCAGAAGACAACATCCTTTGGACCCACCTACAGACATTCACCTGTGCCTCCATGTCCCAGAAGACAACATCCTTTGGACCCGCCTACGGACATTCACTGGTGCCTTCAAAGACTGGGGCTGGGGGCTGGGTTTTTTTCCCACGCTATATAAGCTGAGTTCCTTCAGTAAACTTTGAGCCTCGATCAGAATATTTTTGTCCTGGTTTCCAAATTTCTCTCACACATTCCCTTTCAGCCCAGCCCGCCTCTCAGGATGAAACCAGACCGGATTAAAGTGAGTTTTACTGCAGGCAGAAACTCGCAGAGCGTGAGAATGGCAAGTTCAAGGTCAGCCTAGGCCGTTACAAAGATCCTGTCTCAGACAACTAAAGATGAAAATGACAAGGAGTGCTTGAAAGCAGAAGAGCAGTGTAGCGTCACGGAGGTGGAGACGTGCAGAGAAGAGTGTCAACATTTCCTGAATTTTTATGAGGTGTCGGGACACTGCACACATTAATTCCTGTAATATTCACGACAGTGGAAGAGTAACCCCCTCCGTTTCACTCTGGAGGAATCTGATGCTCTGAGCCCTTGAGAAACATGACCAGGCCGGAGAGTGGAAAAGATTGGATCTTAACTGACCTGACCCTGAAGCTCACATTCTTTCAGCCAGGACCGCCCGCATGCCTTCCCCACAGCTAGTGCCAAAGAAAGCATAGATGTCACTGTGGTGGTCCGTGTTAATTTAGATGTTAGTTTAAGCTAGATTGGCCAGATTGGCCAGTGTGAGGGAACTCTGACCACATCTGGGGGAAACTATCTTGATTTTTTTTTTTTTAAATGAAATGGAAAGACCCTCCCACTGTGGGTGTCACCATTCCCTGGCTGGGATCTTTGACTCTGTGAGTGGAGAAAGGCAACTGAGAAGCAACATTTGTTCTTTGTTCTTCATTTGTTCTTTGTTCTTCATTTGTTCTTTGTTCTTTTCTTCTTTTGTTTGTTTGTTTTTGAAATAGGATCTCACTAAATAGCTCTGGCTAACCTGGACCTCTATATAGGCTAAACTGTCCTTGAACACAGAATCCCACCTGCCTCTACCTCTGCCTCCTGAGTGCTGGGACTAAAGGCATGTGCCACCATGCTCTCTGCTCCTTCTTCTGCTCCTTCTTCTGCTCCTTCTTCTTCTTCTTCTTCTTCTTCTTCTTCTTCTTCCTTCTTTAAGATTGATTGATTGATTATATGTAAGTACACTGCAGCTGTCTTCAGACACCCCAGAAGAGGGCGTCAGATCTCATTACAGATGGTTGTGAGCCACCATGTGGTTGCTGGGATGTGAACTCATGACCTTCAGAAGAGCAGTCAATGCTCTTAGCCACTGAGCCATCTCTAAAGCACAGCTCTCTGCTTCTTAACTCTCCCTGCAATGTGGCTAAGCTGCTCCCAGCTCCTGCTGCCCCTACCTCCCTGCCATGATAGACCATAGCTCTGGTCCCTGAACTAGAACAAACCCTTTTTTTTCCCCTTTTAACTGCTTTGTTGGAGTTTTGCCATAGCAACAAAAGGGAAACTAAAGCATGCACCTTCTCGGCTAATGTCCCGGGTTCCCAAATCACAGAGGCTTGCTGTGATTTCCAGCATCCAAGATCCACAGCTGGAATGCTCACTCCAAAACTGCTGTGGGCAGACCAAGTTCAATGCCTTTCAGAGGGAACTCGGGGAGCTCAGCATTCAATGTAAATGTGTCAGCTGTGTGGTGGGGGAGGTAGGGCTTCAGTCACACTGCTTTCTATTCACACCTCCCAGTTACCTTGGAGTAGTAACAAATTAAGCCGGAATCAGCTCTTCGCACTGAATGATTTTAGAAAGCTTGCTTTGCTTCTGCAGCTTGGATAATTTCAAGTGCCAAAAAAGGAAGCAGATCTGATGGAAACCGAATGTAAAGAAGGTGCATACATTATTATAAGATCCTGCAAGCTGGATTCTTTTTTCAGAAACCCCCTTTCATCCATTTTTCCCCCTCCAGCTTTTTGACAAATGAAAGGAAGACAGTAAGGATAAAAATAAAAATATCTTAATTGCTATTTCTAGCCTCCAAAAAAAAAAGCCATTAATGATAAATGTGTCTTTTACATTGCAAGGTAATTTCTACTAAGAAAACAAACAAATCCACATGCTTTGAGAATTGACATTTGAGGGAGTATTGGCATTTAGCAAGTTTAAAAATAGAAACTTCAGTAGATACAGCATCTGCCAATTAAACATGTGAATCCACATTCAGGCTGCACTGGGGAAGCTGCCCAGGTTACTGGACTATTCAATAATGCCCTATTTTTAGGGCTGGGGAGCCAAGAAAACAAGCTGGCTTCAGAATACAAGGGCTTCCACAATACATCTCTATAGTGCCCAGAAATAAAAACCTGGAGGACAGAGCATGTTTTTCTGTGCCAACGCCACTATGTTACAACTTTTATAGGCAGCTGAGATTCATAGGAAGCGGGGTTGAGTGGCAACTGTGTCCTTTCTCATTGAGATGGTAGAGACACGGATGGTTGTCACTGAGAGGACCTTAGAGATGACCTGCTACTGGACATGTGATGTTTATTGGCTGTCTAGTGTGGTTGCCCTCCGATCCCCACTCTGGGAAACTAAACTCTCTACCATAGAAATGTAGCCTGTCTCATTCTCCCCAAAAACTGTTTTGTTGGTCTCCTGGCAGCCAGGACTCAACTCTATGACCTGGCTTTGGAAGTCACTTGCATCTGCTCAGCTTTTGGGATGAAGAGTTGGTGAGGAAAAGGGGAGGAGGTATGGGGGGGGGCACGCAGGTGAAATTTTTTTTCTGAGTGTAGCAGCAAAACCTGAAGCATCCTCTCCCTGAGGGCGATGGGGCAGTGTTGCTGACAGAGGTGCCGGATGCCTCCTCCTGGCACAGGGAAGCTGAGATGCTCCACAGGCAACAGCTAAGTGCCCATGGTGACCTTGGTGGAGTCTGGCTCTGGTCTGCCTGTGCAGTCTTCCTTGTTCCTCCCTCACCGTGAGTCTGGTTCTTTGGGCTTCTTGGTGATTCAATGAGCTAGCCAATACCCTTTCAACATGCTGATTTTTTTTTTTCCTTCATTTTGCCCAGGGGCAATATCTGTGCTTTACACTAAGAGTCTGGACGACTATAAGCCAGCCGTGCCTGATTAATGCTAGGACATACATCATAAAACAAAAAGGTAGGTGCAAGCTCGGTTAAAAAATTAAACGATCATTGTTATTCTTCAGATGAAACCAAGAGTGAGAAGGGAAGAACTGTGGCCAACTGCGAGCAAACCAGGCCTAGAAGACAGGTCCTGACTCCCATTCAATGTGTGTGCATATGCTCGGCCCAAGGAGTGGCACTATTAGAAGGTGTGGCCTTGTTGGAGTATGTGTGTCACTGTGAATGTGGGCTTTAAGGCCCTCATCCTACCTGCCCGGAAGCCAGTACTCTGCTAGCAGCCTTCAGATGAAGATGTAGAGCTCTCAGCTCCTCCTGCACCATGCCTGCCTGGATGCTGCCATGCTCTCTCCTTGATGATAATGGACTGAACCTCTGAACTTGTTAGCCAGCCCCAATCAAATGTTCTTATAAGAGTTGTCTTGGTCATGGTGTCTGTTCACAATAGTAAAACCCTAAGACAGTGTGCTTATCCTCTGTGTGGCCCAGCCTTACAAGGGAGAGACAGTACCTGTGCACTCTGCCCCTAATAATATATTCCTGTTCCACACATCCAGAGGTCACCATGTCTTCCTGACCATTCTTCAACTAAGCCTACTTCTCTTCAGCCACTTTCTCTTTGGACCTCCAGCTCACACGTCATCTCTAATGTTCCTTCTTTCATTCCCTTCTTTCTTCTTTCCTTCCAAAAGAGGGGGGAAAACGGATTTATGGAGTCCTACTGCATACCTAGTACCAGGTAAGTCACCTATAATGAAGGAAAGACAAATCAACCCAGATATCACAAACATTAGTGTCAAAGAAAAGCATTAATCAAATAATTACACAAATAATTGAAAACTGAAAATTAGGAAGGAGAAAGTAATTACTATTATTATGTCAGCACCAGGGGTCTTATCTAGCCAAAATTCAAGAAAGGACCCTTGAAGATGCATAGTCTTAGCTTGGATCCAAAAGTGGGGTAACTAGGCAAACAGAAGGAAAGAGGGTTTCCAGAGAGAAGGACTAAGTGCAGCCAGCAAGACAGCAAGGGGTGGGAAGGACGGAGACTGGGGGACAGAGCACTCTGGGCTTGGGAATGACTTTGCCTTGACCCTCAGGGAAGCAGGGAGTCACCAAAGACTCCTAAATAAAGGGGTAATATGGTTTCATGGTATTCTTTCTTTGAAATTTACTTATTTTTATTTTTTTTCCTTGCTTGAGAATTTCATGCAAGCATATTTTGTTGAAATCCACTCGATTCCATCCTTTCCAATTCCTCCTGGGTCACCCTCACCACTGTTGTCTTCCAATTCCCTGTGTTCTTTTTTTTTTTTTTTTTTAAGATTTATTTATTTACTATATGTAAGTACACTGTAGCTGTCTTCAGACACTCCAGAAGAGGGCGTCAGGTCCTGTTACGGGTGGTTGTGAGCCACCATGTGGTTGCTGGGATTTGAACTCTGGACCTTCGGAAGAGCAGTCGGGTGCTCTTACCCACTGAGCCATCTCACCAGCCCCCCTGTGTTCTTTTTATATTAGTTTCAAACCCCCCCCCCCGAGTCCACTCACAGTTGCCAGTGTACACTTGGGTGTTGAGTCATATTCTTGATGATAAGTAACCTCTAAGGAGCCAGATCCTTGAAGAAAACTGACTCTCCCTTTTGCAACAACTATGATTTGCTAACAGCTCCTCATCTAGGGGTGAGATTTCATGATCACCTCCCTCCTCCATGCTGGGATTTTGTCTGGCTTGAGTTTACAGAGATCTCGTGCATGCTGTCATTGCTGCTGTAAGTTGCTGTGAGCTGCTGCCCTGTTGACTCCAGAAAACAATGTTTCACTCTAATCATCCACAATCTTTCCACAGAGATCTCTGAGCAGGGAAGGGAGGAAGGAATGGGGAAGAGATACACTGAGCTATTGTTACACTAGTAACCATATAATAACAACCAAATAAGTCATTAGAAGTTGATTTAATGCTAAACTCTTTAGCAGAATACTAGTAATAAGTTCTCCTATGAGGCCTGTGATATAACTAACCACAGGTTATTAGACTGCCAGTCATAAGTTCTGTTTATAAAGCAGGACTTACAGCTGATCAGAAAATGACTGGCTACGTTCGTAACATTTCTGTCACTATTGTACCCAGGAGGCGTATCTTGTCAGGCAGGTCACTATTGTAGCTTTCAGGGTTCACGGGTGGGTAAGATGGTGATTGCTTTTCTCCTCAGTAACATGCATAGCACCTTACGGCACTATCAAAGTTAGCCAGTGGGGATAAGTCTTCCTGGGTGGCACTAGCCTGATTTCTCCATGTTCTGTGACTCCAGGAAGTATACAGTATCACTGGCAATATGGTTTCAGCAACAAGTTCTAGAGGATAACCAGAAGCAATGGCAATAACCTGCATTGTTTGGAGGGTCTGTAAGATCCATTAATAAACAACTCTAAAAGAGAACTCATTCCTGGCAGTGGACATTTTATTTATAGTCTATGGTGTCTATGATAGGTATTGTCTCAGATTATAAGTTAATTCCCTTTAGATTCTTTTTATATATGTATATATACTTATTGCAGATATCTTCCACACAAGTAAGACCTGTTTAGAGGTCTTTAGTATTAGTTATCCCTCTGTAGTGGTTTGAATAGGAATGGCCCCCATAGACTTATGGGTTTGAGTGCTTGGCCCATGGGCGGTGGCTCCATTAGGAGGAGTGGTCTTGTTAGGGTAGGTGTGTCCTTGTTGGAGGAAGAGTGCTGCTGAAGAGGGAGGCTTTGAGGTCTTCTATATGCTCCAGCTACTCCTAGTGTGGCAGTCTCCTTCTGCTGCCCATGGATCAAGATGAAGAACTCTCAGGTCCTTCTCCAGCATCCACATCTGCCTTCACACCACCTTGTCTCCCACCATGATAAGAATGGACTAACCCTCTGAAACTGCAAGTCAGCCCCAATTAAATGTTTTCCTTTGTAAGAGTTGCCACAGTCATGATGTCTCTTCACAGCAATAAAACCCTAAGACATCCTCTGTACACTCCTTCCTCTACCCTGCCTTCCCATCCTCCACCCGGCTTACTCTCTAGTTCTCCATTTTTCCCATTTCCCGCCTCACACCACCTGCTTTTGCACTCCGCTCCATCAAAAGTACCTCCATGGCCCTTTACCAGTTTCCTGAATTCTATGTCTACTCCAACGGCAACACACGTGTCTAAAGATTCAGAGTTAGCATCTGCATCTGAGGGTGAACATAGCACCTTTGTTCTTGATCTGCATTACCTTACTCAGAGAGAGTATTTCCAGATCCATCCATTTACCTGAAACTTTCATTATGCCATTTTCTTAGGCTTAATAATATCCCATTGTGTACATGGGCCACACGTTCACTGTCATGTGATCCGTCAGCAGGTGACAATGTATCCATGTTTGGTTTTGTTGGATCATAGGCATTCTGACTGGGCTAGGATAAAATTTCAAAGTAGTTTTAGTTTGCATTTCTCTGAGAGCTAAGGATTTTGAACATTTTTAAAAATGTTTCCCAGCCATTTGTATTTCATTCTTTGGTAACTCTGTTTAGCTCCATGCCTCAATTTCTAATTGGGTTATTTCTCTTCATGGTGTTTTATATATATATATATATATATATATATATATATACATATACATATACATATACATATACATATACATATACATATACACATATATATATAATGTATATTCTAAACAACTCTGTAGGCTGCCTCTTCACTGGAATGACAGTGTCCTTTATGGTACAGATGTTTTTTAGTTTCATGAAGTCTCATTTGGTCTTAACCTTGGTCTTGATGCCTGCTCTATCAGGGTCCTGTTAAGAAATGCCTTTCCTGTATCTAGAAGTTGAAGTGTATTCTCCACTTTCTCCTCTAACGAACCCATGCTATTGTGTCTCACGACGATACCCTTGATGCATCTGGAGTTGAGTTTTGTACAGCATCAGAGATAAGGAGGTGGTTTTGTTATTCTATATGTAGAATAACATGACTCTTGGCCAACATGATTTATTGAAGGTACTGTCTTGTGATTATGTTTAAAAGCTTAAAATTATTGTGCTTAAAAGAACTATAAAACAAAAATGCCTCTAACCTGGAAGTCCTGATTTCCCAAGGACAGATAATTGTCTGGGATGCTGGGGGATGTTCTTATAATTGCCTGATCTTGTTCTTCTACAATAACAAACCATGTGTTTTCACTTCTGCAGACAAGCTTGCTTGTATGCTCGTATGCACATAGGTGGGACAGGTGCCTGGTTGCATCAAGGCAGGAAGTTCATAGCTTTGTGAATTTTGCCTTTATAAACCCGTGACTAATGTACTTTGGGACTGTATCTTGAGAGCACTCTCAGGTGCAGTCCAGGTGCCCTAGGGATCCAGCACCAGTACCTGGACTAAAGCTTCTTCATTGTTAAAATATATTCATGGTCAGACTGGCAAATCTCTTAACAACCCCAAACCTTAACAGACTTTTCTGCAATGTATACTTTTGGACTTGGAGTGACTTAAATGAGAATCACATCTCCAGCCTCAATAGGTTCATATATTGGAACAATTGGTTTGCAGTTGCTGGGCTGTTGGGAAGGATTAGGAGGTGTGGCCTTTCTGAAGGAGGTGTGTCCCTGAGGGTGAGCTTTGAGGCTTCAAAAGCCCATGCCAGATGCAGTCTCTCTTTCTACATTTCTCCTTTTTTTTTTTTTTCTCCCAGTTACTACTTGCAAGCCATTTATATCTGCCTGCCTCCAGCCAAGTTTCCCACCATGAAGATAATGAACCCTCTGAAAACATAAGCAAGCCCTGAAATAAGTGCTTTCCTTTATAAGTTGTCTTGGTCATGGTGTCTCTTCACAGAAATGTAACAGTAACTGAGACAGAAATTGGTACCAGGAGCTAGGGTGTTACTGTGACAAGTCTGACCATGCTGTTGTTTGGAGGAATATAGAAGGCTTTAGGACTTTTGACTAGAAAAGCAGTTGGACATTGAATGCTATAAGCAGGGCTTAAGGGGCTTGGGAGACAGTCATGCTGAGAGCAATGTGAACTGTGGAGACCCAGCGCAAGAAGGAATCAGAGGGAAATGATATTATAGACCATTATTGTGATATTTTGGCAACTCATGTGGCTTTCAGACCTTATCCTAGCCAAAGGTTAAATTGAAGAGATTTGGGATAATGTAATTGGCAGAGGATATTTCAAGACAACCTAGTATTGACGCTGTTGCATGGTTATTATTTGATCACTGTTATGCAGACCTACAATGAAAAAGAGCAAGCAAGGCAAAAGAAATTCAAAATGCACAGTGTAGTGAGAAAAGGAGCTCTAGGAAATTTAATATTGAAGCCAAGTATTGTAATCAAAGAGATGAGGAGTATAAACACGGGCTTAGGGGACGGAATAAAGGAAGTGGAGCTCTCAAGGTAAGACCCCCCACCCAGATCATCTTCCAACCCCTGAAAAGAACAAAAGGTCATTCAACAAAGGAAACCACCAACAAGTCAAAGCTAGCACTAAGCTAATTCAAGGAGGGGGCCAGGTTCCCACCCCAGCAGGCAATAGAACTTGACAGTTCCTGGCCAAGTGGTTCTGGAGTTGTCAAGAAGGACACAGAAGTAAAGGGGTTATGAAAACTTTCTCTATGGTAAAGGAAAGGAGTTGAGAACAGGCAGGTGACAGGGGAGTCCATATATGGAGGTCTGAAAAAGCCATGGCATAAAGCTGTAAGGGTGAAGCCTTGATTTCTTCTCCAAGATGTTAGAGAAACTAAAACTATGGGACACTTGCTAAGAAGAGCTGCAGACAGGGTATGGAACCAGCCTGAGAGAGAGAAGTGTTTTGCAGTCAACTAAGCTGGAAGTAGTGGGAGATCTGAAGAGGTCTCTGACATCAGATGCAGAGATGCAGAACTTGGAGATTGTCTTGCTGGGTTTCGGTCTTGCTTTGGTCCAGCATTTCCTCACTGTGTTCCCTTTCCTCCCTTATAGAATGGCAATGTAAATTCTGTGTCATTGTCTATTGGAAGTATATCATTTGTGTTTTGCTTTTAGAGGGGTTTACAACTAAGAGATTGCCTTGAGTCTCAGAAGAGACTTTGGGCTTTTAAATAATGTTGGGATTGTGAAGAATGATAAGGACTTTTGAAGTTGGACTTAATGCATTTTGCAGTATTATATGGCTACAGATCTATGGGGTCTGGGGAGTGGAATATGGTGGTTTGAAAGAAAATGATCCCCAGAGGCTCATGAATTTGAACATTTGGTTCCCAGTTATTAGACTGTTCAGAAAGGACTAGGAGGTATGGCCTTGTCTGAGATGTGTCACTGGGGGGTGGGCTTTGAGGTTTCAAACACCCACACCAGGCCCAGAGTGCTCTCTTTCTGCCTCTATCTTTTGGAGAAAATGTAAACTCTCAGCTATTGCCCCAGTAGTTTCTTGGTTCCTGTTGCCATGTTTTCCACCATGATGATCATGGACCAGCCCTCTAAAACTGTAAGCAACCTCCCATTTAAATGCTTTTCTAAGTTGCCTTAGTCATGGTGTCTCTTCACATCAATAGAACAGTAACTAAGACAGGCTTCTTTCTCAAAATCAGGCTACATTAGGAGTTGTGTGCTTTTATATAGGTCCTTGCTTCTATCCTGTTTATCAAAGTGCTTATTTTAAATGATATTATCATACTCTTTTTGTTACTATAGCTCTGTAGTATAACTTGAAATCAATGCTGGAAATGCCTTCAGCAAACATTATTGTCCTGGATCGTTTGTGTTTCCATATGAAATTTGAGATTGATTTTTCAATTTCTGTGAAGAACTGTGTTGGGATGTTCATGGAAATTGAATTGAATCTGTGTTTTGCTTTTAGTAGGATGGCCATTTGCACAATATTACCAGTCTATGGGGTCTACTGGTTTCTTCTTCAATTTCTTTCTTCAGTCTTAAAGTTTTCAATATATAAATCTTTCATCTCATTGGTTGAATTTATCCCAAAATACTATTTTTGAGGCTACTGTGAATAGGTTTCCCTGATTTCTTTCTTATTATATTTTTTATTGGTATGAAAGAAATCTATATATTTTTATGTGTTAATTTTGCATTTTGCTACTTTGCTGAACATGCTTATCAGCTATAGGAGATTTGGTATGAATCTTTTATGTACAGAACAATATCATCTGCAAATAAAGATGCTCTGACTTCTTTTCTATCTATGTGTCTTCTTGCTCTGGCAAAGACTTCAAGTACTTACTATATTGAATGGAAATAGAATGAACACACTTGTCTTATTCCTGGTTTTAAATGAAAATGTTCAGTTTTGTCCATTAGCATGGTGTTGGTTCTGAGTTTGCTGTGTGTTGCCTTTATTATGTTGAGACATCTCCACTTTACCCCTAGATTCTCCAGAACTTTTATCAAGAAGGGATCTTAGATTTTCAAAAGCCTTTTCTGTATCTGAAGAAATGATCATGTGTGTTTTGTTCTTGAGTTTATTCCTATGGTCCATTACACTTATTGATTTGTGTGTATTAAACCATCCTTGAATCTCTAATATGAAGCCACCGTAATTGTGCTGAATGATCTCTTATATATGTTCTTGATTTGACTTGTAGGTGTTTTATTGAAAGTTTTTACATCTCTGTTCATCAAAAAAATTGAACTATTTTCTCTTTCTTTCTTTCTTTCTTTTTGTTTGTTTGTTTGTTTTGTTTTTGTTTTTGTTTTTTTGAGACAGGGTTTCTCTGTATAGCCCTGGCTGTCCTGGAACTCACTCTGTAGACCAGGCTGGCCTCGAACTCAGAACTCCACCTGCCTCTGCCTCTTAAGTGCTGGGATTAAAGGTGTGCACCACCACGCCTGGCTTATTTTTCTTTTTTCTTTCTTTTTTTGGGGATCTGATATTTGGGATCAGGACAATACTGGCTTTATAAAATAAATTTGCAAGTGGTCCTTTATTTTATTTTATGAAATAATTTGAGAAATACTAGCATTAATTCTTTTTTAACAGTCTAGTAGTAGTTTTCACTATACCCATCTGGCCCTGGCTTTCATTGAGTTGGAAATTTTTAAATTATTACTTCTAATTTGAAGGTGTTATGGATCTGCTTAAATGATTTGTTATACCTTAGTCTAACTTGATAGTCCCTATACATTTAAAGATTCATCCATTTCTTTTCAATTTGTAAGTTTACTAGAATATAAGTTTTGAATACACCCTTCATCTCTGATTTCCTCAGTGTCTGTTATAATGTCTCTTTTTTCATCTCTAACTTTACTAATCTGGGTCTTCTTTCTCTTCCTTTTCCTTAGTTGATCCATCTTGTGGCTATTTCAAAGAAAAATCTTTTCATTTCATTGATTCTTTGTGGTTTTGATTTCTATTTCAGTCATCTCAGCCTGATTTTGATTATCCCTTCCTCTCTACTGTTTGGGGATTTTTGTTCGGTTGTTTGTTGTTTGTTTCTTGTTTCTTGTTTTTGTTTTTGCTGTCATTTTCCCATGGCCTTCAAGTGCATGATTGTGGTAGTCAATCCATTCATCTCTGTGTATCTTTAATGGGGAATTGAGATCATTTATATTAAGAGCTATTATTAAATGGTGTCTATTCCTGACATTTTGTTGCTTTTGTGGTGTTCCAGTAGACATTTCTTATTCAGCGTTAGGAACTGTTTGTTTGTTCCTGTGCCTTTCCTGGTATGCTTACCTTTTTCTGGGTTTCTATTGTTTTGATAAGCCCGTGACTAAAAGCAACTTGAAAGAACAGGTTTTATTTTGTTAACACTTTCACATTTCAGTCCATCATGGAAGACAGTCAAGGCAGAAATTCAAGCAGGGCAGGAGGCAACAACTGAAGCAGGGACCATGAAAGGGTGCAGCTGATTGACTTGTTCTTCCTGGCTTGCTCAGCCTTCTTTCTTACAGAACCCTGGATCACCTGCCCGGGAATGGCATCATTCACAGTAGGCTTGATGGGACCCTCCCCCCCAACAATCACTTAACTTAAAAAATGCTCTACAGGCATTTTCAATTGAAATTGCCTCCTCTCAGGTGACTCTAGCTTATGTCAAGTTGACCAGCACATTGGCCTTCTCTTCAGATCTAAGTATTCCTTCAATGTCCTCTCTAGAGCTGGCTTAGTGGTGGTGAATTCCATAAGTCTGTTTCTGTCATGGACAGTTTTCCTTTCTTCTTTGATCATGACTGATAGTTCTGCTTGCTTTTGGCATCTTTCACAACTTGTAGAACATTGTTCTAATCCTTTTTTGGCTTCACTGCCTCCGTTGATAAACCAGCTGCTATTCTAATGGACCTGCCGATATATGGGATCTGGCCTTTCTTCTTTTTTTTCTGTACATGGTCTTTGTTCAATATGTTTACTGTTTTCACTATTATATGATCTAGGGAGGTGTTTTGTTTATTTGTTTTGTTTTGTTTTGTTTTGCTTTTTCCTGGTCCTGTCTATTTGGTGTTCTGTATGCCTCTGCCTTGGTAGGTATCTCTTTAGGAATTTTTCTTCTATGATTTTCTGTGCCTTTACCTGAATTTCTTCTCCTTCTATATGTATGGTTCATCTGTACGGTCTCCCAGAATTTCTGCTTGTTCCATTCATTAGTTCTTAATTTAAGCCCTTTTTTGTGAATGATCCAATTTCTCTCCCACGTGATCAGTTCTAATGGTTAGACTTTCCATGGAGCCTTTTATTTTACTTCCTAAAATTTTCAAGTTTCCATTTCTTTACTAAATTCTATTTATTTTGAATTCTTTCTTTATTTCATTCTATGTTCCTCCTATCAGTCTTTTCTCTGGTGTTTATTTATTTTATCTTCAAGTTCTTTAAACATTTATAATTTCTATTTGACACCATTATTCAACCTTTGTTGAGTAGGTATTTGGATCTCTGCTTGCTGTTACCTCAGTTTGTCAGTTATAGACCGACCAGATGAACGCTGCTAGGAGTTCAGTCTTGGAGTCACTCGATGTTAATGTGCAAACGGGCCATAAGAAGTGTTTCCAGCTCGGCTAGGGCTGGATGAAGTTTATAAGAAGCAAACTTTCTGTAGGGTTAGAAGGTTCTTCCTGCAGATCCTCAGAAGCCCATGGAAGGCTCAGAGTTTTACAAGTGGTCCCTCTGCTTGTGACCCTCAGGAAGCAGGGGTGTAGCTGTGACAAGGGTGAGGGTGATGCTTTCTGAGAAGGTGGGCAGGATGTAGGGTCTGTATTCAGCAGGGATGGTGTTGTGTCTATAGGTACCTGGAGATAGCAACATAATACTCAGTTCTTAGACTGAATGGAGGCTACCTGGCAAGGTGCTCAGGACAATTAGTTCCCAGATGGTGGGGCTGGAGTCATAGTAGGGGGAGAACCACCCAGGAGAAAGGATGTAATCCTTTCATTATATTTTATTTCTGTGTATCTGTGTATGCTCACAGGTATTTGCAGGTGTCCATGGAAGCCAGACAGGAACATTAGATCCCTTGGAGCTAGAGTTAGAGGCATTTGGAGCTATTGTCCCATTTAGGGACTGGGATCTTAACTTGGGTCCTCTGGTACAGCAGCAGTAAGTGTTCTGGTTAACCACAGAACCACCTTTCTAGCACTGGTTATATTGATTCTGAAGTGATCTTGTGGATGACTCCATAGAGACTACACCAGTAAGTGTAACCACATGCAAATCAGTCAGTTAGCAGGCCATGTCAGAGTACAAGGGAAGATGATGATAGCGTAAATTTAGAAGAGAGAGGTAGATTCAGAGAATTAGAGGCACAGTATAGAGATACTTATAGGTAATAAACTGAATTAAGTCTAGGAAAACTGAACAGGAGGTAATCAGAGTGAAGTTTGGGAGAGAAGGCTCAGCAGTTAAGAGAGTTGCTCTTGCAGAGGACCCGTGTGTAGTACCCAGAACCCAGAACTCTTCTGGTCTCCATGGGCCCTAGGCTTACAAGTGCATATTTATACACAGACAAAATACTCATAAGACACAAAAATAATAAATAAATTCTAAAACACAGGAAAGAAAAGGGAAAAAAGAATTTATACTTTAATATAGATATTTTCCACCACAAAAAGACCAGTTATGAGCTAGAACGCCACAGAATTTAGTTTAAATAACTTGAAGTTATGGTTCCTTTTAGACATTTCAATGGGGATTTTAATATACACGAATCTGAGATTCAAAAGAGAGAATTGGTCTAAAGATATAGATGTAAGCTTCAGAGTCCCTAAGGCCACTGGGCCCCACGAGGTCGTGAGTTCACTTACAATCAGAATGTTGAGGAACAAGAGAAAGAGGCTTAGAAAAACTGTTTAGGAATCACATTCAGAAGTCCTAAAAGGAGGGTGATTCTCCAAGCAAGAAGGAGAAAGAAAGGCTACAGAAAGGGGAAGACAAGCAGGTACAGGCTGTACCAGGGCCAAGGGCAGAAAGTGTTCAGGTGAGCTGACGGTGATGGTCTCCAAGGCATGCTGCTGAGAAATGAGCAAGCTGAAGACTGAAAGGTTGCCGGCTGTTAGTGTTAGTGTTAGTGTTAGTGTTAGTGTTAGTGTTAGTGTTAGTGTTAGTGTTAGTGTTAGTGTTAGTGTTAGTGCTGATGTTGGTAGGGGTGCAGCAGGGAGGGTGCTGGAAGAATGACTGGGAGGTGACCATTCCTTTGAGGAGTTTTACTGCACTGAAAAGGAGAGCACAGGAGGAAGTGGGTCCAGAGAAGATGTTCTGGACTATACAGGCTTTGAGTGTACTTAGATGCTTGAAAGGCACACACAGGAAGGAAATGGCTGAATATTTTCTAAAAAAAAAATAAAAAATAAAAAAAAGGTCTGAAAATTGTTATACAGTTTTAACAATTATAGTTACAGCTGTAAAGTTAACATTGCCCACGTCCCAGGACAGATTAATGTTTTTAAACAGGTGTTTTAATGATTTGGCCCAAGCAATAGATGCTGTGGGACCATCTAGCTTAGCTGTCTCCCACTGTCAGAGGCCATGTTAGTGCTCTGCCCCTGAGCAACAGCACTTGGACTGCATCTGTTAAGGACTCCCAGGAGTAGTAAATGGGATATGTCACATGTCTGCCCTGTTCTTCAAATCTTTTCAAAGGGTACAGACAATATTTTACACATCTCTATATGTGTTGGGCCAAGTGTAGAGCCTAACCACAGTATGGAATTGTATAAGATAGGATGAGCTGGAGCTGAGCCATATGATGTAGAGAAAATATCTTGTGTCTGTATGGACATGGCACCTGTCAATAATAAATTTAATGGCCTATAACTTAGACAAGAAATAGGAGATGGAACATTCTGTAGGCAGAAAGGATTCTGGGATATTCTGGGCACTGGAGACTCACCCAGGAAGATGTGACAAGCATAGATGCATGGTGTTTGGACATAGGTAAGCAGTCATGTGGCAGAATGTAGGTTAGAGTAAATGTGTTAAGTTATGAGCCAATCAGAGAAGAGCCTAGCTACATGGCCAAGGTATTTGTAAACATTTTTTGAGTATGACTCTTATTTCTGGGAGCATGGGGCTAAGAATAACTATATCAACCTTCTACAATGTGGTACACTCAATATTTATAGAATGAATTAATGAATAAAAAGTAGAAAAAATAATTTAGGAAGAGGGCTTTCAAAAGAGACCACCAGAATACATAAGTACTTTTCACCTTCCGTCAAACCTTACTCACTTCTCCACTTGCCCATAAAGCCATCCTTGGGCTGAGCCACATCTCTCTATCAGGATGACGTCTGAAAAGCCCAGGAGTATAATAGATGAGTATGGCAGGTTCTGACTGCGGCTCAGCCAAAGACAGCTCTGTGATAAAGTCACACTCTTGGGCATAAAAGACTGGTGGAGTGAAGTCAGCTCCCTGGCCAACATAACTTCTCCAACAACGAAGACATCTCACCTAAGACAACCTTAGCCCTAGAAAAGAGCGAAACTCCTTGCTTAATGGAACAGTATTCAGGCAGGAATGGACTGAGAATTGTGTCAGATCCGGCAGTTGCCTAAGAGCTGGACTTCCTGCTGCCTTTGGAGACCAGTAAATAATGTATGTTGTCTTCTCTGCATTCATTCCTCAAACAGTCTGGGTGCAGATAATTGTGCTGGCTAGTTTTATATCAACTTGACACAAGCTACAGTCATCTGAAGAGAGGGGACCTCAATGGAGAAAATGCTCTGTTGTAGTTAGAATTCCTTTTGCTGCAATGAAACACCATGACCAAAAAGCAAGTTGGGGAGGAAAGGGATTATTCGGCTCACACTTTCAGATCATAGTCTGTCACTGAAGGAAGCTGGAGCAGGAACTCAAGCAGGGCAGGAACCTGGAGGCAAAAGCTGATGCAGAAGCCATGAAGAGGCATTGCTTACTGGCTCACTTACCATGGCTTGCTCAGCCTGCCAGAACCACCAGTCTAGGAATAGTGCTACCCATAAAGGGGTGGGTCCTCCTCTGATCATTACTTAAGAAAATGCCTTACAGCTGGATCTTATGGAGGCATTCTCTCAACTGAGGTTCTCTCCTTTCAGATAACTTGTGTTATATAGCTTGTGTCCAGTTGACATACAACTAGCCAGGACGGTCTCCATAAGAGCTGGCTGTAGGGCATTTTTCTAATTTAGTAATTGCTAAGGAAACTATTGTAGGTGGTACCATCCCTAGGCTGGTGGTGGTCCTGGGGTCGAGAAGAAAGCAAGCTGAGCAAGCTAGTAAGCAGGACCCCTCCATGGCCTCTGCATCAGCTCCTGCCGCCAGGTTCCTGCCCTGTTTGAGTTCCTGTCCTGACTTTCTTCAGTAATGGCTACATATGGAAGTATAAGCCAAATAAACCCTTTCCTTCCCAACTTGCTTTTTGGTCATGGTGTTTTATCACAGCAATAGTAACCCTTACTAAGACAGTGATTTTGCTGACAAAAAAAAAAAAAAAAAAAAAAAGGATTCCTAAAGTTTCTTATCCACTTACCCTCTCCTCCTGAAAGAAAGTTTCCTCTCGTGTGGCATATCAAGTTCATGGCTGTTAAATAGCAAGAATCTTGTCTTCTGCTCTGCTCTCCTCTCCATCTACAGAGATGCTACCCTCCCTCCTGTGTCTTGCTCAGGATTCCAAGGCACTAATTACTAGTGGTCATATGTCTTGGGCTCCCTTTCCTAAGGGAAAGCACTAGCAGGTCATGAAACAGCATCCTCTTGGAAATCATTCTGGGACCTTAGTCCCTGCTGGGTGACCCCCTCTGAGACACCAGCACCCATGAACCAAGAGGTGATAAAAACTTCTCCCTGTGACCTTGAGGGACTGAGAGTTAGATTCCCTGATAGACAGTCAGATAGGGAGAGGGGTTAGGATGAGGTAATAAAGATGGTGAAATTCCAAGATGGATGGTGTCTTTCTCACCTTCCTGACATAACACAAAAGCCTGGCAGCTTAAAATAAAGGTCAGATGGCCTTTTTCTCCCAGCAGTAGAGCTCTCCTGCCTATGGGCCAGTCCTATCAGGATCCCCGTCCTTGTTCAAATTCACTAACCCTAAATTAAGGGAGGAAGACACACACAAAGACCCTGAAAGCCCCCATCCCTCAAGAAGAGAACTGGCTTCGGCTTCCGCAGTGCCCTCTCTGCTTCTCAGAGGGTCATCTTCGCAGTGTGCCTTGCTGGGTGTGCCTTCTGTCATCCCTAATGAAAGCCTTTCTTCACCCGCTGATTTTGCTGGGCCAGAGGTTTCCTCTGCCGCTGTCTGGTGTGCATGTCCATGTCCCTGCTTTAACTGCCTGAGAGTCCAGGAAAGACCTCTAGATGGTAACACCTCGTCCTCGGATGCCGACACAACTTTGCTTCTTAGGCTTATCCTAAGAGAGGCAGGACCCTGTCTGATGGACATTTCCTCCCCCTCCCAGCTGAGATGCAGGACCCTGACTGATGCACCAACTCCCCCACCCCTCTTTTCACTCAGGGAACAAGGAATGGGACCATCAAAAGTGGAAAGGGCACTGTGAGTCCAACAACAATAACCAGGAGAAGGCAGCGGTATGGGAGTCCAATGATTCTGACTTTCTGTCCTTTGACTGTTTTAGCACGCTTCTTGTTGTCTTGCTTTTCAGTTTTTTGTTGTTGTTGTTGTTGTTTACTCTTGTTGTTTGCTAGGCTGGCTGCTTTTCCCCTTTGTTTTGTTTTGTGGCAGGTTCCAAGAGTGACTCAGAACCCACTATGTAACCCCCAGGTAATTCTCCTGCCTCCACCTCCCACAGGCAGTGGGATGACAGAGGCGAGGTGTCACAGCTGGATTTGACCTTTAACCTTTCCTTGTAGGCTGAGGATGTCAGCCAGGAGTTTCCATCAAGGAGGCAAATTCCTGACAAAACCCCAGTTTCAGACGGCGTGGCTGAAAGCTTTCTGTCACAGTAAGCAGCACTGAGGAACCCAGAGAGACACGCCATTTAAATGAGTTGGTTCCTACTAACAGGCTTTAGACAAGCCGTTGCCTTTATGGTCCTGATTTCGGCCTTTCGTGCTATCCTAACACTCTCTTCTTCCATAGCAAACCGAGGAGAAAAAGAAACTAACAAACTGTCAAGTTGCAAACCTGGGACAAGCCGCCGAGGTGCCTATTTAACCTAGCAAAGCGGGCCTGGCTTCTGGGTTCTCCCAGCATCCCTCAGTCCCTGCCTGTTACAGGTTGTGGCTGGCACGCCCCACCCTCCACCCTGAACGTTCCAACCAAGGGCTGGGCTGCCCTTCCCCCAGCGGCTTTTCCCTACAGAATCCAGACACTGTGGCTACCTACCTATCCTACCCTCTCTCCCTCTTTTTCCTCCTTTCGCCCCTTTGGTCTCCTAGCTGCTGTACTTGGCTCCCCCCTCTCCCTTCCTGTCCTGCCCTGCCCCCTTGTTTTTAGGTCTCTCCTAGCTGAGTCTGCCAATGAGTATGTTCTCCCACTGTCCATAATACAATATAATATGATATAATATAACTCCCCACCATACTTGTAAGCAATCATGTTCTTTCTTTTCCTTTTTATCTCTTTTTTCCATTCACAAACCACAATACTCATGTGTGAGTCCACCTCTTCAAATTCTAAAGTGATGTCAAAATAGAGGGTAGTAAGATGGCTCAGCCAATAAAGGTACCTGTTGCCAGACCTAAATAACCACAATAATAAATAAATAAATAAATAAATACTCTTGGGTAACTTCAAAAGGGACACTAAGATGGATCGTTGGGATATGAACGAGTTATTAACATCATGGACAGACAGGTAGACAGCAGCTAGATGGGACTCTGAAGAGAGTTCGAGTCTCAATATTTGAGACAGACAGCATGGCAGGGACTCTGGAGAGAGGAAACCAGGGCCCACGTGGCACAAATGGGGGTCTCTTCTGATGCCCCTGAAGTTGGGAGGGGTGTCACAGCACTAACCTATAACTAGGTGGCCTGGGTTCCAAGGCAGGAAGAGAACTGAGATGCAGGATCTGCGGCCACAAACCCTCTTTGTCGGCAACTCTCTTCCCCACATGCGAAATCCTAGCACCTGGAAGTCTGACTAGGGACTCAGTGTCTCTGTGGTGCCTGTCTGTGTCTGTGGGAGGAGAGGGGCTACTGCAGATATTAGAGCCTGAACAGCAACTAGACTCCAACATTGCATCTTTATGATAAATAAATAAAGGTGATAATTTATGTGAAAGCCAACAAACAATATCTCTGGTTTTACAGACAGCAATCATATCATTATGCCCTACCCCCCACCTCACCTAAAGGCAGGCTTAACTTTGCCTTGTGGACATGAACCAAACCAGAGACCAAAAAAACAAAAAGGAGATAGATAGATAGATAGATAGATAGATAGATAGATACATACATACATACATACATACATACATACATACATAGATGAGAAAGAGAGAGGGGGAGGAGAAAGGGGTACAATAATGTCTAGAAAAGAGGGAAAATGGGGAATCATTAAGGAAAGTTGGATCTAAATATCAAATAATATTGGGTTGTCGTTCTGATCTGGTGGTGGAAACAGTACTTAATCTTTCTTGAAAGTTCCTTTCTCAGGGCTGGAGACACAGCTTAGCAGCTAAGCGGTCAGAAGGCCAAAGTTCAGTTTCCAGAACCCACATCAGATACCTCACAACTATCTGCAATTCTAAGGAGATTCAATGTGTCTGGCACGCTGACACACACACGCGCACACGCACACACACACACACACACACACACACACACGCACACACACGCGCACACGCGCGCGCGCGCACACATACACACACACTGTCTGGACCATATTCTGTGCACTCCTTTGAGTCTGCTGATGCTGCTTCCTTGCCACCCCGCCCCCCTAAAATCTCTTATTCACAACTATGGCCAGACTCTTCCAAACAGGCTTGCTCTTGAAACTTTCATTTTCTGTTAAAGGGAACACTTGGGTTAGTAGTTCATAACTCGCAACCTAGCATTTTTAAAATTCCACTTCTGATTAATACAACACCTTAACGTAGCTGATGCATAGACATGTGAGGTGCAATTTTATTATTTTTAAGAAGAGGCAGCTGTGGTAGAGACACGAACCCCATGAAGGGTGGAGGACTGCTTTGTACTGTATTGTGTGAAGTGAGCTTAGTCATAGAAAATGCAATGGCTCACGCCTCCCCCAAATAATAAAAATAGCACCAGGTGAATGAGCAGATGGAGGTGTAAGAAAGTGTGAGCTCACTCCAACATCCCCCTGGACAGCCGCCAGGGTCTGTTTCTGGGGATGTTCTTCCAGGCTCCTCCTATTGGTGTCTCTACCCAGCCCACTCCACCTCCGACCCCACCTCTGTTCTCCAGGGAGACCTGTGTCTTTAAATCGGCAGGCCTGTTTCTGTACCGTTCTCCGGAGCCCCACAAGCTGCAGAATCATTAGTGCACACCAGTGATCCAGGCGCTGAAGGAGAGGTTAATGGGACCCAGAGTTGGTTGGTGGCCAAGGCTGTCTGGTTTGCCATCGACTCTTATCAAAAATACACTTCTAAACTGGCCCTTACCAGGGAGCATGGTGTGCTTTCATTTCTGCTCTTGCCTCTTTAGTACATGTGTGAAATTGTCCTGGACTCAAAAGGCTGGGGAGGAAGAGTTGTTTTGCAGTCAGGAAATGTGCTGTGGATTCCAGCATGAGGCATGGGCTAACCCACTGGAGGCAAACAAGCCAGTATAGTGAAAACCTGAGGAGGAGGCAGCATGATAGTGCTCACCTTTAACCCCGGCACTCAGGAAGCAAAGGCAGGTGGATCTCTGTGAATTCTAGACCAGCCTGGTCTACATAGTGAGTTCCAAGACAGCCAGGGCTATGTAGAGAGAACCTGCTTTTAAAAACTAAAGAAATACAAAGGCAGGATAGTTCAGAATGCATCCTCATAGAGAAAAAGGAAAAGATGCAGGACCAAAGGAACTACATTTAAATAGTGCAGGTGCTCTGGAGCAAGTTTGGTGACTGACAGGGACAGCGACAGCTGAGGAATAAGCTTTATGAAGGGACTAGGGGATGTTTCTCTGAGGAGCCTGAATGACAACAGGATATGGGGATAAGACAAACAAAAAGCTTTTGTGGGAGAATCTGTCAGAGAAACATCCCCAAAGTGGGAAAGACTGTGGTAAGTACAAAACTGCATGCAAGGGGCATGGCAGAAGCTAACTAACAAGATGAAGAGGAGTCGAGGACACAAAGTGAGGAATTTGGGGTTTCTTATATTACAATGTAAGCCTTGAGGTCATTTTAGGTAAGAGACTAGGCCTGGAGTCTGATTGACATTTCCTAAAGTTCTCCTTTATATTCACAGGGAGCACAAAAAACTACACAGACTGGCATTGAAATCCGTCACCTTGCTCCACATTAGCAACTCATGTCATTATAGAAGTGTAACATCCGCATTGTGATTGACACGGCTGTGGTTCACAGAGCTTGCCAGATCTCACAGATCCTACCTACACTCGTGTGTGTGTGTGTGTGTGTGTGTGTGTGTGCATGAACATGTGCACGCATGCATTCATCTGTGCATGTGTAAGAGAGAGAGGGAGTTGTCGATAATTTTATAGCATGCGTAGCTTTCCACAACCACCACCAAAGTCAAGATGCTGGCTACACCCTCACCACAAGGCTCCATGGTGTTTCACCCTCTGTAACCAGTCCTTCTCCCTCCCCTCAAACCCCAATCTCAAGAAACCAGCGATCTGGTTCCCATCTCTGTAATTACAACATTCCAAAGATATTGTATAAACGGAATCGCATGGCGTGTACCCTTCTGAATCAGACGTTTTGCTAAGCAGAATTTCCCTGGGGCCCATTCACTGTGCAGTTCCATTTAATTGCTGAGTGGTATTCCTTGAAATGGATTACCACTGTTCTGTTACTCTTTACCTGGTGAAGAAAGTCTAGGCTGTATCTAGGTCCTGGCTATTATGAATAATAAGAACTTTGTCTACAGGTTTTTACATGAACTTAAGTTTTTCTCCTCTGGAATAAATGTTCATGAGTACAACCACTATACTATATAGTGAGTGCATTTTTAGTTGTTGTTGTTGTTGTTGTTGTTTTAATTGCTAGGACTGAGGAGAAAGCAGATAAAGTGCTCATTAGTTCAGGCCTGTAATTCTAGCATTGAAGAAGTAGAGGCAGGTGTTCCTTCGGCTCTCTGGTTCATCCTAATTGGTACTTGGGATATTGGAAGAGCTCTTGTTTCAAAACCAAGGTGAATGGCATCTAAGGAACAATCCCAGGGTTGACAACTAGCCTACACACACACACACACACACACACACACACACACACACACACGTACACCTATGTATATATACAAATATGCACACACTCAAAGAAACCACTAAACTATTTTCTAGAGTAACCCTTTTCTATTTCCACAACCGATAGGCTGTTGACAATCCAGTGTTCCTGCATCCTCATTTATGTTAACAGCATTTTTCCTTCTAGCCATTTGGCTACATATACAGTGACAATTCATTTATAGTTTTAATTTGCCCATAATAATGAGTAATGGGGTTACCATGATCTTATGTGCTTACTACCCACCTGCAATTCCTCTTTAGTGGAAACTCTGTACGTACCAGTCTTAGTTGTTTTTATTGCTGTGACTAAACACAAAGACTAAGGAAATTTAAAGAAGAAGAAGAAGAAGAAGAAGAAGAAGAAGAAGAAGAAGAAGAAGAAGAAGAAGAAGAAGAAGAAGAAGAAGAAGAAGAAAAGAACTTAGTTATAGGGCTCACAGCGCCACTGGGTTAGAGTCCATGAGCATTGTGGGAGGAAGCATGGCAGCACGGAAGCAGGCACGACAGTGGCTGACGGCTTGCATCTAAGCCACAAGTGTGAAGCAGAGGGAGATAACTGAGAGTGGAGTGGCCTTTTGAACCTTCAAAGCCTATCCTCAGTGATACCTCCTCCTCCAACAAGGCCACACCTCCTAATCCTTCCCAAACAGTTCCACCAACAAGCAGCCAAGTGTTCAAACATAAAACCCTATGGGGGCCATTCTCATAAAAAAAAATCTCAGACCGTTTTCTAATTAGATCTTCTTTATTGTTGAACTTTAAGGGTCTCTTTTTATAGTCTAGACACAAGCTCGTTGCCAGATATGTGGTCTGCAAATACTCCCTCGCAGTTTGAGGGCAGACCATCTTTTCATCTTTTTAGAAAGTCTTACACAAAGCTAAAGTTTTGCATTTTGACAAGGTGCATAGCTCCCCCCATGTCCCGCGCTACCTTCTCGCCAGCAAGAAA
>NC_034595.1:57100937-57104451 GCF_900095145.1 Mus pahari
GCAGCTGCCTTGTTTGTTTGTTAGAGCACAGGACATCAGCGCTATCTTGTAATGGCGAATGTGAGGGCGGCTCCCCACACCCCCACCCCTCATTTTGGTATCAAGTTATCACTTTGTCATAGGCTTCTGAAAACTTTGCTGTGTTGTGTTTATGTGCAACTCTTAAATCCACTTTGAGTTCATTCTAAGCATTAGAACAAGGTAGGGGACAGTCATGGCCAGGAAGCATGAGTTGAGTGGGTTGGTAAGCAGGGAGGGGGGAAGGGATAGGGAGTTTTTGGAGGGGAAACTCAGAAAGGGGATAACATTTGAAATGTAAATAAAGAAAATATCTAATAAAAAAAAAGATTAAAAAAAAAAACCCTCCAGTTGCACATTGGTTGAAGGCTAGTCTTCCTTCACAGAATTGTTTTGGTCCCTCTGTCCAAAGTCATTTGGGCATGTTTATATGGGTTTAATCCTGAGCTTCTATTCTGTTCCATTGGCCCATAAGTCTATTTGTCTGCTAGCACCACACTGGCTACATAGAAAACTTGCCATCGAGTGTACTCCATGCTGCAGAGTTAGCACATTTCTGTTATCCTAGCACTTGGGAAGCAGAACTAAAAGGACAAAAAGTTCAAGGCCAACCTGGGCTACATGAGACCCTTTCTCAAAAAAAAAAATTTTTTTTACACTATATTATTCTTCCTATTTAAATTTCTCACTACTCTATAGGTTCCCACTATTCTAGAGGACCGTAGCCCTGCCATATGATATATAGCTTAGAATTAAAAATAAAAACTTGTCAAGGTTTTAGGGAAATTGATTAAACTTATAAATCATTTTAAATATTTTCTTTTATTTTTATTTTTTTCTCTCTCCCTTCCTCCTTATCCTGCCTCTCTGTATGACAATGAGTGCATGTAACCATGGATACAAGAAGAGGGTGTCAGATCCCCTGAAATATTGAAGTTACAGGAGGCTGTGAACCTCTGAGTGTTTGTTCTTGGAACCAAGTTTAGGTTCTGTGGAAGAGTAGCAAGTGCTTTTAACCACTGAGCCATCTCTCTAGCTCCCTATAGATCAACTTAGAAAAAAAAATGATATTATCACTACCTTGTCTTTCAATCAATGGGTACTTATTTACTTAAAATTTTTAAGGAAAAAATTTCAACTTCATTTTGCTATTTTTAGCACATGGCTTTTTGTGGCTATCTTGTGAAAATTATACTGAGTACTTCATTTTCTTTGGGGCTAGGATATGTGGTACTATGTTTTTTATTTCAGTTTCTACAGAATCCCTGTTAGGATGTAGAGTTTTACGTCTGTCTTATGCTCTGTCTTATACCTTGTTGAATTTGTTAGAGGAGTTTTTGCTTTGTTTAGTTTGTAGCTTCTACAGATGACTTAGGGTTGTCTATATAGTCAACTATTCTGTGTACAAATCTGGGAACATTATTTCTGGTTTTCCAAGCTGTGTGTCTCTTATTTCGGTTCTTGCCTTGTGCAGCACAGAACTTTGAGAACAATGTTGAGTGAGAGTGGTGTGAACGAGCATCCCTGTTTTTCCCTAACAGTGAGGTGTGATGATTAACATTGTCAACCTGTCAGGACTTAGAACAAGCCTCTGGGCAAAGGATTATCAAGACTAGGTTAAGCTTAGTTAGACACCATGACCACAGCACCTCTTGTAAAGGACCACATTTAATTGGGCCTGGCTTAGAGTTCAGAGGTTCAGTCCATTATTTATCATCCTGGTTGGAAGCATGGCAGTGTGCAGGCAGACATGGTGCTGGAGGAGTCCAGAGTTCTACATCTTGATCCACAGGCAGAAGGGAAAGACTGGGTGCTTTACAGGGTGCAGCTTGAGCAGAGAAGACCTCAGAGCCTGCCCCACTCAGTGACACACTTCCTCCAACAAGGTCACACCTACTCCAACAAAGCCACGCCTCCTAGTAGTGCTGTCCCCTATGGGCCAAGCATATTCAAACACATGAGTCTTTTGGGCCCAAAGCTATTCAAACACCAGAGCTAATCTCTGAGCATGCTTGTGAGGAATGTATTGAATAGGTTAAGTAGGGAGAGAAGAACCACCACCATTCCCTGGAACTTGGAGCGTGGGCTGCATCTGACTTCTCTACTGACAAATCTCTAACATCTGGACAGCATCAAGTGACTTTCTGAGCCTCGTCTCAGCAGACAGGCTTCTTCTTCAATGTTACTTACAGAGAAACCAGAGAAAGCTGTGAGCACGGACACTGGCCATCCTGTTTCCTGACTGCGGATGCAGTGCGGTCAGTCCTCTCAAGGTCCTGTCATCAGACTTCCCAGCTACGACAGACGGGCTCTTGAACTGTGAACCAAAGCGAGCTCTTCCTTCCTGTCGTGACTTTTGTCAGATATGTTATCACAGCGACAAGGAAAGTAACTAAGAAATAAAGGAAAAGCCTTTCGCCATTTGATGTAATTTTGTCTGCAGATAATTTTATAGATTCTCTTTATCAAATTAATTCATTTCTGCCTATTCTTGTTTTTATGAGAGTTTTCAGGAATGAAAGTTAAATTTTATCAAAGAAATAACACTGTATAATTTTCAAATATTGACCAGCTTTTTATACTTGAAATAAAACCCATTTCCTTGTCACCACAGTGCATAACTTTTTTTACACAATTTTAGATTTAAATAATTAATTTTAAAAGAACATTTCTGCCGCTGGAGCTGGAGAGATAGCTCAATGGTTAAGAGCATTGGCTACTCATCAGAGGTCCTGGATTCAGTTCTCAGCTCCCACTTGGCAGCTCACATCCATCTGTCATTCCATTTTCAAGGTATCTGATGCCTTCTGAACTTTGTGTGTGTGTGTGTGTGTGTGTGTGTGTGTGTGTGTGTTTGGTTTTTGGTTTTTTCAAGACAGGATTTTTCTGAGTAGTCATGGCTGTCCTGGAACTCACTCTGTAGACCAGGCTGCCCTTGAACTCAGAAATCCGCCTGCCTCTGCCCCCCAAGTGCTGGGATTAAAGGCATGTGCCACCACACCCTGCTGCCTTCTGAACTTTTTAGTTATAAGACTGTATGTGTGGTGCACATGAATTTGTGCAACAAGCACACACAAAGATAGATAGATAGATAGATAGATAGATAGATAGATAGATAGATAGATACTATTTAACTTGTATTGTTAAAAGACCACTCTTATTTCTTTGAATGGAATGTATAGAAGAAGAGGAGGAGCTAGAGAAAGAGGGGAGGAAGAGGAGGAAGAGGAGGAGGAAGAGGAGGAAGAAGAAGAGGATGGAGAAGAGGAGGAGCAAGAGGAAGAAGGGAAAAAGAAGAGGAAGAGAAAGAGGAAGAGGAGGAGGAGGAGGAAGAGAAGCAAGAAGAGGAAGAAGAAGAAGACGAGGGGAGGAGGAGGAAGAGGAGGGGAGAAAGAAGAGGAGGAGGAGGAAGAGGAAGAAGAGAAAGAGGAAGAAGGAGGAGGAGGAGGAGGAGGAGAAGGAGAAGGAGAAGGAGAAGGAGAAGGAGAAGGAGAAG
>NC_034595.1:57105201-57124708 GCF_900095145.1 Mus pahari
CCAATAATCCTCCAGGTCTCCAGCACCAGTCTTGGACTGCTGAGTCGGTCAGACCCGTGGACTAAGTAGCTAGTGGCCTCTCAGACTTCCTGTTGTAAGACAGCCATTGTTGGGCTACCCTGGAGTGTAAGCCACTCTAATAAATAACTTTTAACATATATTATTTTAGTATTAATAATATTTATATAATACAGGCTAAATTATATATTATATATCATGTAATATGTGGTATGCATTATAAATTACATATATATGTATATACTCACTCTATCAGTTCTTTCCTTTAGCGAACCCTGACTGATACAGAAGAGGAAAGACTTGAGGCCCAGCATCAGACTCTGCTCATCCAGACTCCCATCCCATCCTGAATTCCTGCTTCCCTAGTCTCAAGGTTGCAACCTCAGAGCTGTCCCTTAGAGCTCAGAGCAGCTGCTGTCCCTTAGAGCTCAGAGCAGCTATTGTTCTGTTCATCTCTTCTTGAGTTCCCTTCCCAGCTTTGATCTGCATTTGCTTCCTGCTCTGGTAACTTTTCATGTTGCTGTAACCGGCTACCTGAGAAAAAGCCTCCTGGCAGGAGAAGGTGTCCTGGCTGACAGTTTGAGAGTCAAGTCTACCACGGTAGGGAGGGCATGCCCTCTCACTGTGATTCCTCACCCGCTCACATCTCAGAGGACCAAAGCAAAGATAGAGCATAAAGTGGGGCCAGAATTCAGAAGGCTTACAAACCTCAAGGCTTGTTCCCCAAAACTCACTTCCCCTAGCTTAGGCTCCACCTATAAAAGGTTCTACAACCTCCCCCAAACCAGTGCCATTAGCTGAGGACCACATGTTCAACCATATGAGCTTGCTGGAGACACTCTGTTCAAACCACAAGGCTCCTTAAGTTGTATCTGCCTCCTTAAAGACTGGGCAACACAACATTTTAAGTGGCTCTCACCCTGGTGACCCCCAACCCAATAGCTTCACTACCACTATTGGTTCCAACTCCAGCAAATCGATACCTCATTTATATCCCACCTTTCCTTCAAGGTCTCTCTCAAGTCCGAGTGCCTCCTTAAAGCATGTCTAATGGTTCCAGTGCCTGGTCTCTTCCTCCTATCTCCTACCCCTCCTATCATCCAAACCATTCATTTCATTTATGCATTTAATTGTCATCAACTGTGTGCCCATTATCTGTCAGACGCTGAAAATACAAGGAAATAGCTGGGGACAAAAGAGAGACAGATGCTGCCATCAATGCAATTCAGTCTCAAAAGATACAACGCTAAACAAAATTTTATTTAATCATATATATATATATATATATATATATATATATATATATATATATACACACACATACATGCATTTAAATGTAAATCAAGTTAAGCACTGTGAAGAGACCATATGAAGCATCTAGAATAAGCCACTCTTACTTTTCCTGTCTTAGGGTCAGAGAACAGACACCATGACCAAGGCAACTCTTATAAGGACAACATTTAATTGGGCCTGGATTACAGGACCAGAGGTTCAGTTCATAATCATCAAGGTGGGAACATAGCAGCATCCAAGCAGGCATCATGCAGGAGAAGCTGGCCCACACCCGCAGTGACACGCCTACCGCAACAAGGCCACACCTCCTAAGAGTGCCACTCCCTGGATCAAGCATTTACAAACCCTCACAATACTCCAGTATAGCTGAACATTTCCTCATTATACAGACCATATTTTGCATCACTTAGCTAAATCTGGAAGCTGAGTCATGGATATTTATAATCAACAACAGGTGTTTATTAATGATGGCAGTGACAATAGAGAAGGAAAGAGTTGTGTGGGGATAACTCATTAATATCAGGGAATAAAGAAGTTGTACTTCTCTCTGCATTCGATGTGCTTGGGAGTTGTTGTTGTTGTTGTTGTTGTTGTTGTTTGCTTTGTTGTTTTGTTTTGCTTGTGGTTTCTCTGGAAGGGGTCTGAAGATGTTTTTGTAGCACCTACATGCTTGCCCTAGATGTTCATGCATTTTCAGCCTCTCTCCAAGTCATTATCCTCTAAAGCTGATCACACTGGTGGGCTGGTAAATAATCATGACCAACTGACTCACTCAAATAAGTCAAAGGACAGATTGGTAGCATTTGCTGATCTCTTTGGGGTAAATGTGTTCATGGCCAAGTTAAAGCTATCAACATAGTGACGGGAAGGCATCAGAGCAGACCATTTTTTTTTTTATAAGATTTATTTATTTACTATATGTAAGTACACTGTAGCTGTCTTCAGACACTCCAGGGAGTCAGATCTTGTTACGGATGGTTGTGAGCCACCATGTGGTTGCTGGGATTTGAACTCTGGACCTTCGGAAGAGCAGTCGGGTGCTCTTACCCACTGAGCCATCTCACCAGCCCAGAGCAGACCATTTTAAAACACCAGACAGGGACAGTGGATAGGAACCGACAGAAGCAATAAGGTGATGTTAGGTGGTAATGAATTTTAAACATTTATCTGTTAGAATGCATATAGTTTACTTAATTATAATCTTAATACTGGCTGAGTTTATAAGCTGCTTTGTTCATAAATTTATTCATTTATTTCATTCCACTAAGGTGGTATGAGTACCATCTAGTATGGGATGAGCACCTTGCTCATTCTTCAATTGACTAGACCCATACATCTCCCAAAGAGGAACCAACTATGGTAATGTCTTCAGTTAGATTAAAGGGAGAAAGTAAAGTCATATCTTGTCAACTGATCCCCAACTCCTGCTTCCATCACTGCAGAAGAAATCAAGTTCATACTGAAATCTTTGCTGTCGTAAGATTGATCATCAATCAGCTGATCCAAGACCCACCCCTTATCACCGTCTCCCTTGTCTATGTAGACATTTTAGACAGAGTAGAAAAATAAACACTTGTTTCTCTACTTTTTGCGAGTCTGAATTGCAAACAGAGGGAATCCTCATGACTAGTACAGAGGCTAAGACAGGGGGATTGCAAGTTCAAGACCTGCCTGGACGACAGAATGAGAACTTGTCTCAAAATATAAAGTAAAAAGGCTGGGCACATTGAATAGACAGCTCGGGCTATAAAATGTTTTCTCTGTAAACATTAGAATCTGAGCATTCACATTTAAAAAAAAAACCAGGAGGCTGTGAGTTTAAGCCCAATGTACATATCGAGGTCCAGGCCAGCTACATAGTGAGACCCTGTAAATGAATAAATAAATGAACAAAAAGCAAGGCACTCTTACATGTGCCCACTCTGGGGCAAAGGAGACAGGGGGGGGGGGTCCATGGTCTTGCTGGCCAGCATGGTAGCCGAATCCATGAATGCCAGGTTCACTGAGACTCTGTTTCAAGCACTAAGGTAGAGAGTTATTAAACAAGACAACTGGTATGCACCTCCTCCACATGCATGTGTACACACATTCACATACACACAAACACCCCTTCACACACACAAGGCCAGGGATTTAGCTCAATGACAGAACACTAGCCAGTATGAATGAGGACCTGTGTTTAATCCACAGTACAATGACTCTGTTGCTCTTCCTCCCAGTCTTGGCTACGACAGGCGTCACAGTAACTATTTTGAAACTGCGAAGCAGTCAACATAGGGGCAAAGCCAAGAAAAGTGAAGATCTATCAGCCATGAGTTGAGTGGGCTCCTAGACTAAAACAAATAAAAGTTCTCGCTTTGACATCTGATGTCGAGTTTTCTGTTGTTTACTGACAAAGTCAGTCTCGCTTCATACACATAGGAGGTTCATCTGTTCTGTCTGCTCTGCCCTCAGATCTGGGAGAGGAAACAAGAACAAAGACAACTGAGTCACTGAGCACGGTTCTGGGTGCTTTTTACACTGCATTCTCTTTAAGCTTCACTACAACATTATGAGGGATGATGTTTACAAAAATGAAAACATCCAGGCCTCCAGGCCTCATTTTGCTTTAGATTTTTAAGGAGGATTTGATAGCCTACACTTATGTAGACCTTGAAGAATTAATTTCAATGTGAATATTCAAAGGTTTGAGCACTTGCCCTTCCACAGGATATTAAAAGTACATCACACTGCACAGACTTCCTGTTTGAAGAAAATACAAGTTGAAAGATGTGGCTTGTGTTCCTGCCTGCTGCCAAGTAACTGAGAACTTTTCGTTTGATTGACAAATACCAAGGAGAACCTTTCCCTTTCCTAAGGCTATTCTTGGCCTCAAAGAAGTAAAAGAGAATTCTACATCCATCTGCATGGGGTGGTGGGGTCTGCTAAGGACTGGGGTAGTGAGAGCCACCTTCTGTGGCGGTTGGCCCTCCATCTGCCAATTTCCTCTAATGTGTTTCCTTGCGATCACACAGGCTGTGGTGGTTTGCATGAAAATGGCCCCTGATGGGCTCATATATTTGAATGCTCTGTTGGGTTGGTGGAACTGTTTAGGAAAGATTAGGAGGCGTGGCCTTGTTGGAAGAGGAGATGAGTCACTGGGTTCCAGCTTTGAGGTTTCAACAGTTCATGTCATTCCCAGTCAGCAAACATGCACACGCACACATACACACACACACACACCCCATCTGCCTCTGGCTCCCAGCTGCTGCTCCAGCACCATCCCACAGTTCCTGCCTGCCTGCTACTTCCTGCCATAATGATCATGGGCTCTAACCTCCTGGAGCCATGATAAATTCTTTCCCAGTAAATGCTTTCTCTTCTAAGCTGCCTTGTCATGTGTCTCTTCAGAGCAGCAGAAAAGTGACAGAGACGCCAGGTCTGTCTTGATGAGCATCCAGAAAGATGACAGCAGTGCTTCCAGGCCCCCTTAGCCAACACCAACACAGCCAGGAGTTGGAAATCAGTGGGTCTTCACCACACATGGAAGATGGAGGCTTCCCTGATGTGAATTAGGAAGACAAGGAAACCACAGAAAGTGACGAGGGACAAAAGAAGGGGTAGGTGACAGGCCCCCGTGTAGAACTTTCTAAAATAGCAGCTGTTGTACCACGTACAGAAGTGGAGCTCCTGTAACTTTGTTATTCTTCAGTTATCCTGGGGAAGGAGGCGCTTCCTGAGCGTCCACTGTGAGCTACTTACAGAGGTGAGGCAGAGAAAAACTCTTTTGAGACAGTCTCATTATGTGGCCCAGGTTGGTATAAAACTCACTATTGTCGTCATCTTTGTCGTCGTTGTCGTCGTAGTTGTCGTTGTCGTCATCATCATCACTATTTTTACCTCAGCCTCCCCTGTGCCAAGATTACAAGAGTACTGGCTGTAGCTCTGATTTTCAAAGCAGGTATAATTTCCATCCTCATGAAGTTTACAGTCTGGTAGAGCAAGTGAACAGTTAAACAGATTACAATAAAGTGAGATGGGGATCGCACGTGAACAGTATTAATTACACTTATCCGGCCATTTGCTTACTCTGTTGCTATGTGGTGAGGGAGAACAAAGAAAGCAAGGACCGTCGGAGCCGTTGGCCCTTGTCGACTCAGGTGCAGAGACTGTTAGCTCTTGGGTAAATCTCTTAGTCTCTCAAAACTTCCTTTTCTTTAAAATGGGCTCAGACTAGATCACTAAGACTGCATTACTTACATTTTAAAAGTAGTAATAACTGGCAACCTCTATGAAAAAAACGCTTGGGCTCTGTGAACACCCACTCCAGCCTTTGTGAATGAGCACCTTCCAAAGTGTGCTCCAAGGAAGCTGTGGTTTCTTTAGCACATCCTCACACCACACAGTTTGGGCCGCCCAGACCCTCCTTGCTGCCTGACAGAGGGAGGGTCTCATCTGAGACTGGCCACATAGCTGCCGGTACCAACGCTCCACAGCAGGGTTAGATCTTAGGATCCAGGTATCCAGGTTCTTCTAACTAAGTGTGTTTTCAGAACAGCTCCTTTTAGCCTGAAGTCTTACGTGCTTTGGAAAGGTAACAACGAACCCCTTTAAATTTAAAGCATGGTGTGTGTGTGTGTGTGTGTGTGTGTGTGTGTGTACACGCGCGCACGTGCATGTGCACATGCGTTTAGGAAAGAACCCATGAGGTTCAGCAGATTTTTAAAGATTCTCATAATCCTCAAAGAATAAGATATGTTCTTCGCGTGATCACCCCTCTGCTGAGTTCTTGTATACTTCACCCATCCTCCCACAGGGAGGGCTTTCCAATTGTCCTACCAGACTATTACTTCCTCGAGGGTGGAAGCTATAGCTTTTTGAGTCAATAAACTACAGAGAAAATTAAATATTTGGAGCCATTTAGACTCTTTAAAAAAAAAAAAAAAAAACCTTACTGTGTAACCTGAGACTTGAAACTGACATCAGACTTTCACATCACTGGGAATTACTGTCCCAGTGATGGATGTGAATGGCTGTGGCTAGACTTGTTGGGCCATCACAAGCCCTCCCCCGATTTTAGTAAGTGAGGCAGGCAAGAGCAAACTTTTCCCTTCTGGTTGCTGCCTGGAGGAATGCCTAGAAACTGTGTAGCAGTGCTCTTAATCTCTGAGGAGGTTTGTTTGTAAAGGGGATGAATGGACTTCGGAAACATGAAAGCAGAGAGAAGGAAAGGAACTGTTGCTTTCAATGTTTCTAAACTTCCCAGTTATAGGACTAAAACTCGGCCCCCTCCCTCTTTCATGTATATGGGTGGTTTTACTTGCATGTGTGTTTGTGTAGCACCTGTGTGCTGGTGCCTGAGGAAACCAGAAGAAGAAACTGGAGTTACAGACAGTTGTGAGCTGCCTCGTGAGTGCTGGGAATCAAACCTGGGTCCTCTAGAAAAGCAGTCAGTGCTCCTGACCGAACCATCTTTGCAGTCCTTTTTCTTCTGTTCAACTTTGGCCACAGGCAACCAAGGTCCCAAACTCATCTATTGAGTAGGGATAGTAATAACAAGACAGATCTCAGAGACCCAGCTCTCCGTAAGGGTATTTGGGAAGGACTTACATGCTAGTGAGTACCACTGAGAATGTTGATGTCCTGCTAGGCCCTCATTCTAAGCACCCCTTGGTGTTTTAAATTCACAAAGCTGTTCAGAGTCAGCCAGTGGGCCGCTTGACCAGCAGAGCTGGTAGACCCTGCCCTTGACTCTTGACTCAAGTGGAGAGCTATCAATCCAGCACTATTGCTTGGGCAAACTGGCTCGATTATCATCACGACAGCCTGGCTTCTCTCTACAACAGTCCCTCTGAGCAAATTCCTCTTTGCAAGGTAGCCTGAAACCGGCACAGTGAAGAAGCTGTAGCTTCAGCTTTGAGGCTCTCTCTGCTCTAGTCACAGCCGCCCTGGACATCCTGCCCGACTCCAGATTTCACTTTAGCCACGACAAGTCTCTGTGAACCCCAGAGGGCACACACCACCAAACTGCAGCTGGTCACACTCAGGAAGAGCAACTTGCTGACTTAGCAAAAAGCTTGCGGTTGGTGGAGCTCGCAGCGGTGACAGACAGAACTAGAAGCTGTTTATAAGCAAGCTGTGTTCTTCTTTTGTCTTGACAAGTTGGCAGGTTTTTACCCTGTCTGGATGGTTTATCTGGAGGGCTCCCCTCCTATGTACTGCCCAGAAGCGCTACAACACTTGGTCCCATTAAAAGCCTCTTCTGGACTGTCTTTTATTGTTTCCCTGTGGTCTTTGTCATGGGTAGGAGTTAGTTGAGCTGGTAACACCAAGAAAACCACGGGCTTCCCACCCTAGCTACCCAGCAGCAGCAGCAGCTAGAAGAAGCTGGAAAGTGACTCCCAAGCCATAAACCTGCAGGGATGTGTCTTGAGCATGCTATGCCAGGGACATAAATAAAGGCATTTAAGTTTTTCCACATTGTCAGAATTTATTAAATAAAAAAATAATTCATAGGCTGGAAAGATGGCTTAGCAGTTCAGAATATGCATCCCTCTTGCAGAGGACCCAAGTTCAATTCTCAACAGGCACATTGAGCCACTCACAACTACCTGTAACTCCAGATACAGAAAGATCTGATGACTCTGGCCTCTGCTGAAGCCGATACCTACGCACAGACACTTGTAAATACACACCGTTAAAAATAATAAAAATAAATCGTTAAAAAAGCTTTCCGGATGGCCTTATCTACTCTAACCTGGCCAAGGCAAGTGTGGTTCTTTTATTCTAATATGAATTACTAGTATTAACTCACATCACACAGCACTTGGAAAATATCTCTATCTATCTATCTATCTTTTATGTGAATTACAGAATGAATATAAGTTAAAGAGGCAATAGCAGACTTCCAGAGGTTTCACAAGAGGGCCCACAGAAGTGCATGTGGAGTCTGCATTGATGACTTAACAGACCCAAGCCAGATGCAGGGAAGAAGAAAACTCAGGGTCGAGAAGGAAGATGTAGTCAGCTTCAGAAACGAAGGGGCAGATCTGGGTTCAGAGCAGAAACCACAAATTCAGTCAAAATGGACAAGTAGGAAGATGGACAGATAGCAGTCCAGTAGACCACATCATACAGGATGGGATTGAGGCACACTGAAGCTTTGGGGAGAGTCAAGAGTTCTCTGTCAGTTCTACACACACACACACACACACACACACACACACACTGGGTGTTGGATGGTGGGTCAGTGGGGTGATGCAATCACAGTGCTAAATATCTACCACTCTGTGGGTTTCTGTTGAGGGAGTTATATCCTTCACTCAGTCTGGCATGCCCAATAAGTTCTTGGGCCTGATTGCCCTGACCTGATTGCCCTGATGTGACTCTTTTTTTTTTTTTTAAGATCTATTTATTATATGTAAGTACACTGTAGTTGTCTTCAGACACACCAGAAGAAGGCGTCAAATCTCGTTATGGATGGTTGTGAGCCACCATGTGGTTGCTGGGATTTGAACTCCGGACCTTCGGAAGAGCAGTCGGGTGCTCTTACCCACTGAGCCATCTCACCAGCCCGAACCAGCCTTTTCTAAGTCATTTTATTTTTAGGTTGGCCTCAGACTTCTTCTTCTTTTTTTTTTTTTTTTTAAGATTTATTTATTTTATTATATGTTAATACACTGTAGCTGTCTTCAGACAATCCAGAAGAGGGCATCAGATCTTGCTACAGATGATTATGAGCCACCATGTGGTTGCTGGGATTTGAACTCTGGACCTTCAGAAGAGCAATCGGGTGCTTTTACCCACTGAGCCATCTCACCAGCCCGGCCTCAGACTTCTGATGCAGCTGACAGGTTATGGTCCTAGATTTCTGATCCTCTTGCCTACACTTTAGAATGCTTGGTTTGCAGGCCCTGTGCCACCATACCCAGTTTAAGCCAGCCCCCTTTTGACAATACCTATTCCTAAACTCATGTAAGGATAAACATAACTGGTAGCAGAGGACCTACCTTGTGACTGCCCCATCTCAAAAGACAACATCTGTTTGTCTGTTACTGTGTCATCATCACCGTGGAACACTAATTACATAAGCTGTAATTAGACTTCCTATGGGGGGGGGGTGTAAATGACGAAGTATTTTGAGAAACGCTTGGTTAAACAGATTCTTTCCCAAGGGACTTTCCAGAGTCTCCAATTTTCTAATTTGCATCATGAATTTCCAACTATGCCAAGTGATATGACCACAGAACCCTGCAGTGAGGAGAGGCCCTATGAATGAATATGAGCGCATCTTGGAAACAGTTCTCTGTATGTGTGGTCAGTGAGCTAGGCAAACACTGCTATACTGTCCTTCTCTACTTAAGCAAAAGTCTAGTGACTTCTTGATTCTGGTCTGATGATTACTAGCCTGGTGAACGGAACTATATGAGCCTCACTTTTCGCATTTGTAAGAGGCATAGACTCTGTGTCTTTTAAAAAAAACCTGTCCAATCATGCAGTTCTTGGTTGTGGGATTATAAGAGGGTCTAGAAGGACTAAATGGGGAGTGTGGATACTGGGTCTACAAAGGTCAAGGCAAGTCCAGGCATTGAGAAATGATCGGCTTGGTGGCTCAAGTTGAAAACCTCAGCAATTTGGAGGGGAAAGCAGGAAGCTCAAGAGTTCAAGGTCAGCCTTGGCTACATAAGGAGTTTGAACCAGCCTGAGCTACCTGAAACCTTGTCTCAAGCAAAATATAAAGGAAGGGAGTTAGGAGAGGAAGAAGGGGCTAGAGAGGGAAGGAGAGAGGAGAGAGGAAGGGAATGAAGAAAGAGAAAGAAAGTGAGCAGAAACGCTTCTCTGCTATGCAAGACCAGGGTAGCCATTAGTTCCAGGCTTTCAGGGATTTTATTCCAACATCCTAGCAGGAGCAGTTTTTAGATTAACTAACTTTATTTAACTGAGCTGTGTTACTTGAGATGGGGTCCTGCTATGTAGCCCTAGATTACCCAGTACTTAATTTATAGTCCAAGCCACTCTCAAATTCGCTGCAACCTTCTACCTCAGCTTAAGGATCTCTAGCCAGCCCGAGCACAGCAAACATGGCTCTGGAAGGCCTTGCCCTTCTCCCCATTCCCTCTGCCTTACTAAAAACATTAAATTACATTCCTTTTGTTGTTGGTGGTGGTGTTTTGTTTTTTTTTTTTAACATAACCAATTCTTTTTTGTATAAGATTTATTTGTTTGTTTGTTTGTTTGCTTGCTTAATGTATGAGTACACTATCGCTGTCTTCAGACACACCAGAAGAGGGCATCAGATCCCATTACAGATGGTTGTGAGCCACCATGTGGTTGCTGGGATTTGAACTCAGGACCTCTGGAAAAGCGGCCAGTGCTCTTAACCGCTGAGCCATCTCTCCCGCCCTAGATTACATTCCTAAAGCTAGACCCCCAAGGTCTGTTCCCTTATTTGTCCACTTCCTCCTCCTGAGGCTGACTACCTCAGCTATCCAAGTATTAAAGACCAGCCATCACAATCCCCCTTTGGCTCACCTAATTAAATGCCCAATTAAAATTAAACACCTCATTCCAAACTGCAGGTTTCCTGTTTTGCCTTTATAAACTGTCATTTGTCTATGGCCACATCTATCTCTTCTCTGTTCAGAGGCAGTGCTTTGCTCAAGCACGCGTGCACACGCTCGCTCACACACACACACACACACACACACACACTCACTCACCAAAAAAATACCCCTTCCCTCTCTCCCTTTCCCCCTTTCTTCCTTATCACTTGCTTCCTTCTCCTTCCCCCTCTTCCTCTGTCTCCTGTCTTTCCTCTGTCCCTATGCTGCAAATGAATCTCTTTGTGCTGAGAACCTGGTCTTGATGGTTCTTCAACTAGGTTTCTATTGACATTGAAGTCTGGGGATTCGCACACTAGATGGTCTCTGCTAAGACAAAACGAAAGCCTTACAAAACACAAGATGCGTTTGAATAGACGGAAATTGTTCTGTGGTGCCTGAAAAATCTCAGAATCCTACCAGAAGCGGAGATGGAAAGCGAAGTTCATACAGTACAGACCTCCAGACCTTACAGTCCTTCCCAAGTTCCCATTTCTCCAAGACAGCTATTGAAGTGAATTCTCTGCTGCCGTCATCAGCTACTCAACAGGAAACCTTCCCAGGGCGCTTAGTAAGCACCAGCGAAATAATGAGGGAGGAAGTCCTTTGAAAGCTGTGAGGTATATCACAGTTACTCTATTTTTATTATTATTCATACCATTTAAAATGTAATTTTGGCTTCACCACAGACGTGACTTCAGGCAACCAATTCACCAACTCCACCCTTTGTGTAAAGTCAGTGCTGTAATGGCAGGGGGAGATTAACTAGAAAATCATGCCGGACACCTCAGGAAATGGAAGCTTACTGTGATCCTTATTAATTAATAGTAGCCAAACGACTGGGAGGTTATAAGCTGGTTTGCCCTGGAGAAGAAGCCAGGGCGCTCTGCTACTCTTTTACACTTGTTGCCATTTTTATTATTATTATTTAATCCATTAGCTCCAGTAACGTATAATTAGCATAACACCCTGGAAAATTAATCCAGTCTGGTGACTCAACATCAGGGAAACGAAACAGACTTCTAAGTCATGTTGGAATTCAACTGGAACCTCAGGGCCAAGTCCTTTAAAAAGTCTTATACCCTGAGTGTTCAGTCTTTCTATTTCAACCCTGCTACCAGAGTAAACATATTCCTTATAGAATTATCTGTCTGTTACAGAGCAGGGAAGGGACTTGCAAGCTCTTTCATGAAGGCTGTGAATTACTGATAGGAGTGTGGGTTGGAAGCTAGGGAGAGGGCTCAAGGGATAAAGCACTTCTCCAGCAGGTGTGAGGAGAAAGCCATTGAAAGCCAGGTGCAGTTTACGGCCCCACCCCCACCCCCTGTAATCTCAGTGCTCCCGGTGCGAAGTAGGATACAGACACAGAAGAAACTCTCAGGTCAGGGAGCCTGGCTATGAGCACCTCTATGTGAAACGGGGTGCAATGTGAGCCCCAACACCAAATGTTGCCCTCTGACCTCCACACATGTGCCACAGTACAGGCTCTCCTTCTCCCTCATCCTCTTCTCCTCCCCTTCCCTCTTCCTCTTCCTCTCCCTCTCCATCTTCCTCTTCTCTTTCCCTCTCTGTCTCTCCCCAGCCCCCTAACTAGAGGACATTAAAGGACTCGACAGGAATTACAAAGGGAACTGAACAGATTACTTGATGTGCTTAATGTCTAGACTGCTGGACCGAATAGGACTGTGCTTACAGGAGAATTAAACATTTGTTAAAGGTTGAACCTGAGAACCTGAGGTCACATCCTCAGAGCACACATAAAAAACTGTAACCCAGCACTGGGGGTCATTGACAGAGACAGGCAGTCCCATGGAACTGTTGAATTGGTTCAGTGAGAGAGGCTGTCTCAAAAAGTATGGAGGAGAGCAACTGAGGAAGGCATCCTTCAAGCATATGCATGCACATGCCCCTACACACACACACACACACACACACACACACACACACACACACACACACACACACACACGAGCACAAACATATAAAGCCAAATTCATTGCCTGTGAGCCATGGGAGACTTTAACATTTGAACAGAAGTTTTATAAGGTTTAAATAATAGAACAGTGTGGGTGAAGACCAAAGCTTGCCCCAGGGTGGGTAGTTATCTCTCAGATTAAGCTATATACATTTCTCTCTTGAAGAAAGTGTCCTGGGGTTTGGAGGATGTTCACTTAGCCCAGGGGCATTGGAGAGGCAACATCAAACCACAGCTTGACCCCTAGATCCTACCAAAGCCAGGAAGTCTGTGCAGATACAGAAAGTGAAGCCATTCAGTGCAATAAAAGCTAGCCTTGCCTGGCCAAACCCATTGTAGGTGCAAAGAGTCATGGCTGCCCTGTGGCAGTGCCCCAGGATGAAGAGGCAAGGTGGAAAATGACTGAGATTGTGGAAGGTAGCTAACTTGCTCCCATTCGCACTGCTGTATCAATGTTGATCTTTTGAGAGAGCAACAGCAGAGGCAGGCTGATTTCTGAGTTTGAGGCCAGCCTGGTCTACAGAGTGAGTTCTAGGACAGCCAGGGCTACACAGAGAAAAACCCTGTCTCAAAAAGCCAGAGAGAGAGAGAGAGAGAGAGAGAGAGAGAGAGAGAGAGAGAGAGAGAGCACAACACCATGTGATAGAATTGTTTCATGCTGTGAAACCTTGACCTTGTCAACTTTTGTCTGTAGTGTCCCTAAGCTGCTAGCTCCCAAGATCAGTTGGCCATGTTTGAGAATGGTGAATGATGGTTCTTCAGAGATCCTTCCGGCCAAATGGTTTCAGTTCATAGATTTTATAGTGCTGAACTCTGGGCACATTACATACTTAGAAAAGCATCTGAAAGACATACATGCACACCTAAAGAAACACAAGATGGAGCCGGGCATGGTGGCACACGCCTTTAATCCCAGCACTTGGGAGGCAGAGGCAGGTGGATTTCTGAATTTGAGGCAAGCCTGGTCTACAGAGTGAGTTCCAGGACAGCCAGGACTATACAGAGAAACCCTGTCTCGAAAAGCCAAAATAAATAAATAAATAAATAAATAAATAAATAAATGAAACACAAGATGAGAAATAAGTTTTTGTGGTTTGCGAGAGCCAAGTACAACTGTGAAGTTCCTAGGAGTTTAATGATTAAGGAAGTATCACTGTTGTGAACAGATACCATGACCAAGGCAAGTCTTATAAAAAACAACATTTAATTGGGACTGGCTTACAGATTCAGAGGTTCAGTCCATATCATCAAAGCGGGAACATGGCAGTATCTAGGCAGGCATGGTGCAGAGTTCTTCTGTAGAGCTGAGAGTTCTACTTCTTCATCCAAAGGCTGCTAGTGGAAGACTGACTTCCAGGCAACTAGGGTGAGGACCTTAAGCCCACACCCACAGTGACACACCTATTCCAACAAGGCCACACTTCCAAATGGTGCCACTCCCTGGCCCAAGAATGTACAAACCATCACAGAAGGAGTTGTTTCCTTGTTTATGTTGTTGATGCCCTATCTGGTGTAAGTATACATTTGTTCATGTGCAGCATATATATATATATATATGGGTAAATAAACAAGAGAAATTAGTAAGAGGTACCAAGCTTAGGAAGGAAAAGTAAAACCATCTTTATTCACAGATAATATGACCCTGCATCTACAAACTCTAAATAATCGGCTACAGGAACCATTAGAACTTATCAATAAGTTCAGGAAGGTTTCAGATTATAAAATCAATATGCAAAAGCTTATTATGCTTTTATTCACTTATACTAAACAACTCAAAATAAGATTTAGAAAATTATTTTATTTACAAAGACATCCGGGAAAGTAAAACATTTGAGAGCTAGTTTAGCAAGAGAAATATAAGACTTGTACTCTGAAAACAATAGAAACGATGAAAGGAAACCTAAATAAATGGGGAAATGGGCCAAATGAGTTATTATATATGTGCCAAAACTCCCTTAATCTATCTATAGATTCCAAGCAAGCTTGTGAGAATCACAGAAGACTTATTCATAGAAATTAACAGGCTGATTCTAAAATATAATTCCAAGGGATCCAGATGGCTAAAACCATTTTTAAAGTGAAAGACAAAATTGGAGGTGTCACACTAGATTGAAAAATTTGCTAGTAAACGTACTTACTAGTGAGTTGTGGAGATGGTGTAGCACAGGCATAAAGATAATGATACATAGCCATGAGCAGTTCTTAGATTTCAGAAATGAACCATGTATCTATGCTTAATTGATGCTGGGCAAGGGTGAAGACCATTCAATTGGGGAAGAAGTCTTTTGAACAAGTGTGCTGAGATATCTAGATTACCATATATGGAAAAATGAAGTCACATTATACCTCTCACACTCATGTCCACCATGAATGAATATTTTCTGCTAATTATTAACTGATTCTCTAAAAGTATTATCACCTCGATTAAGAGAGATTCTGGAACTGGGTGGAAATCATGGTTAACCATTGGATTGTTACTTGACATGGTAAATTTGATGTGTTTGGTGGTAGTAGTGTGTGTGTGTGTGTGTGTGTGTGTGTGTGCATGTGTGTGTGTGTATGTGTGTGTATGTGTGTACATGTGTGTGTGTGTGGTGTGCTTGCCCACACATAATCATGAGTAAGCCTGAAGCTGACTTTGATTGTCTACCTCTGCTGTCCTTTACCTTAATTCTTTGTGATGGTATCTTTTCTTAAACCTGGAGCTTGCTACTTGGGCCAAAGAGCCCCTGGGGTCCATCTGTGTCAGGCCCCCACTCCAGCAATGGGTGTATAGGCACTCCCCACCTCACCTGGCTTCCACAAGGGGGGTGGGATACAAACTCAAGCTCTTTGCTCACTGAACCATCTCCTTGGCTCCCAGGATAAAAGTCAATCTGCCAACCATACATCTGATGAGATATTTGGCTCTAGAGTATAAAAGACAAATAACCTGGATCAAAAATGGGCAAAGGGCTTGAGTGGGATTCCTTTCCTCAAAGGAGATAAATAGGAAATAGGAACAGGAGCAGACACTTGACATCATCAGCTGTCAGAGACGTGCAAACCAAAGCAAGCCCACAATTCAAGACCACTTGATAACCGCTACTCCTAAGCAGTAAAAAATTAAGAGGTGATGGTTTGTATATTCTTGGCCTGGGAAGTGGCACTGCTAGAAGGTGTGGCCCTGTTGGAGTAGATGTGTCACTGTGGGCGTGGGTTTAATACCTTAGTCCTAGATTCCTGGAAATGAGTATTCTGCTAGCAGATTCAGATAAAAATGTAGAACTCTCAACTCCTCTTGCACCATACCTGCCTGGATGCTGCTGTGTTCCTACCTTGATGATTATTAACTAAACCCCTGAGCCTGTAAGCCAGGCCCAATTAAATGTTGTCCTTATAAGAGTTGCCTTGGTCATGGTATCTGTTCAGAGATAGACACACCCCTCTCCCCCACAGAAGCCACAATGTTAGAAGGAAGGGCTGTAAAGGGTGAGACGAATTTGGGAAACAATTAGGCAATCCCTGAAAAAGTTCAGCAGAACTAACATTAACAATTCAACTCCTAGTAGATGCCTGAAAGAAATGCAAACATTTATCCACATAAAAACTTGAGTGTTTGCTGAGACACCATTTATAATCCCCCCAAAGTTGGATGAAAGCTCATATCCACCGTGAGTGGATAAATAGAATCTAGCATATCCGTATATGATTCAATTTCATTCATCCATACAGAGCGAAGTTCTAAACAAGCTACAACATGATCAAAGTTGAAAGGAAAAAGTAAGGCAGCCGGATACAGAGGCCACACCTTATTAGAACATGCAAAATGTACACGGTTGCTTAGGGAGTGGGTTGTGGATGAGGGGCTAGAGCCCGTTGTCCACAGGGTTTCTCTTCACCTTGCCCTCCCCACCTTTAAATGAGGATGTAAGCTTTAGACTCTAAGATAAATTATTTAGGAGTATGTTTCTGTTAAACTAACAGCAAACCTGGAGACAATGTTGGAATGTATTCCTTTAATCCCTAGGAAAGATGGCCTTAAATGCCCCTGACCTGTGATTCTTCTAAGCCCAGCTTACACTACTTGCAGCTTAATTGTTCCTTAAAACCAGGTCTTATGAAAAACTGAAAACTTAAATAGATAAGAAGTTAAGGCAGACACTATGAAAACTGTTAGTCAGTGGTTGATTTTCAGCCTGATTTTAGATAAACTTACTCAAAGGTCACCTGGGAACGTTGGCTCAAATTTTGCTTTAAAAAGCTATTTTGAAATTATAGACTCACCTGCAGTTTTGAAAGACTTAAAATGTAGGCTTCTAGGTCTCAGAATTGACAGAAGCATTTATAGTCACTTTTAAAAAAAAAAAAAAATAACACTTTATAGTTCTCCCTCTTAAAGGGTCCCTAACATGGGTGCAAGAGTGAAGGTGAAGGGAAACCAATAATAAAAGCGTTCTAAATTACAGTAATAGTCGCCTATGTCTGCAAATATGTATGCTTCAAACCATGGACTTGTACACTTCGTATGAATGAATACGTGGCAGGTGACCTACATTTTAAAAAACCTGAAACCACACCCTCCCCACCTGTTGCAGGATATTTGATCACATTGTGAACTCGAGATTATTTTATTTATTGGGGGGAAAAAAAAAACTGTCTTTTAGTTGTGGTGTGGTCAGCCCCTTGGCACACACCTAAAGGTATGTTTTATCCTTTCAAACACATATAATGGGCATGGCTCTGAATTGACCCAACTCTGATACATTGATTATTATTCTTTTTTTTTTTTTTCGTGTGGTGGTTTGAATCCAAGAGCTTTCTGCTTGAATATTGTAAAGATGACTAAATAAAGGCAACCATAGGTCAAGAGGCAGAACAACTAGTTGACAGGAAGTGAGCATAAGATTATTAAGAAAAAAAAACCGGACAGTAAGAGGGAGTCAGGAGGATGGGGGATGCACAGGAAGTAGAAAGGAGGTTGTTTTGAGACAGAGTGAGAGAGGGGCATTGCTGGTGGGACATCAGCTGAGGAGGAAGGCCAGCGGGGTGCTTTCTCTGCTTCTCTGAACTAGCAGATTTTTCACCCCAATATCTGGACCCTGAGTCTTCATTGATAAAATGAAACAACTGAGATTTTGTTAAAAAATAAAACACCTCCCCTCACCCCTAATCAATGCCAGATTAGTGCCTTCAAAGGCATCAGCTTTCTGGTTGCTGTTTTATCCTTTCTAAAACATATAATGGGCATAAATCTGAATTGACTAAACTCTGGTACATTGGGTACTAGTCTGATTTTTTCCTTGTGATGGTTTGAATGAGAATGGTACATATATCTTCTGCTCAGTCACCAGGGAGTGGCACTATTTAAAAGAATCAAAAGGATGAGGAGGTGTGGCCTCTTTGGAGGAAGCATGTCCCTCAGGGTGGACTTTGAGGTTTCAAAAGCCCATGCCAGGCCCAGGCTCTCTTTCTCTCCTCTGACAGATCAGGATGTAGCCCTCAACCTCTTCTCCAGTGCCTGCTTGCATGCCATCATGCTCCTCACCGTGATGATAATGGACTAAACCTCTGAAACGGTAAGCAAGCCCCCAATTAAACACTTCCTTTCATAAGAGTTGCCTTCCTCATGGTTCTCTTTACAGCAGTAAGACAGGGATGAAGACATCTCTAAAACAAAACTCTCCTGGAAACCTGTTATCCAGAGCATCACAACACTGGATTCTAGTCTTTCTTAACACCACGGTTATCTGTTCTGGTTATAGGAGACATTTGAAGCAGCTTTGCAGAATGGCCTCTGGTCCTTGGTTAGCACTAAAAGGTTCGTAGTCTATATAAAAATGGCACAGGGTGGGGATCTTTAAGAAGAGGCTGTTCTGTTATTTCCCTGTCTTGCTAGAGATTGGGGAACTTGAGGGAAAGCAGAGGTCCTAGGGCCCAGACAGTCATTCTTTGAACTCTCTCTACTTCCCGGATAGTGTGTAGCTGCAGAAAAAGGCTCCTCTTCCTCCACAGGAACTTCTTGCTGGTCTTGGAAAGTCTCCTCAGTCAGGGGCTACCCTGTTATGCCCCTTCCACTCCTTTTATTTTTTATTTTTTAAAAAGATGCATTTATTTCATGTGTGCATGTGTATGTGTGGGTACACAAATGCCAAGGCACCATGTGTGAAGATCAGAGGACGACCTGAGGCAGTCTACTTTCTCCTTCCACCATGTGGGTTCTGGGGATCAAACTTGGGTCATCGGTTTGGGCAGCAATCACCTTCACTCACCAAGCTGTCTCCCTAGGCTGTCTGCAGCTCTTGACCTCTAAAGTTCCCTTTCCCATCTCCTCTCCCCTATGGGATTTCTGCTTCTAGCAGTGGCAGACCTGCTCCTTTAAGCTAATACCATCTGCCGAGGACAACTAGAAAACCTGGGCAGAATGCAAGAACTATGTTTGAAGAGTCTGTGAAGTTTCCAAGTCAGTGAGAACTTGAAAGGGCCAAATTGCAGAGAGAAAGAAGCCATATGTGTCCCGCGCTACCTTCCCGCCAGCAAGAAATGACGCGGCACANAAACAGGATCCTTCTACAGCAACGCTTTAATGCTCTTGAGAGGGAGAGCATAAGCTTCCAACAGGCAAAGGGCAAAGAGAAGAGAGGGGAGAAGAGAAGAGAGAGAA
>NC_034595.1:57124719-57149427 GCF_900095145.1 Mus pahari
ACCCCAGATGACGCCACGGGAAAGGCAGGGCACAAGGGAATGGAAATCTACCCAGCACATGCGTAGCTGCCTTGTTTGTTTGTTAGAGCACAGGACATCAGCGCNATCTTGTAATGGCGAATGTGAGGGCGGCTCCCCACACATATGGACCTATGTCTGTCAATCATTTGGCACTGCTATTCCTTGACTCTCAATCTGCAACTCAGAGAAGATTGGATGTTCTTACTGGGCTAAGATGACAAGCTGGAGATCAAGGGTCACTGAAGGGAATACCCTGTAATCTCAGTGAATACAGTAATATGTTGCATTGGTGATCACCCACAATGAGCCGGGCTTCTGGTATTTATACCTTTAGAAAGCCTTCTTCACTGTGGCTCTGGGTGTGGCCCTGAGATCTGTTTTTATCAGTAGTATATCAGTAAAGGTTCTGTAAAGAGAGATTCAAAGGGCTAGGGAGATAAATTAAGTGGTTAGGCATGCTTGCTGTTCTTCCAGATGACCAAAGTAAGGCTTTTAGCACCAACCCAGCTCTTAGCCATATTCTCCAGCTCCAGGAGCCTGACACCCTCCTCTGGCCTCCACCGGTCCCCACACTAATGTGGCATTCATTCATACACACACACACACACACACACACACACACACACACACACACACAAAGAATAATAAAAAACAAATCATTTAAAACAGAGAGATTTCATATGTTTTTGCTTACTGGGGCTTATATTTTAGGATCCAGCCTTCAGACTTAAGTCAAGGTCATTTCAAGGGAGAGACAGGTCATAAAGCCGGCAAGGTGGAACATTATGTTAAGGGAGAGAATCATGTGGAAAGCACTAGAGTTTCCCAGCCAAGCTCCAAGCTGAATGGACTTTAAGGGCAGTTCCAGCCAACACCAGAAGTGTTTCTGTTGTCTGATTTTCCTTGTCTCTTCTTGTATTTTTATAAGCTCTGTGGAGTTTTTGTTTGTTTTAAAAGTGGGGCATTATATCTTAAAATCTACAGGAATGATGATTTTGTGTGTTTACTTTACCTCTGGCTGGTAATTGGAAGTAGAAGTGGTTTTTTTTGTTGTTGTTTTTGGTTTTTTTGTTTGTTTGTTTTTTTTTTGTTAAGATTTATGTGTTATGTATGTGGGTACAACATCAATTGGGGTGAATAACTGTTCTATCAACCCAGAGAATTAGAAGAAATAAATCAGTGTGTCATGGTTTGAATATGCTAAACCCAGAGAGTGGCACTATTTGGAGGTGTGGCCTTGTTGGAGTAGGTGTGTCACTGTGGGCGTGGGCTTTAAGACCCTAGTCCTAGCTGCCTGGGAGCCAGTATTCTGCTAGTAGCCTTCAGATAAAGATGTAGAACTCTCAGCTCCTCCTGCACCATGCCTGCCTGGATGCTGCCATGCTCCTGCCTTGATGATAATGGACTGAACCTCTGAAGCTGTAAGCCAGCCCAAATTAAATATTGTCCTTCTGAGAGTTGCCTTGGTTGTGGTGTCTGTTCTAGCAGTAAAACCCTAACTAAGACACAGTGTTCTAAGCCACAAATATTGAGGTGATTTGAGATACACTAATAAACAATTAAAACAGTTAGAAACCAAAAAGAACCTAAAAATAGGCTCGAATTTTAAAAGCATTATCACTGGGCTCAGCAGTTGAAAGCAAACCTAAAGAAACAGAAAGAAGATCTGAAAAATCCTTCAGTTCCTAGCACCCACGTCAGGAGGTTCCTGGCCACCTACACCCAGCTCCAAGAGGCTCTGATGCCTCTGATCTCCAAGGACACCTGTACTCATGGAACAGGTTCCACCCACTCACCCATGGATACACACACAGAATTAAAAATAATAATAAACACACATCATCTTTAAAAATCACCTCTAACTCCAATTACCTGCCTGAGGCAAAACAAAGAAAATCATCCCTGTAGTTTTTAAATACAATGCCAGTTTTAAAATAAATAAACAAAAACTCTATACTTACGAACATATAGGAAGGACAAGAGGAAAATCAGTCAACAGAAAGAGACCTTAGGGGCTGGCGAGATGGCTCAGTGGGTAAGAGCACTGACTGTTCTACCAAAGGTCCTGAGTTCAAATCCCAGCAACCACATGGTGGCTCACAACCACCCGTAATGAGATCTGATGCCCTCTTCTGGTGCATCTGAAGTCAGCTACGGCGTACTTATATATAATAATAAATAAATCTTCGGGCCAGAGCAAACAGAGACTGAGCAAGCGGGATTGACTGAAGCAAGCAGGGTCGACGAGCAGAGGTCCTAAAAAAAATTTCAATTCCCAGCAACCACATGAAGGTTCACAACCATCTGTATGGCTACAGTGTACTCCCATAAATAAATAAATAAATAAATAAATAAATAAACCTTAAAAAAAAAAAGAAAATATGAAGCTTTAAGAAAGAAAGAAAGAAAGAAAGAAAGAGACCTCAGGGAGATTCAGCTATGGATATTATCAGGTACAGGCTATAAAATAGCTGTGATTAATATTTCAAGGAATTATATATCAAGATAGATAGCGAATCCATAAAAAATTAAAGTGAAATTAAGAACTTATAAATTGCACACCTTTAAACCCAGTACTTGGGAGGCAGAGGCAGGAGGATCTCTGTGATTTAAAGGCCAGCCTGATCTATAGAGCAAGTTCCAGGACAGCCAGGGCTACATAGAGAGACCCTGTCCCAACAAACAAACAAACAAACAAAGGATTTACATATTCAGTAACTAAACTAAGAACTCAATAAACAATTTCACAATAAAAGATACCACTGAAAAGAAAATTTGTGAATTAGAACAGAAAATCAAAGAAACTATCTAGACTGAGGCAGAGTGACAGAAGGATAGATAGTAATGAAGGATAGAATGTGTGTAACAGAAGTCTCAGGAAGAAGGGAGGGGAAGGGAGAGAGGGAGGGAGGGAGGGAGGAGGAATGGCGAGAGCAGGAGGGAGGGAGGAAGAGGGGAGAGAATTAAATAGAAATATGTGAATAAATAACATCCAGTCATACATGATGGTGCACTTCAACGCTAACACTCAGGAGGCTGAGGGTACAGGTTCACAAGTTTGAGATTATCCTGGGCTATACAATGAGACCTTCTTAATACAATAATAAGGAACCGCGATTTCCCGAGACCTCAAGCCGCATAGTCAAGAAACTCTACAAACCTCACTACAGATAGACATAAAGAAAAGCGTATTTAGATACACCAAAGTGAAAATCCTAGAAAGAAAGACCGTACAGACCAGCTGGAGCTCTTGGGACAGAGCCTTGGCTTTGATTTCCAGCACTGGGAAGGGGCAGGAACAAGATAAAAACCTGTATAGCAGATGAGAGAACAACACTCAACTCTGCTTCAAAGTAGCTACCCTAGGCTGGTCTTCCTAAGCAGTGGCAACTCTGTTCTCCGCATATATGTTTTCGTGGGTCCCTATTCTGTCAGAATCAAGCCTCCAGCTCGGACAGCCTTCTGTGATCTGGTGTCTGGGTTTCTCCTGCTTCCTCCCTCCTTCTCCTGCTTCCAGAATGCTGTAGGTCACAGCGCACTGGCTCTCGGTACCCCTGCCTTGCTTTACTCTCGAGCACCGCAGGACACCTGCACATGCTGTTTCTGTCGCCTGGGACTTTCTCTCCTCACACCCCGTTCTTGGCTTGCCTGCTTCCTTTCACACTATAACTGAGATGTCATTTCCTTTCTAGACACCCTGGCCTTCGGAACTTCTCTGTGGAGAGTAAGAAATCTGCTCTGACGCCGGAGAGTAAGACATTCTATCAAGGTATCTATCATGGTTTATTTTCGATCATCTCCCTTCATAGGCAATAAGTTCAGAAGGATAGAAGCTGTGCATTTGCTCACATGTCTCCATCTGAGTAGCCCGAGTAAAAATGACTAATGGTAGAGTCCTTCATGTCTTTAAGATGCTCCACCATACCTTACTTCTAAAGTCCTACATACCTTTTCTTTTTCTCTAGGTTTCTAAAGAAATGTGTAAAATAGGTGTAATTTTGTTGTTGTTTTGTTTTATGAGACAGGGTTTTTTGTTTGTTTGTTTTGTTTTTTTTATGTAATAGTCCTGATTGTCCTGGAACTCTATTTGTAGACAAGGCTGGCCTCGAACTCAGAGAGACCTGCCTGCCTCTGCCTCCCAAGTGCTGGGCTTAAAGACTTGTACTACCATGCCTGGCTGTAATTAAATTTCTTTAATTTTTTTTAACATTTCTGGATTCTCTGCAATTAAAAAAAAATGTAAATGAGAACATGAATAAGACACATCTATACTTTGCCAATTTAACAAGATATTTATTTTCTTTGGGACTAGGTCTCCTGTAGCTCAGAATGGCTTTCAAACTTACTACATAGTTGAAGATGACCTTGAACTCTTCTTAATCTTCTATCTCAGCCTAAGGGCTGGGAGTGACAAGCATGAGCTACCACACCCGGCTTACTCAAGAGATTTGCTGGCATTGCTGTTGCATCCTCAAATGACACTCAAATAGCTTTTTGGTCACTCCCGGATCTGATTCAAAAGTGGCCTTTTGGGGGGCGGGGCTATTGTTGGGGGGAGGCTTTTGTGGGGGGAGGGTAGGTTTGGGGGGTAGGCTTTTGTGGGGGAGGGTAGGTTTGGGGGGTAAACTTTTGGGGAGAGGGTAGGTTTTGGGAGTAGGCATTGTGGGAGAGGGTAAGTTTGGGGGGTAGGCTTTGTGGGGGGAGGGTAGGTTTTTGTGGGGGAGGCTTTAGGGGAGGGTAGGTTTTGGGGGGCAGGCTTTTGGGGCTCCTTTCCAGTTCTCATCACAGACTTGTTTTTCTCTGCTTCCTCCTCTCAGCTTAAGCACAGCTTCCTCTGTCATGGTCTGCAGACCTGCCACTGCTGATGAGTCTTTTTTGTGCCATCTGAGTGGGCCGGCTCTCCTCTCATTACCTCTTCAGTTCTATCTCCAATCTTAGTAGCAAGCAATTTTTTGTTGTTGCTAACTCATTTAGTAGTTTAGCTGTTGGGTTAACTCTGCAAACCCAAGGTAGAAATGGAATGTTTTTATTTCGCTTTCTATCATTAAATGGTCCTTTTGTTCCCCACGGCATCGCCAGCATCAACAGTACCTGACATGGTAAATGGTACACTTGGTCATTCTGTGATGAGGTCTGTGGCTCAGGCTATTCTTGAACTGGAGATCCCCCTGGCTTAGCTTCTGGAGGGCTGGGATTACAGGTGTCCTGACTTATTGTGTTGGTGTATATTCTGTGACAGGTTGCTTTCAACTTAGACTACTTTGGGCTTTATCTATTATATGTACTTAAAACTTCATTAACACCCCAGAACTTGTTATCTCTTAAATAAAATCTTATTTAGGTGTCTACTTTATGACCAAAACCATTACCTAGCCTTTAGTAAGAACACTAGAAACTATATATATAATGATAAATTCACCCAGTAAATAATCAAATAGCTGATGTTTACAAACTGTTTAGTTACTAGGCAAGAAGCCACCAGGATCTGAGGGGAAAATGCTGGCAGAGAATGCAGAGAAAAGTTCTGAGTGCTGTCAGTAATTTCAGATTTGGGGTATGTGAAGGTCTGATTGTTGAGCCATCAGAAATGTTTTAACAGTGTGAGAAAGAAAGGTTAGTGGATTGGGGGGTTCAAGACTAAAGCAGGATGAAGACCAAAGCAGATGAACTAATAAGCAAGTATGCGAGAGGGAAGAGGAACCAGGAGAAGAAACTTAGGACACTGAGACAGAAAAAGGGGACTGGCCGAGGTCGAGGTCATGCCAATGAGGTGGGAACAGAAGGCAAAGAGGAGACAAACGCTGGAAGACAGAAACAGAGGGGAAAGTGTTCACCCCTGAGCCCAAGACTTCAGTGGAAACAAGGCTTGGTGGTCAGAATCAGGACAGAATGTTTCCATGTGTCTGTGTTTGAAGGACCGCGCAATACACTGCATTTTCTGATGCTTTCATACAGAGCACCGGAATTTCTATATTGGGATGGAAGGCAGGGGATGTATTAGGTTTTCCATGGATTCCGGCTGAAAAGTATGGTGAAGTGTATCAGGTCTGGTGGGACCGGTGGTTAGTGTTGTTGGGAGTCCAAGGTCTAGGTGTCTCCAGAGAAGGCTGGAGGGTCGAGGCCGAGGGTGTGCGAGGATGCTCGCCGCGCGGATCTTGGCACCCGTGTCTGTAGGCGGCGAGGAGGGCTTCAGCGCCGCTTGGGGTCATTTTCCTCGGACCGCAGGACACTTCAGGAGAACCAAGCAGGGTTCCGGGGGCGGCGGGTGGAGTCACCTGCGATGGGACACGAGTGGCGTCAGGCCACCGAGGCCCGGGCGCCCGGGGACCTCGGCGACACCGGCAGCGAGCCGCTCGGCGCCCGCCCCTCCCGTCCCAGAGGGAACCTGTTGCCGGGGGAAGGGGTGGGCGGGAGGCGCGGGCGGAGGACTCTCGTGCTCGCCCTGCGCGCCGCGGCCTCTCACCTCGGACACGCTCGGCGCACGCCCCTCGCGGGCCCTGGCCTCGGAGAAACACACCCGCGTCCGCACACCCACCGTCCCGCGCCGCCCGAGCCCGGGGACGGCGGCCCGGGCGCCGCCGGGGCCGCTTCCGGGAGCGGAGGCGCGGCCCCGCGAAGAGGAGGAGCAGGCCAACATGGCGGCGCGCAGGGCTGGGCCGGCCGGCCGCGCCTGAGCGCCCCACCGCCCCAGCTCGGCTCGCGGCGCCCACGCGCGCACCTAACCCTGGCCCGGCGGCCTCGGAACGCGCGGGGCGGGAGCGCAGGGGCCCTGCCGGGGACGGGGCCGGGGCCGAGGCAGCGCGGCACGGCCCGCCAGGCCCGGGAGCCGCAGCTTCGCCGCACGCCGGCCGGCGCGACTCCGAGGCCCGAGCCATGGAATCGGAGGAGGAGCAGCACATGACCACGCTGCTGTGCATGGGCTTCTCGGACCCGGCCACCATCCGCAAGGCCCTGCGCCTGGCCAAGAACGACATCAACGAGGCCGTGGCGCTGCTCACCAACGAGCGGCCCGGCCTCGACTACGGTGGCTACGAGCCCATGGATAGCGGCGGCCCCAGTCCGGGGCCGGGCGGCGGCCCACGGGGCGACAGCGGCGGGGACGGCAGCGGGCCTTCCCGCGGCGGGAGCACCGGAGGTGGTGGCGGCTTCGACCCCCCGCCCGCCTACCACGAGGTGGTGGACGCGGAGGTGAGTGGGGTTGCCCTGACCTCGCGGGAGAGGCCGCCGCGCTGGAGTCCGGTGGACAGGGAGCGTAGCCTGCCCGGCTCGCAGCGGGACTCTTGGGCGGGGGGCTGTAACGAAACTCCGGGCACCCAGATAATAGAATTCCGGCTCTGGTCAGAGATCGGGGTCACTAGACTGGGGTCCTATGGAGAGGAGGGCTTTGGGGGAGGAATATTCCCGCGTGGAGTTAGGTATACAGTTCTGGGCAGTGGCGGGGTCTCCATAGGCTACATGCTGAGTCTGTGAGGTGGGCAGGAATCCCAGGAGGGATGGGGAGGAGGGTTCACATTTCCAAATTCGCGTGGCTTGGGAAATGGGAAGGACATGAATATCAGGTGTCAAAACTGAGGTCCCAGTGGACCAGAGTATTTGTGACACTAGATTTCAGTGAAGGTTTGGGATAGGTACCAGTTCACTCAGAAATAGTGCTCGCTATAGGCCTGGCAGAGTCGAGGCCTTTGCCGGGTCAGACAGGAGGACTAGTGGGGTTAGGAGTAGGGTTTAGGTTTTTAAGCCAACCGTTCTCAGAAGAGGACAGGGTCTAAAATGAGGAAGGGCCTAGGCAGGACCAGGAATGATAGGAATGAGTACAAGGCAGAGGAGCAGGTTTGGCTGTTTTAATGTCTGAGTTGCAAGGATGGGCTTGACTAAGGTCAGGTAATGGGACAAGTAGTGGAATGGGACTGAGATAAGGAATGGGTGAGAAGCCTGGGCAGGAGTAGGAGCAAAGGAAGGGCCAGACGGCGATGAGATCAGGTCCAAGCTGGGACCCGGCTTGGATAAGGGAGTAGGGTCACTGAAGAGAAATTAGACCGAGGAAAGGGGTGTAGCCTCAGAGAGGTTAACATGGAGGCGCGGGGGGGGGGCAGGGGGGTAGGGGGCGGGGGGCATAGACTAGGGAGAAGAAATGGGACTGGAGCCTAGAGAAGGGAGTCTAGTACGAACAGCCAGACCCCTTAGATCTTACGTAGTGAAACTATCCTTTTAGTGTTTGGTTTACCCTGTGAGCAAAGAACATGGGAGAGGCTGGCAAGCCTGCCAAAACAAGGAAGAATCACCCAGAAGCCAGAGTGCTGGTAATTAATCTGCAGGAAAATGGCAGCCCGTGGCAGAAATTTTTGTACTTTTCTTCGGATAGTGTATTTTAGGGTCGAAGGTAGCAGCTTGGCTTAGTCTGGCTATAGAACAGCACAGATCTCAAATTAGTAAGTAGGCTTGTGTTTTTAGAGAAATTAATTTGGGTAATTTCTAAGCTAAGACACCTGATTTTTTTTTTTTTCTTCCTGAGCAGTGTTCTGTGCCATAACTGTGTTTGCAGCAGTTCCTCAGTCTGGTGTTTGTCTACATACTCCAGGTAGAAGTCCACTGTTAACCAGTAGCTCATCTGTGTCCTTCACTGGTAGGGAAAGCAAAGGCTGTTGGTCCTCTAGGGATTTTTAGAAATTCTGTGTAATTGACTATTCTCTTTTGTTTGAGTTTTTTTGAGACAGGGTTTCTCTGTGCAGTCCTGATTGTCCTGTAAGACCAGGCTGGCCTCGAACGCAGAGGCTTGCCAGCTTCTGCCTCCCAAGTGCTAGGGTTAAAAGGCCTGTGCTACCACTACCTGGTCTTAAAGTGACAGTTCTTAAGTGTGACATCTTAAGATACCAGCTCCTGTCACTCCTCCCCTGTTTTAGCCAGTTTTGGTCTATTTAGAAACCAAGAAGAAAACTCGCTTCTTCTGAACATGTTTATACTCGTCTACAGAGCTCAGCGTGTTTTCAGTATGTGAGAGATTTTATTTTCTGTTCCTGCTTTTAATCTCCTATGAAAATCAAAGTAAGTTAAAATATTTGTGGCACCTCAACATTAGCTTACTTCCCATTCATTAAGTTGGAGCAATCTGGAGGGGCTTCTTTGAACTGGACAGCGGCCTGAGAAGTTTGCTTTCGAGAAAATCCATAGAATCTATCTTTTAAAAGAAAGTCTTGCCCTCATTTCCCCTGACATGTGGCTTGGGGCTATGGGAGGCTAGACTATTACTTAATAGACATCAAGAGGGCTTATTAGGGCTGTGTTCGTTACTCTGTGCTGGTAGAGTATGGGCCACCTTCTGATACCACACCAGGAGTGAGATAAGAATATTTTAACAGTCTTAAAAATCATCACATATGGCAGACATAAAACTGGGGCTTCTGAAAGATATGTCAAGCTGTGGGTTAGCTGTTTGTACATTTTACTAATCCTCAGTAAAATAGTTACTACATCACCATGTTAGGTATTCAGTTAGAACCTACATCCCAGACCAGGTGTCTGGCATCAAAAGCCAGGGTGCTTTTAGCTGTGTCCATGTAATAGTCTTAGGATTGAGTGCGTTTGGTCCAGTGTGGACAGCAAGGAAAGGTGAAGAGTTTGGAAAGAGGTGGATTGTGAGGCTGTTCTCTGAGGCTAGGATGGTGAGTGCTATACCAAGGCATCAGGGCTACGTTAGTGGGTAGAATGAGAACAGAATCTTCCTTTCTTTCTTCCTTTTTTTTTAAAAGCACAGACTTTAGAAATTAATACTTAGTTGAGTTCCCTTGTTTTATAGATGTGGCCTTTCAGTCCCAAAGGGCAGCTGTCTCTACAGAGGTGGCTAGTAGAACCAGATGCTTCCCTTTCCTAGGAAAAAGACAGGGTGCAGTGGTGAGTCCAGACATCTAGTGCCAGCCATGTCTGATTTACCCCTATTGCTAAAAGGGACCACTGGGTCTTAAAATGCATGTACAGCTGCATTCTGCATAGGATATCTTATTTTCAGGATCCTTTAGAAAAAAATTTTTTTTTTTTTTTGTTTTTTTTTTGTTTTTCGAGACAGGGTTTCTCTGTATAGCCTTGACTGTCCTGGAACTCACTTTGTAGACCAGGCTGGCCTCGGACTCAGAAATCCGCCTGCCTCTGCCTCCCAAGTGCTGGGATTAAAGGCGTGCGCCACCACGCCCGGCTAGAAAATATTTTTTGAGGCGATAAATTGGTTTTTGAGGTAGGGGATGCAGCTTAGTGATAGAATATGTTTAGTGTATCTGGAACTCAGAATTATATCCTTAGCACATGGATTAAAAAAATGTGGCAGAAAAATGATAAAATATTGTTATATTTATTTTGTATATATGTATATATTTTTTTGGGGGGGACAGCAATGATTCTGTCAATCATAAACATTTCATGCCTTCCCTGTCCCACTGGCAAGGGAAGGGGGTGGCCAATAGAACAGTTTACATTCTAATGATCTTACTTACCAAGGTCATGTAGCAAGAATCGGTTTGGTGATTTGGAGCCCTTCTGTAATTAGAACTTGCTTTAAAAATTTGAAAAGTAAAAATTGCAATTCAGTAAGAGCAAGAGAATTGCATTTAGAGAGACCTAGACAGCCCATAACGCATAGACTATAGAAAACTTTCATAATGGTCTTCAATTAAGTAAGGATATTACCTTGCAAAGGGAGCTGTTTTATTCTTGCTGGTATTGTTGGATGTGGGTGTAGAAGTGGTTCTTGGTCTTTGGGTCTGGAAGGGCCTCTTAGAATCCTTCTGGTTTTGATTTTGAATAATGGTATTACTCCAGAGCACTTCCCTGGCAAATAGGTAGTCTGTTCTATTATTAAAGAGTGTGATATTTCACAACTGCTCTAAATAACTTCTCCCGAGCCTTAAAATTCCCGTGGTGGGAAGCCTTTACTATGGCCAAAGAAAACCCTGTGCCCCTTTGGCCACTGCTGATGGCTGCCCGTGGTTCTGCTCTCCACAGAGCTCTGGAGTTGGCCCTTGGAGTCTTGCCCAGAGTCAGTATAACTCTGACCAGGTATCCTCAGCAGCTTAGAAACTTTAACAATTATGAAGTACACCTTTTCCTTTTTAGTTTTGTCTTTAGTAAAAGGTTTTGAAAGGAGTTTTACAGTGACTAAAGAATTAATTTTTCTTAGCTGTCTAGTTCTATTCATTAATACTCTCTAAAATACTTCATATTCTGATCAGACAAGTAATTGTGAGTTTCATGTTTTGTTTTTATTGAATGTGACATTCCTTTGGTAGTATTGTGTCAGAAGTATTTGCAAGAATTCCTTGCTTTGTTTGGTTTTGTTTTTTCAGGTTAAGTTGGCCCTGCCACACGGTACATGCAAAACACAAGGGAATTAAAGTCACATGGATAGGTAGCTTTTTCATTTGTTCCATTTCTTTCCCTTTCCCAGCTGTAAGTGAAGCTTAGATTAAGATCATTTCCTTTTGTCCTAAACTATGTCAGTCTCAGTATGTTTTAGTATCAGTATCAAATGAGTATACATTTTAGTTAACAGTGATTTGAATATATGATCTGTAGTTTGCTTTAGTATGACTTGATACATTAAAAAAGTCATGTAAAGGTTTGAGGAAAAAATTCTCAGATTAGTTGAAAGTAGATGAAGTGAAAATAGAGTCTGAAAGCTGAATCAGGATAGCTGGTTTTTGGAGTAAACATTTCTCTGTGGTCACCGTGGAGAAAGATTTCAGTGAGCGCATGGAAGGGCCAGAGTCTCTCTTTTTGTTTACCCTCTCATTTTCCTTCAAGATTTTTTCAATTATTTGTTTATTTAGTCGGGGGTGTGTGTGTGTGTGTGTCTGTCTGTCTGTCCGTCCGTGTCTGTGTGTTTGTGTTTGAAATTCTGTTTTGCCCACACCTTGATGAGGTATGGTCTTGATTCTGCTGCTGCACTGAGTCCCTCAGGCTTGCTGCCTGTGCGCCTCTGGGAGACCCGCCTGTCTCTGCCTTCCACCTTGCTGTAGGAACTCAGAGATCACAAATGTACACTGCCATATCCAGCTTAAAAACATTTTTACTGGTTTCTATTTTGTGTATGAATTACACATGAAAAAACGTTTGCTTGCCTACTCATATAGGCATGGCACGTGTAACTGGTGCCCACAGAGGCCAAAAACCCGACACCACATCCCTTGGACTTGGAGTTACAGATGGTTGTGAACCACCATGTGGAAACCAAACCTGGGTCCTGTGCAGGAATCCAGCTTTTATGTGGGGCCTGGCAGTTGAGCCCAGCTCGTGAGGCTTCTGCTCTGGCATCTGGGTTTTTACCTGCTGAGCTGGCTTGCTGGCCCTCACTTGCTTTCAGAATATTTGTAATTGGTAAAAGGAACTTCCTTCTGGGTGTCCTGTGCTTTTAGTCTGTTTATTATAGTAGACTGTGACAGAATCATATAGTTTATTAGGTTAGGATTTGAAATCAGTTTCAAAATTTAAAAAACCTTTGTAATACTTTATATTAAACTGCTTTCATAGTTTGAAGAGAAGATTTCAGTGTTTGTTTGTTTTTCTGTTTTTTGTGTAAAGGCAAGGCTCTCTTTGTGTAGCTCTGACTGGCCTGCAGTTCACTATGTAGACCAGGCTGGTCTTAAACTCATAGAGGTCCTCTTGCCTCTGCCTCGCCAGTGCTAGAACCGGGCCTTGCAAGGTTTCAACTTTTAGTAGGAAAATATATCAGTGTACTTACATATTTTTAGGGTTACTTCTCAAATAGTGTGTGTGTGTGTGTGTACACATAAGTTCAGGAGCCTGCAAGGGTTAGGTGTGTTAGATCTTGTGACAATGGGGTTACAGTGCATGCTTTTTCTTTTCTTTTCTTTTTTTTTTTTTTTTTTTTTTTTTTTTTTTTTTTTTTTTTTTGGATTTATTTATTATTATACATAAGTACACTGTAGCTATCTTCAGACATGCCAGAAGAGGGCATGAGATCTCATTATAGGTAGTTGTGAGCTACCATATGGTTGCGGGATTTGAACCCAGGACCTTCAGAAAAGCAATTAGTGCTCTTACCCGCTGAGCCATCTCACCAGCCCACAGTGCATGCTTTTAACTGCTGAGCTTCCTTTTCAGCACCGAAAATCTTCATTTTTAATAAGAAAGTGTCAAAAAAAAAAGTTTAATAGAATCTTTCAAAGCCAGAGATAAGTTTTCTAGGAAAAATTTCATATTTGGAATAACAAAGAAATTTACTGTACTACAGCACATAGATTTACTCATTTGTGTGCTTTATTTTTTCATTTATTTATTTTTTTGATTAGTATATGAGGAGATAGGTTCCTTCATGGTATTTTCACACACAGACACCATTATACTTTGTGCTATTTGCTCCCCCACTGCCCTCCCCAGGCCTCCTCTTTCCTTTTTGCTGTACCTCACCCCCTCCTGCTCATAGAAATATTTCCCCTTTCTTTCTTTTGGAGGTATTTGTATGAATGGCTTTTTGGTTTTGACTTTTGAGACAGGGTTTTATGCAGCTCAGACTGGCCTCGAACCCTCTGTGCAGCCTCCCCTTCTGGACTGCTGATAGGCAAAACTACTGTCCAGCTTATTTCCCACCCTGCCTTCATGAAGAGGGGTTCCATTACCGCCTCTTGTTCCTGTCCCGGTATTTAAACAGAGTTTTCACACGAGGCGGTTTGCTTTAAGAAGTAGGTACCTTAGACTGTAGCAAGACATGTCTGTAGCCCCTTAGTTATAGGAGAAAGGAAACGTTAAAAACAGGCTAGTTAAGTTTTCATAGGGTGATTTGAAACACCTTTGTGTGTATCATAACCCTAAGAGAATGTCTGCATTTATAATGATGTCACAAGCCAAAAGACAGACATGTCAGTGTGCTTTGTTGAAAAGGATTAGAAATATGTAATACATTTTAACTGAGTTTAGGGTTGTGGATCTGGAGAGATGGCTCAGTGGTTTAGAGCTGTCCTCAGCACTCACAGGGTGACTTACAAACAGTTGTGCTTAACTCTACTTCCAGGGGACCTAACACCCTCTTCCTGTCCCTGTGGTCACCAGGGACTGCATGTGGTTTAAACACAGTCATGCAAACAAAATACATTTTCATAAAATAAAAATAAATCTTAAAAAAGTTTAATTTAGAGCATTGAACAAATAAGTTTCAGATATCTAGAGAATTCAGATAAGACAGTTCAGTCTGCAGATAGTCAACCAAGAAAATAGTTCTTCATTTTCAGAAGAAGAGCTATTTTTTGCCTTTTCAAGAGCATTGGTTTCATTTTAAAGCTTGTATTTCTTGTTCTCATTGTTCGTATACATTTTTTTATTGCTGAATATTGTCACAATTTTCAGTCACATTTGTTTCATATAATTTTTTTGCATACAATTTTTTTTTTTGTTAAGATCACATTAGTAGTGGGTGACACTGTTTATGTCTGTGGTGAATTTTTAACAAAATATATGGCCATTTTCATGTTCATAATTTTGTCCAACAGTGAGAAACTTTGTTCCCACTATTGATAGTTTATGATTTTCTCTCTTCTCTGTGTGAAAGGGAATTTACTTGTTTTTAGAGATTCGTTGAATCTAATTTATGGGTTATAAAGCCACACTTGATTGTTTTGATTGTTCTGAAGAGCTAACACAGTTAAGTGCAGTACCACCGATTTAGACCTATCCCCAGCCAACTTACAAAACTGACTCAGACTATGGGTATTTCATTTGGTTTTGACAATTCCTGGCGGGGAACCCCTAATCTATATCTACTCTCTAACTGCTAGCCTAGCCACCTCCCCAGCGATGTTTCCTACATGCTTGCTGTTTCTCCTGATCACGTGCTCATGGTCCATCTCCCCTTATGGTGGGGATCATCACGTGTACACACACACACACACCTCCTCTTTTCTCCCCCTCCCTCTCTTCCCCTCCCCTCTCCTTTTCCCTCTCTCCCTCACCCTCTTCATCTCTCCCTCTCTCTCTCTCCCTCTTCATCTCTCCCTCTCTCTTTCCTTCTTCATCTCTCCTCCTCCCTCTCTCCCTCTTCATCTCTCCCTCTCCCTCTCTCCCTCTCCCTCTCTCCCTTACCCTCTTCATCTCTCCCTCTCTCTCTCTCCCTCTTCATCTCTCCCTCTCTCTTTCCTTCTTCATCTCTCCTCCTCCCTCTCTCCCTCTCCCTCTCTCCCTCTTCATCTCTCCCTCTCTCCCTCTTCATCTCTCCCGCTCTCCCTCTTCATCTCTCCCTCTCTCTCTCTCCCTCTTCATCTCTCCCTCTCCCTCTCTCTCCCTTTCCTGTTGTTCCTCCCCTTCTTCCTGGTCTTCCACTCCTCTCTTCTCTATCCCCAACCAGGTAACTCGAAATCTACTTACCTCTAATTTCTCTAGTAATTCAATCAGCTAGGCCAATTTTATTTAACTAATACTTTCAAATCAAGCAACAAGGTTTGGACAACAAAAGCCTACAGAATTTAGCATTACAATACATAGAAACAGACCAAACTTCAACAATTAAATAAAAATTTCATTAGATAATTTTTTTAAAAATAAAAGTACTTTAGCCTATTATAGGAAGGTTTGAGGGCCACTTTCCTGGGGCCGAGTGTCAGACCTGACTGTCCTCTTGCAGACAAGTACATCTTAGTTACTTACCATCTTCTTCCCACTTGTAAGGTAAACGCTGTCCTTCTGAAGTTTGCGGTCCCACGTAGTGATCCATTTTTGTGACATTCAGTTGACCCAACATGCTTTCACAAGAGTTTATATCAGAAATATTTTTTGAAACAATAAGAATCAACGTGACACTTAAAATCTTTATCAGTAGTTCTTCAAAATGACTTTAGAAATTAAAACAAGATTATTGGCCAGACATTTTATGGCCGACACTTTGCAGCATCTGTGATCTGAGCTTTCAGACCCCAACTAACTGTGAAAAAGAATCCCTTTTTCCTTCTTGCTTTTCACTCCATCTTGTCAGTTTCAGTTGGGAATTGAATTGTACTTTCAGATTTATACTTGGAAATCAGCAGCAAGGCATTAGAAACAATTTAAAGTGAGCTTTGCTGACTCAGAAATAGGAAGGTATTCCAGCTACAAGAGGAGCATCCTGTCAGTTGTCTCAGTCACTGTAGCCCCCTCCCTTTCTCTTTTCTGTTGACACCTGTTGTCAGGGCTGGAGAGATGGCTTAGCGGTTAAGTGCTCTTCTGCTCAAGCTGGAGGACTAGAGTTTGGATCCCACCACCCATATCTCAAGGCTCACAAGTACTTGTAGTTTCTGCTACAAGAGAGCCAGTGCCACTGTACCTGTGCATGTGGACGTGCACAGGCTCCCTTTCTCTGTCTGTCTGCTCGAGTTTCCATTCCTGTCTTCTCTAAATGTTTCTTTGAAATTCTGTGTGTAGCACTGGAAGGATCTTTCTAACATTCAAGCTTTAATCATAACCTTGGTCATAAGAATCTATAGTCCCTCATCTCCTCTGGGTAAAATCTAATCCTTTTATTGCAGGGTTTCCCTATTTGACTTGACTTTTATCTTACCTTCCTTTCCTTTTTAGGTTTCTGCCATCTGCTTGCCCACTCCATGCTTCTTGCTTATCTGGCTAGCACTGATTCATTCGTCAAGGCTAGCTAGCTCATGGACCATTTTATATGAAGTGCACAAATGTTTTCTACTGCTATATTCTCCCAGTACATAGTGTGCAGACATTAAGTAAAGCACTGTTGAGGATGAAATTTTCGTTTAAAAGGTGCTCGTATATGTGTATTTTATCTGTAGTTCCTGGCTGGTGTTTGATTGGGCAGAGAATTAACTTAGTGGATACATACATGGATAGAAAGAGAGTCTGAAATTGGAGGTTAAATGATACTGAATATGAAATCAGGGTTTGGGGAGACTGTTTTCTGGGTTCTCTGCTTGCTACCTATGTTACTGCGTGTCTTAGGATTTCCATTGTGAAGAGACTCCATGACCATGGCAACTCTTATAAAACAAACATTTAATTGGGGCTGGTTTACAGTTTCAGAGGTTTAGTCCCTTATCATCATAGTGGGAGCATGGTAGAGTATAGGCAGACATGGTGCTGGAGAAACCCAGAGTTCTACGTCTTGATCCACAGGCAGTAGAAGTGGATGATGTGTCACACTCCACATAGCTTGAGCATAGAAGACCTCAAAGCCGGCCTCCACAGAGACACACCCATTCCAACAAGGCCACACCTCCTAGTAGTGCCACTCTCTGTGGGTCAGGCATTCAAACACATGAGTCTATGGGGGCCATGCCTATTCAAACCACCACACTGTGCTACATAACAAGACTCTTGTTTCAGAAAACAAGAATAATGTCTACATTACCATTTCCCCAACTATATATATGTATGTTAGGTTGCCTACATCACCATTATGTATGTTAGGTTGCCTACATCACCATTTCTGCAACTATATATTAAGCATGTTAGTGTGGTCAAGACCCTGGCAATTTTAATAGGCTAATTCATGGAACTTTGCTGGCCAAGGGTAGTACAGAGTCTTCTCTTCCTTTCTTTCTCTCGGATGTTTGTACTATCATCACATGGACTTAATATTTCACATAACAGAGTCTAGAATTTCCTCAAAGGTTTTAGTTGTAGAGAGCATGAGCCCTCTTCAGGAGAAACACTACTGCACCTGTTACATTGCCATGTTAAAATTTCATTGAAAAAAAAATCTACTAAAAACATTTAAAATCTAGAAGCCTTTCCTAGTTCTTTCATGTTATGACTAGGGAAGCTGAAGCTCAGCGAAGGGAAATGACTGAGCCAAGCCAATGTCCCTAGGAAGGAAAGGGTAGAACTGGGACCCAGGCTTGTTGCAGTTATTACTATAACCTCCAACTCCACCAGGGAGTCAGGGAGGCAAATGAAAACCCTGATGCAGGGGCCTTGGAGGCAAGAGGATATCTATCTATCTATCTATCTATCTATCTATCTATCTATCTATCTATCTAGATACAGTGTGTGTGCACGAGCATGTGTGTGTATATGCATATATATATATGTATGTATATGTGTAAGTATACCTATACACACACACACATGCACCCACATGAAATGTCTTTGAAAAGGCAGATATTGCCAGGAATGGTGGTACACACCTTTAATCCCAGCACTTGGGAGGCAGAAGCAGGAAAATCACTATTGAGTTTCAAGCAGCTTGATCTATGTAGTAGAGTTTCAGGATAATTAAGGCCACACTGAGCAGATGGAGACTCTATATGTGTTTCACACTGGGTGTTAGCTTGAGCATTTAAAACTTCAAAGACCAACTCCATACTGACACATTTCCTTTAACAAGGCCATACCTCAATAGTGCCACTCCCAATGATCATACATTCAAACACATGAATCTATGAAGGCCATTCCTAGGCAGGTCAATTTACCTTTCTGAGTCTTAGTTCTCTCCAAAATGAATATTTTGGAATGAGGAGATGGCTCAATCAGTAAAGTGTGTGCCATGTGCTGTGTTCTGAGTAAGAAATGTCCCCATAGTAATAGCCATATGAACACTTGGTTTCTATTTGTGGCATTGATTGTAGATGTTTAGAAGGTGTGTCCAGGCTAGAGGAATTGTGTTGCTGGCATAGGCTTTGAGTGTAAAAAGCTCCAACTACTTCCAATTTGCTGCTACTGTGTCTTAGGGTTTCCATTGCTGCAAAGAGACACCATGACCAAGGCAACTCTTGTAAAGGGTATCACTTAATTGGGGCTGGCTTATAGGTTGAGAGGTTCAGTCCATTATCATCAAGGCTTGAAACATAGCAGCATTCAGGTAGGCATGGCACTGGAGGAGCTGAGAGTTGGACATCTTGTTTCGAATGCAACCAGAAGAAGACTGGCATCTTTAGGCCGCTGGGAGGAAGCCCTTTTCCACACTGGAGCTTGAACAGAGGCTCCCAAAGCCCACCCCCACAGTGACACACTTCCTCCAAGGCTACACCTGTTCCAACAAGGCCACACCTCCTAATAGTGTCACTCCCTGTGGGCTAAGCATTCTTGAGTGAGTCTATGGGACCATTCCTATGCAAATCACCGCCCCCCAACTTTGTACTTAAGATAAAAAAAAGTGAGCATTCAGCATCCTGTTCCTGCTGCTTGCTGCTGTGCTTCCATGCCACAACAGATCTCTCTGGAACGGTGAGTCCAAATAAACTATTCTGCAATTTGTCTTGGTCATAGTGTTTTTATCAAGTACTACACCATGAAATCATGAAGACCTGAGCTTACATTCCTAGAACCCACATGTCTTAGTTTGGGTTTCTGTTGCTGTTTTGAAACATAATGAACAAAAGCAACTTGGACAGGAAAGGGTTTATTTTACTCATAGTTCCATACAGTATTTATCATTGTCAAAAGCAGTGAGGGCAAGAATTCAAGCAGGACAGGAACCTGGAGGTAGGTCATGGAGGGATGCTGCTTTCTGGTTTGCTTCCCATGACTTGCTCAGCTTGCTTTCTTAAAGAACTCGGGATCACCAGTCTAGGGATGCCATTACCCACAGTGGGTTTTGCCCTCCCATATCAATTACTAATTTAAACAATGCTTTACAGCCAGATCTTGTGGAGGTATTTTCTCAATTGAGGTTTTCTCCTTTCAGATAACTCTAGCTCATTTCAAGTTGACAGGTACTTCTAGCACATGATGTAAAGTCAGTATGGAAAGCAGAACTAGGCAGATCCCTGAAGCTCAGTGGCTGGCTAGTGTAGCTGAGTAGGTGAGCTCCAGGGTTAGTGAGAAGCCCTGTCTCATAACCTATAAGAGAGGGTAGGGAGTGCCTGAGAAAGACACCTGATGGCAACTACATGCGCACATGCACACGTGCACATACACGCTCAAGACAACTTGGACAATTTATGACTCTCTTTTCTCACCCTCTCCTCTTCTTCCCACTCCCTTTGGAGAAAGGGTCTCGTAGCGAGGCACTCAGACAGGCCTCAAGCTTGCTATGTAACTCAGCTAGCCTTGAGTTCGTGATGCTCCTGCGTTGGCCTCCCAAGTGCTGAGATTGTACATGTGTACCACCATGCCTGGTTTTATTTTCATTTATTTATTTATTTATTTATTTATTTATTTTTTGGTTTTTCAAGACAGGGTTTCTCTGTTTAGCCCTGGCTGTCCTGGTACTCACTCTGTAGACCAGGCTGGCCTTGAACTCAGAAATCCGCTTGCCTCTGCCTCCCGAGTGCTGGGATTAAAGGCGTGCGCCACCACACCCGGCTTTCTTTCATTTATTGACCCATTTGAGAAGTTAGAAGCTGTAGAACCAGTCATGTTTATTTATTGTCTTAAGATTTTATTGTGTGAAGAGATACTATGACCAAGGCAACTCTTATGAAGGAAAACATTCACTTGAGGCTGGTTTATAGTTTCAGAGGTTTAGTCCATTATCATCAGTCACGTCTGGAAGCAGGGCAGCTTGTAGGCAGACATGGTAGCAGATGAGCCAAGAGTTCTAAATCTTAATACCTGGGCAGCAGAAGGAGACTGTCACCCTGGTTCATAGCTTGAGTATGTAGGACCTTAAAGCCCACCTCCACAGTGACAGACATTCCCTAAGAAATCCACGCCTACTTCAACAAGACTGTATCTCCTAATAATACCAATCCCTATGGGCCGAGTATTCAAGTACATGAGTCTGTGGGGACATACCTATTGAAACATATATGCAATATTTGGAATAAGCTAATACTAAAATATTTACATACTGTTATTTTTGGACAATCAGACTGATTTTTTTTAAAGTTTTCTTTGATGAGTTTTTAATGGCCTATAAGTTTTATTAAATGCAAATAAACATTAAAACAGACAAATAAACTTTACTGTCTGCCCATTAAAATATAATTAGTTAAAAAAGTCTAAAGCACTTAACAGTTCTTAAATAGACTGTAAAATTACTCAAATAATTTCTGAGGAAAATTAAGTATAAAAAGATGTACTTGGTTTTTATAGCATACATACATATATGTATACATATATATGTGTGTGTGTAATTTATATATATATATATATATATATATATATATATATATATATATATATATATATATATATATATGACTGTATTAGATTGGCTTACACAGACAGTATAGTCTGTGTAGTACAGCAGTGGCTGTCTCACTGGAGAGGCTGAGAGGCTGTAATGCTAGAATCGATTCATAGTCTCAGTCTGGCACTGAAGGCTGGTGGAGTCCTGGAGTGCTATTGGTCTTCAGTCTGTTTTGGAAGCCCGAGGAAGCTGGCTCTATTACCAGGAAGGAGTGCTGACAGACAGACAGGGAGTGAAAGCAAGCATGCACAAAGCATTTTCCTCCTTCTTGTGCTCTTATCTCTGCTGCTGTGTTTTGGGGCCATCGTACCCCTTTAGATAGTGCATAACACCAATGCCTCTCAGGTGTGCCAAGCAGCTTACCTGTTGGCTGATTACAGATCTGGTCAAGTTGACAAGGAACATTAGCTGTCACAGGAACTATTTTATAAAAACTAGAAACATTTGGTTTCCAGTATTTGATTTGCTGTTCTTGCTAACCAGCTATAAGAAGACTGGTGCCACAGGAGTTATCCCTGTGAGCCTGAGTGTGAGCAGCATTCGTAGTTTTGTCTTCCTGCTCTGCCTACCTCTTTTCTGTGTTTGCCCTACACATGTCCTTCCCCAATATCTCAGCATTTTGTTCTCCTAATTATTGCTATGGGTTCTGATGGATCTCTGTTTTAACCTCCTGCCAGGTTTTGAAAGGGCTGTGACTGTATTTTGAAACAGCTATCTTAAGAGTTTCATTTTAAGGTAAAGGATAGATTCCAGAGGAAACCAGATAGACACTGACAGCACAGTTAGCGGCCTTTCTGTGTTCCTGCAGCCCCTAACAATGTCATTTGTAGGGTCCGGTCTCTCTGCAGTTTTTAAGATTCCAATCACCTGATTCTTTCAGTCCTATACATTTAGTAACTGTACATTCTTTTGTTTTGTTTTGTTTTTTTGAGACAGGGTTTCTCTGTATCACCCCGGCTGTCCCTGGAACTCACTTTGTAGACCAGGCTGGCCTCGAACTCAGAAATTCACCTGCCTCTGCCTCCCGAGTGCTGGGATTAAAGGTGTGCGCCACCATACCCGGCTTGTAACTGTACATTCTTAAAAGAGCAGAACAGCTATTTCTGTTATTTTTATTAAATAGAGTTTATTAAATAGAGACTATAGATGTATATTAAGTAGTGGTTCACATCCAATAGATCACATCCAATCGATAAACAAACACATATATACTGAAATACCAGAACAGCAAAATAGTTAATGTCCATTTACTAAAACTAGCCATTGGCCAGTTTTTGTCAAGAACTTTCTGTGTATGCTAGGCCCTGAGGTCGGTACTGAGAACAGCTGATACAAGGATGAGGAAGTTAGACATAGTCCTCGCTTAGTACTTTTGTCATCGCTGTGATGGAGACCTGCCAAAGGCAGCTTAGAGGAGGAAGGATTTATTTTGTCTCAAGGTTGGAGACTCTGGTCTGTCATGTAAGGAGGCATGGCAGTAGGGGTGGGGAGGGACCCCACAGCTCTTTATCTGAGTAACTCAGGACGCAGAGAAGAGAACAGACTTGCTTTCCTCCTAGTTTGTTTTCAGTGGTGGCAGACCCCAGCCAGGACAGTCGTTGCCCACATCCAGGCCAGGTTCTCTTTTTAGTGTAGTCTCTAGTATCACAAACGCAACGCTATGCTTCCCTTGTGCCCTAGACATTTCTTAATCCAATTAAGTTGACCATAGAATTAACCACTGCACTTCTTTATTACAGCCTTGAGCCTAGTATATTTTTTATGTCCAAAATATAATAATCTATATTTGATTTTTAGAAGCTGGAGACTTTAAAATTCTGAGTTAAGTATTAAGAAATATAGATTTGTCAAAAGAATTTGGATAGTGCCTTAGAATTTTTTGTGATATAATTTATCTACAATGGTATCCATTGCCAGGAATCAAAATTTTTTAAGGGAAAATTTTTTATTGCCATGTACAAAATTTTTATTTACTTTTTTTTTTTTTTTTTTTTTATCGAGGGTCAAAGCATGGTGAACTGGACACTGTCTAGACACCAATTAGTAAAGGAAGGAGGTTTTATTAGCTTTATGTCACAACTTACCCAACATAAAACAAAAATATCACGCTATTTTTAATATATTCATCTTTACCCGTTTTTTTTTTTTTTTTTNTCTCTGTGTAGCCCTGGCTGTCCTGGAGCTAACTTTGTAGACCAGGCTGGCCTCGAACTCAGAAATCTGCCTGCCTCTGCCTCCCGAGTGCTGGGATCAAAGGCGTGCGGGCATGTGCCGCCACGCCCAGCTTACTTATTTGTTGAATGTTTAATATCCATAGGTTGGTATTTTCTCAACTATTGTCTCTTAAGAATAGTGCCATTTATTTATTTTCCTAAAAGCATAAATCTAAAAAAAATAAATAAATAAAATAAAGCAGTTTTTTTTTTTGGGGGGGGGGCATACACAGGGCTTACTGTGTAGCCCTGACAGACCTAGAACTTGCTCTGTAGACCATGGTGATCTTGAACTCAGAGATCTACCTGCACCTGTCTCACAGAGTGCATAACCATTGCTTGTTTGTTTGATGTTTGTTTTGTTTTGTTTTTCTTAAAGATGGGTTCTCATATTATGGCCATCCACCTACCTACCTTCCCAGGTGCTGGGTTAGAGGTGTAAGCCACCACATCTGGATAGGAGTCTTCTATCTCAAAAGTCCTTGATAATAGAAAAAAGTCCTTTAGATCTGGGTGGGGGTTGGGACTCTTTGGAAGACTTGCTGGAGAGGCATAGCAGCAGCCCTGTGAAGGAAAGCCTTTGCAGAGGCCACTTACAATTGGGCTCTGGCTTATTATTCCATTTTGATTTTTGTGGTATGTTTTATGTTGAAATGCTAACCAAAGTAATAAATTGACAGTGTTATTTTCATTTGTGTGATTTACTTCTCACGGTTCATGTCTCATTTTGAAATGTTCTGTTGAATTATAGTAGCAACAGATTATTGCTGCTTCAGTCTTACACACACGAGCAACTGTTATTTGTTTTTGACAAAATGTTATGTATTTGGTGAGTAGCTAGCACTCAATTCCTATTGAAATGATGCTGGCCAAATATATTCCTTTGTACCATCAATCAATAGTTTACAATGTGTGTGCAGAGAGGCCCACCTGCGTCGGTCGTGGATGGCAAGCATGCCCTCTTCTCGTCACTCTGAGCTGGTTAACATCTACAACAGGTCTGTAGTAAAAAGGAATTCTAAGCATTCTCTAAGGGAAAAAGGTCAGAAATGATGCAACATTGCTTCTCATTCCCCCAAAGCATAGTGATTATAATCTGGAGAGAAGCATCAAGGCTCCTTACAAAACAGAAACCGTCTCCACAGAACTGACTGGTTTCTGCTGCTCCTTCCCTTATTCCAGCAAATAAAGTTTCATGTTATAACTTGAGGGATTAAAATAGAAGATTTGTCTCGGTTGGAAGGGACCATACCGATCTTGGTATGTCAAATCTTGTCACTTAGAGGATAGTGACTTTTGGCTCATTATCAAAATCAAGAAAAAAAAATTGTCCTCTTGCCTCATTGGGTGGATAATGTTTACTTTTTAAAATGGTCTCCCTCTCCCCCTCCCCCTCCCCTCCCTCTCCCC
>NC_034595.1:57149502-57155656 GCF_900095145.1 Mus pahari
CCCCTCCCCTTCCCCATCCCCCCCCCCTCTCTCTATGGCCGGGCCTTGCTCTGTGGCTCAGACTGGCCTCAAGTGTTCAATAATCAATCTCCCTGCCCAAGCCTCCCAAGTCCCGGGATTAAAGCCTGCACTATTACACTCAACTTTATTTGAGAGAGGATTTCTGTAGGCCAGGCTGGCCTTCAGTTTTCATCAATCCTCCTGCTGTAGCCTCTTGAGTACTAGAGCCGACTGCACAGCCATGTATTTCTTTGTAACATGAGGAAATAGTTGACTGTAGGTCATCTTAAATATACCCTTCCTCACAAAGTTTCTGTCTTCGGTCAACATGATTCCCTTTGTTAAATGCTGCTGGGGTTAGAAGGTCAAAGTTACTATGGAGCTACCCCCTTCCTTTGCTTTCTTCTTTCTGTCTGTGGTTCCTCATAAGTTAGTGAAGGCTGCTGGGTTTCAGGAGGAGAAGAATGCCAAGCAGTTGCTATCACTTCCCAAGGTGCTGTGTCAGCCTATCACGTTAGCATTCCTGGGCCCTGCCTGAGTGTATGCAGTCAGTGTGGGTACTGAGTACTTGGAAATAAGCGGTACAATCCTGGGCCAGTTCATAGCCTGGCTTACAAACTATTTCAGAGTTGTTTCCTTCACTTTTCAACTGCGCTTTTGTTGTCTATATATTAAACAGCATATCAAAAATACCACCTGGGAGATTGTGTACATTTGTAGATTTGAAATTAAGGATTTTGAAAGATAACTTGGAACACTATTAGCATGTTTAAAACATTTGACCTAGATTCTATATGTTAATAACTACAGAAATAAACCTGCAAGTTATTGAACTCTTAGAGGATACTTTAAAAAGTCAGCTTTAAAACATGACATGGTATTATGATTCCTTGTCTGTGCGAAAGGCTTTTCTCCTGGCTGACCTGCCTTGCCAACTTCTTTTTCTGCTCTCGCTGGGTTGATTGACTGACCTTAAGGGTTAATCCATGGCATTGCTAGTGTCGGTTTGACCCCGCACTTGTCCATTCTCTACAAAGTAGACTTAACACAGCCTTGTGGTTGGTGGTAGGTTAGGAACATTCTTATTTCAGCTCCACAAGCCCCCTAAGACCTCGAAGACTAACATATCCAGTGTGATGTTAATCACTTTATTGATAGTTGTCAATTAAGGCTTCATCAAGTATATAACCTTCCATGACACAACCTCTTATTCATTCTCCATGCCCTTTTTGAATTTTAACAGAAACTTTTACATGTTGTGGCATTTTCCCACTATATTGATGCTATTATTTTTCACTCATACTGAATTGGGAGAGCTTTGAGGAATGGGTTGGTCTTCTGTTTTGTTTTGTTTTTTCCCCTAAGGTCTAAGGCAGCGTGTACTATTGGAGGTACTAAGTTAGATGGGAGAGTCTGTTCTGGGTCTTCTTGTTTGTTTTTATTTGTTGCTATCACTCTTTTGAAATATTTGTTCTATTCATGTGTATCACATAATCCCCTAAAGTTATGTTGCTTAAAACTCCATCCATTCATCCGTCCATCCAATTTTGGAGACAAGGTCTAGCTGTATAGTTTTATCTGCCCTGGAATTCTCTATGTAGACCAAGCTTGTTGCCGAAAACTTTAAACAGTTGCTGAAGGTCATCTAAATTTTGGGAGTCTTTGAGCAGATTCCTGTTAGGGTGTTCTCTTTCAATTACAGTTTGTGGGAACGAATGGTTTGGACTCTTGCCAGTGTTTTAATAATGAGCCACTTTTGGACTTAACACATTAAATTTGATCTTAGGTATTTTGTCCCACTTCCTTTGCTTTATGTTTTTCTTTAGCTTAGAGAACAGCAGTGTACATTGGAAAGAACACACACAATAGATGCTTTAAAAACACTTCATCTTTAGAAGGAGTTAGGACTTCAGTAAGGAGATTATTTTCAGAGATTATCATTTCTGGTGAAGAAAGAGAAAACATTCTACCGTACACTTAAGCCAGGAGGGTAGAGGGTGTGCTTCAGTTGGTGGAGAGCTTGCCTAGTCTGAACAGAGCTCTGTGTTATCCTAGGGCACCTAAACTCAGCCCAGTGCTGTGTGCCAACACTTGCAGCGCTTGGTCTTGGCCGTCTCTAAGAGTTTCCTTGACTATCAGAGCTCATAGTTTTACTCATCCTTCACATCCAGGACAGTTTTTCCAACAAATAAATAAATACCCAGCCTAAAATATCATTTGAGCCAGGGTTAGGACATCTCCATCAAAAGTCACACAGCTATGGTGAGACTTCACCCCATGTTTGTTGTTTGTGTCTTTAATGTTTTATTTTTGTCAATTTCATAGATGTACATAATGTCTTTGGGTCTTTTTCACACACCCCCATCTCCCTCTTACCTATCTTATTCTCATCGAGTCCCTCCTTCCCAACAAGCCCCCTTCTCATTTTCATGTCTTTTGTTTCTTTATGTGTTTGGCTGCTTTTTGTTGTTGTTGGTGGTGGTTTTTTTTTTTTTTTTTTTGGTGACCCATTGATAAGTTAGGATTGCATGCAGCACAGTTGACCATTTATTGGATCACTGTGGTTATACCACTGGGATGTGGGGAATTCGTCCTTCTCCCCTAGCACCCCCCTCCCCCATCGGTGCTGGAATGTTGATGGACCCTATCTTGGATGAATTGTCAGGGTAACATGCATGGGTGCCCCAGCAATGCCGTGTCCAGAAGACAGCCTTTGACAGCTGTCTCTCCATCCTCTGGTCCTGCATTCTTTCCTTCACTCTTCCGAAGTTTTCTTCTCACCGGTCACTTTTTCTCAGTGCTTGCCCAGGTATGAGTCTACAGTGACTGTCACCCACTGTGAAGAGAAGCTCCCCTGACTGAACAGTGCTCCCTGGGGTAACATTGCGCTTCTGGACTGCCGTCCTATGTTCTCTCTATAGCAGAAACAGTGGGGCCTTGCTTTCTCCCTTTGTGTTTTACTCACCGTTGTCCTCAGGTCTCACATTTCTTACCAGTGAATTACCTGACAGCTGTAAACAGTAAGGCAAATTAGAATGCATTGCTTGAGTGAACACTGAGTCTCTTTCTAAAAGGAGTAATATAAAGAAACTTTTAATGGAGATATATTCCTATGAGTGAAATATTTGTGTCGATAACCTCTTAAGGCATATCACTTTACTCTTGTTCATTTGGAATCTGGGTTTTTAGGCCATTTTCACACACACATACACACACACACACACACACACACACACACACTGAGCTGGAGAATTCTTGTTCATACTGGAAAGTGATCTTACTCAGTGTCCACAAAAACTTTTGTAGTTAGAAACAAAGCAACTAATGACATGTTTCTCTAACAAGTTAGTAAGTGATGTTTGGGGGAACATTTTATTGTGCTCAGGTAGGTATTAGAATTATTTTGAGATAGATTTTAATTAAAATTTCATCTATAAAGAGGGACCAGGCAGTGCCAGAGTGACCTAAGCACTTTGGCGCTAGCCCTGTTTAGGCAGCCGTTCTGGGGTATTTCTGGAGAGGCTGTGTAAGGATCTGGGATTCAGAGTATAGACACTGGAAACTGAATGGACGAGACACAGCTCCTTCTGTTGTATAACATAGCCTGATTGGAGGCACCAGATACCCAAGTACATGGCCTAAAACAGTTCCAAAGTGGATATTAGGAAGGTAGGGAATGCGATTTCAATCTGTCACTCTAAATTGCCTTAGTACATGGAGGTCTCTGTGCCTAGGATCCTAACCCCTTCTCTTCATTTTTGCAAGTATTTATCAGGTACCTAACATCCCTTCACTCAATCATTCATCAGATATTTATGGAGCATCTTTGTTTCTGTAACTAGCTTAGATAATGCAACAAAAAGACATTCATTCTTCCTGGTGAAATCTTTACATCGTATGTAGCCCAGGGAAGACAGATAAGTAAGTAAAACAAATGATGTTTCAATCAAACAAACAAGATAAATAAGCAAAATGTAGAATGTTGTGTGGTTTTAAGAACTGTGGAAGAAAGTGGGGGCAGCTAACTGGACTGACTGAGTATGTGGATATGACAATGGCAGGGTGCTTTTAAAATGGATTGTTCAGGGCAGGCTTCGTGGAAGAGGTCATGTCTGAACAATGACCTGGGGAAGGTGAGGGCACTGCCTGTTAATAGAAGTGTGCTCTGTAGAACCTCATAGTAAACACGCCAAGCTAGGAAGCCACTGTCTCTCCTCAGCTCTGCTCCTGTCGTAGGGAAGGACCAGTGAGTGAGTAGGTGTGTGCTCCAGTATAACTATCTAAAAAAGCAGTGGTCATGCAGAGACTCCAGGTAAGAACAGGGCTGGAGTGTTTGAAGCACAGCAGAGAATCGAATATTGTTGGGGTTTAATGCAGGGGTCGGGAGGAGGCCAGCTCCTCAACTTTGGGAAGAAAAATGAAGAAGTTGAAGATTTTAAACAAGGAAACATGATTGGGTGGGGAGGATTGGGGGTTGGGCTTAGGAGATGCCTGTTGGATATCCCTGTGAAGTCAGAAAGGGAATTGGATAGAGGATTGGAGTCCAGAGAAGGGCTACACCATGGCCAAAGTGGAAGCCTTCTGCTCAGAAGTGGTACTTAGACCTGCTGGGATGTGCATTCTCAACAGGGCAGTATTCCTCCACAGGGAGGATAGGATGTAAACAACAATTGAGAACGAACCCCCAAGATTTCTCAGACTTATTCCAGAGCTCAGCACAACCTGACCTTGTCTTAGTCTTCGATGCTCAGGTTCCTGGGGAGTGGGGTAATTCAACTTGTAAAAAGGTGTTTAGAGAGCCAATGGTGCAAGCAGGATGAGAAAACAGCATTCGATTGGACTCCAAGCACGGGCACGGCTGCAGTGAAACACTATGACCAAAAAGCAAATTGGAGAGGAAAGGGTTTGTTTGGCTTATACATCCAGATCATAGCCACCATTGGAGGAAGTCAGAACAGGAATTCAAGCAGGGCAGGAACCTGGAGGCAGGAGCTGATGCAGAGGCCATGGAGGGGTGCAGCTTACTGGCTTGCTCCGATTACTTTCTTACAGAACTCAGACCACCAGCCCTGGGATGGCACCACCCATAATGGGCAGGACTCTCTCCCATTCATCACTAATTAAGAAAATGCCTTACATATGGATCTCATGGAGGCATTTCCTCAACTGAGGCTCCTCTTTCTGTGATGCCTCTAGCTTATGTCATTCTAGGTATAGACATTCTAGGTGGGGAGAAGATCATCCCCATGGGTGTGCGTTCATGACAGGACTGGGGCTGCAGGGGAGGGAGGGAAGGAAAGAGGGAAGGGGGCGGTAGGCAGGGAGGGAGGGAGGATGGGAATGACTATGAGTGAGTGTGTTTTGGGAGAAGAGCATGTACCCAGTGTAATCTTCTTCCAATCTTCTTTCTTTTTCTGTGTATTTGGTCTCCTTGTCACAAACCTAGACATCTGGAAAGAGGGAATCTCGACAAGGAATTATGTCCATCAGACTGCTGTCTAGGCAAGCCTGTGGGGCATTTATTGATTAATGATTAATATAGGGGAGCTCATCTACTGTGGGAGGTACCACCCCTGGGCAGTTGGTCCTGGACTGTAAAAAGCCGGCTGAGCAAACCACAGGGAGCAAGCCAGGGAACAGTGCTCCTCCGTGGCCTCTGTTCAGCTCTTGCTTCCAGCTCCCTGCCTTGGCCTCCCTCAATGGACTGTGTAAACCAAATAAACCCTTTCCTCTCAAGCTGCGTTGGTCATGGGCTTCTCACAATACTAGAAACCCTAAGAAAGACAGGTAGCAGTTTGTGTAGGGAGAGGGCACAGGTCCAAGGCATGGCACTTACATGAACGTTGTGTCAGTCTAAGCAGCACGTGAAGTTCTCAGCTAAAGCAGTGTTAAAGGACTGTGTAGGTAATTCCTGAGGTCTTATGTTGACAGTTGATTGGAAGAATTTCACAAAACTTTCAGAGACTAGGAATAGGAAGTGTTTTAGTTATTGTAGTAGTAGCTGTGAAGAGACCCCATAACCAAGGCATTATATAAAAGCATTTAAAAGTTTTAGAGGGAGCCGGGCGTGGTGGCGCACGCCTTTAATCCCAGCACTCGGGAGGCAGAGGCAGGCGGATTTCTGAGTTTGAGGCCAGCCTGGTCTACAAAGTGA
>NC_034595.1:57155801-57157179 GCF_900095145.1 Mus pahari
AAAAAAAAAAAAAAAGTTTTAGAGGGTTAGTCCATGACCATCATGGTGGGAAGCATGGTCGAAGGCAGGCAAACATGGCAATGGGACAGTAGCTTGAGACCTTGCAGCAGATCTGCAAGATGGAGGCAGAGAGACAGCAGTACTCAGCCTGCCCTGGTCCTTTGAAACCCCAAAGTGTCCCCTGTTGACATGCCACACCTCCTAGTCCTTCCTAAATAATCTACCATCTGTGATCCAAATGTTCAAATATATGAGCCTATAGGGGCCATTCTTCCTCAGACTACCATCTGAGGGAAGAGGGAGAAGGAAACAGATTCCTGTCTGAACTATTAGTTCTCAAGATGTGGGACATTTGATGTGCCTTTACTCTACCACAGCTAGTCCAGCTGAGAGAGAAGTGCTTACAAACAGCCTGAAGAGAGGCTGGCGGCTTTATGTTATTTTCCTGTTGTCTCTGTGTTAATCTTAGTTCCTGTTTCTCACTGAGGGAAACTAAGAAACACAGGGAAGGTTCAGTATCTTATTTACGGTCACAAAGGCAAATGGCGGTGGCAGAATCCACAATTAAGACTACCTAGAAAATGTGTGAAATTACCTAAAAATGGAATTAAGAACAAATGCCAACTCCATTCTAGATAAGGTGACCTCTTTCATATCCAGAATGTTATATTGCATTTTAATTGGTTAAAAAAATTACTAGAGCTTTGAAAGAAAAGAATAAAGTTTTAATGGGTAATCCTTTCATGCCCAGATCTTTGTTGTAGACATTATAAATTCTAGTTTGTTTGTGTTTTTGGTTTGGTTTGTTTCAGAGACAAGGTCTCACTTTGTATACCAGGATGGCCTGTAACTCACTCATGGCCTAGTCTCCCCAACTGCTGGCACCCAGGCATGAGCCACCATGTTCCGCTTGTTTGCACTTTAAAAATGTTTAAAAATTAATTTTACATGTATGAGTTGTGGGTTGCATGTCTGTGGACTACATGCATACCTCATACCTGTGGAGACCAGAAGAGGGCATCAGATTTCCAGGAGCTGGATTTGTAGAAAGCTACGGGCTTGCCATATGGATTCTGGGATCAAATCCAGGTCCTATAGAAGAGCAGCCAACATTCCTAACCACTGACCACTGAGCCATCTCTCCAGCTCCTTGTTTTCTCCTTGTAAAGCATTTTCCTGGGTTCTGGAGTGGGGCTTTGGAAACTTTGCCTTTCCACCTGTCCAGGAAGGAACTGGAAAATTTGTTAAGTATGCCTTAGGTCTAAGGGGACTGGAGCTTAAGCTTTTTGTTTTTAATTTAAATTGTCTTTATTACATCTGTTCTCATTCTCTCTCTCTCTCTCTCTCTCTCTCTCTCTCTCTCTCTCTCTCTCTCTCT
>NC_034595.1:57157914-57180065 GCF_900095145.1 Mus pahari
ATCCCATTACAGATGGTTGTGAGCCACCATGTGGTTGCTGGGAATTGAACTCAGGACCTCTGGAAGAGCAGTTAGTGCTCTTAACTGCTGAGCCATTTTTCCAGCCCCCTTGATATTAAAATAAACTTTGAGCAACATTGGCAGTCTTTTCTTCATTAAATTAGATAATCTTTGTTTGTTTGTAGAAAGAGTTTCCCTGAGTAGCCCTGACTGTCCTAGAACTCTCTTTGTAAACCAGGCTGGCTTTACAGAGATCCACCCCACCCCCACCCCGGCTAAGTCAACTGATCTTTATGTGTGTGAGTTCAGTAGATTGGCATATGGAAGCTTATCTACTTACTGGTAGATTTTGCTTCTTTCAACAAGGGGTGTTAACTTCTCATAATGTACCCTGTATTAAGGAACAGTGTGTTGATTCATTTTTAACTACACTGGGATGGCTTCCTAAATAAAAACTAAGGCCATGACATTAATTTAAAAGCTTATTTGTAAATGTCAGGTAATTTTTAAAACCCCACCCTCAGTTAAGATGTCTCAGTTTACGTTGCTTCCTTTGGCTTTTCAAACATGCTAGTTAGTAGATGATGAGCTGCAACTCATGGCCATTGCTAATAGCGATTTATAGCATAAAAAGAAGTGAGGCAGATACATATTTCTTTTAGAATTCATATGCTAAATATAAATATGTTTTCTGATCCCCTGGGGCAGTAGAGTTACACTCCACAGTGGCAATGTGAGAAAATAATGTGCCGTAGTCTGGAGAGTTTGCAGTCAGATGAAATTACAGCTACAATGTTCAGATTCTGCCAGATACAGGAACTAGACCTTGTTTATATTTTCATATCTATAGTATATATAGTAATAAAGTAATTGCATATTTGGGAAATAGCTTAAGAAGTATATGTATACAACATTAGTCACTGATTTTATTTTAGAACTGGCCAATTTGGAAGCACATTTATAATTATACACGGGCTTATCTGCATTGTGTCGTCGTTGGTAACTGAGTACAGATTTGATATCATTACCGGTTTGTCAGTTAAAGTTGGGAGGCTCATTTCCCCTCTGCCTGAGTTCAGAACTGTGCATCTCTAACAAGTGCTGGGCGCATTAAGCATTGTAAACTATATTTTTAAAAGAAAGTAATTTTAGTTTTAAGCAAAATTAATAGTAAAAAATAAAGGGGTTTCTTCTTGTTATATATAAAGCTGAAAACACTGAGGTATTGCTGTTTTTGAAGATTAATCAGTGCTGGTTTGAATGTGCTCTGTGTCTCTACCTGGAGACTGTGAGCTCCTAGGCTACTTCCCTTCGCCACCTTTGGTCACTTTCTCCACTCTACACCATCCTCCTAGAGAAGGAAGGACCCTTTGTGTCTGTTCTCTAGTCTTAAGCTCCTCGTCAGTAAACTATTTCTGATCAACATAGAATAAATGATCACTAGTGGAGATTTGATGTCTTTTCATGTCTAATAAGAAAATCTATTATATTCTTGAGTTTTCCTTAAGTGCCTCCCATATGTTATGCCTGTTGGAACTATGTTACAGTAGGACAGTCCTAAGCTCTCGTGTGCGGTGTTTGTTTTGCTTTGCTTAATATATAGTTTTTGCCAAGATCAGGCCCAATACAAAATGATGACTCGGAATCCTAAGGCAGCCTACACCCTCGCCCACACCGCTGTCTCCTCCCCTCAGAAGTTCCTGTCTCTGTTGGCAGCAGCTTCCTCACACCCTAGTGCTGCCTACACTTGTGCATTACATAGCTTTTTCCCTCCTTTTAAAAACAACTATCTTTGACAATTTCATACATCTATAGTATATCTTGTTCATATACACCCTAACTCTCCTTATTCACTCCTTTTTATAAACTAAAAACATTAACTACTTAGCAGGCCGCAGGTTATTTTTACCCGTCAGTCCCTAATCATGATTTTTAAATGGTTGATTTAAAACCATCATACTGGCCACGGGTATTATCTTATTATAGATCATAAAGTTCTGCTGTTTTAAAATTCTTGGTAAGGGACTGTGATCACTACCCATAATATGTTAATTCTCCTAATGAGTTTATTGAGATATAATTCACATGCCAAAAAGTATTTGTATACAGAGTTGTGTGTACCGTCATAACCACTTAACTTCTGAATGTTTTTGTCACCTAAAAAAGAAACACCATGTCCATAGTAGCCACTGTCAGTTACTCCCCTTTCTAATTCCCCAAGAGCTGCCAACCATTAACCTGTCCCGTGTGGCTGTGGATTTGCCTCTTGCGGACATTTCATAGAAGTAGCATGATATAGTATGTGGACTAACATGTCAGACTCTTTTGATTTAGGATAACATTTTGAAGTGTATTCATATTGTAACATATATCCATGTTTTATTCTTTGGGGGAAATATTTCTCTGATGAATATAACTTTGTGGTGTTAAATTGTGAGTTTTGATACACATTTGAAAAGTTCCATTGACATAGAATGGAAATTAATTTTTTTGTGCTTTATCATTTCTGTCCTATAATAGCAGACTTTTCCTTTATTGAAGTTCCAGTGTTTTTTTTATGAAATTGTTTTATTATTTTGTCATGGATGAATTATGGCATGACTGAAACTAGGTTTGAAACAACTTGAAGCTTTTGGACAGTCGGAGTTGTGTTTGCTTTCCTTCTCACAAGTTAGCGTGGTGAAAACTAAAGGCGTGTCTTCCCCCAGCCCGTTACGAGTTGCATCTTTGCATGGGCTAATTTCTGTTTGACAGTATTTACTATGGACTGACTTGGACTTAGGCACTTGTCTCTGGAGATAGAAGGTGATCTAAAGTAGGTCTGTGCCATTATGGGGCTTGGTTCTGTGGGGATAAACATAAATCATAAATAAGCCTGGCACGGTGGCACACGACGTTAATCCAGCACTTGGGAGGCAGAGGCAGGTGGATCTCTGTGAGTTCAAAGATAGCCAGAGGTACCTAGTGAGGCTCTGTCTCAAAAATCAAACAAACAAACAAAAATAAACAAATATCCAATTACATTTGTGATTAAATGCTGTGAGGTAGTACTTCATTCAGAATGGCAAGGATAAGTTTTGGATGAAATTTGGCCTGGTTTAGGTAGTCAATCTTCTCTGAAGTAAGTATGTATAGGAATCAAGTAGGCTAAAGCAGGCAAAGGTGAATGCGGGATATGTGGTATTCAACAACATTAGCCATTGGTTCTGTAGGAAACAGCCTTAGACTTCTCCCCATGAAACAGTTTATTGCTGTCCATGACATCTGGGGCTTCAGCTGGAACACTTAAAACTCAAGGTAATGTGCTGGGCAGTGGTGGCGAATGCCTTTAATCCCAGCACTCGGGAGGCAGAGGCAGGCGGATTTCTGTGTTCGAGGCCAGCCTGGTCTGCAGGGTGAGCTCCAGGACAGCCAGGGCTACACAGAGAAACCCTGTCTCGAAAAACACCAATAAATAAATAAATAAATAAATAAATAAATAAATAAATAAATAAATAAAATAAACCAAACTGAAGGTAATGGCAAGAGTCTGGGATCTGCAAGTTCTTTCCCTAGCTTATTTATTTATCCTGGACTTCTTCAGTACATAGTATCTGGGTGACAGGAGTCCAGGGCACTATTCCAAAGAGCCAGGAGGCAAAATTCACTTTTCATAGCTTAGGCTTAGACATCAAGCTGGGCACACAAAGCCCCACTCTACTTGAAGACCAAGGGAAGTAAGGTTTTTGATTATGAGAATAGCGAAGTGGTAATTCAGAATTATTCTGGTGTTGTGCCTCTCGGGAAGCTAGTAGCTCTTAGAGAAACAAGAGTACAGAAAGCTGGAGAGAGAGACAGAAGATAGGTCATCCACAAGACCTTGGTGAACATTTAAAAACTGCTTTTAAGGACATAAAATATTCTGAGGTTAGCATTAGATTTGTGCTTTTTAAGGTCAGTGTGGGTGGAGGGTTGTCTGAGGTGGCCTTTCTCCACCCCACCCCCACCAGCTAGGAAGCATCCAGGAGTAAAGTGGGTTAGGAGGTGGCTGTGCAGACAGAAGTGCACGGAGCTGAGAGGAGTGAAGGAGTTTAGGCAGAATGACGAGATCTTGAGGGATAAGAAAACAAAATGTTAAATATGCTTTCCTGGTTTCTGATTTGCTGCCCAACAAATGGGCCATTTGCAAGCATGAAAGACAGGAGAAGTGGACTGGAATAAGGAGAAGCACATAAACTTGGTTTTGGAACACATTGAATTGGAAAAGATATTAAAGAAGGTTCTATTTGTGAGCCTATAGGCCAGAAGAGAGACCTATGCTGAGTTAGAGATGTATGGATCATCTGAGGCTGGTGAGATAGCTCAGATGGTCAAGAGTCTTCCTACCACCCACTGTGGGAATGTTATGACAGCCTGTTAACTTCAGGGGAATCCAGTGTTCTCTTATGCCCTCATTGGGCACCCACATGCACATAATACACACACACACACACACACATACACACACACACACACAACTTTACAAATCAAAAGTTTATGAATTGTCTGTGGTTCACAGTGGAGATTTGGAGAACAGATAAATAACTACGAAGAGAATGGCTGGGACAGAGAAGAGGCTTGAGGCCCAGCACTGAGCTTGAGGGACTTGCAGTTGGTGGATAAAGGAGGAGGGTGTAGAGAAGGAAAAAACCAGACCTTCAGGTAGGCATGGGCAAAGGAAGAAAAACCTAGCTTTTGTTTTGTTTTGTTTTAATTTTTTTTTTTGAGACAGGGTTTCTCTGTGTAGCCCTGGCTGTCCTGGAACTCACTCTGTAATCAGGCTGGCCTTGAACTCAGAAATCCGCCTGCCTCTGCCTCCCAAGTGATGGGTTTAAAGGCGTGCACCACCACTGTCCTGCAAAACCTAGCTTTTTAAGAGAAGTGTCAGGCAGAAGATCAAATATTCTTGAGAAGTTTTGGGGAAGGATTGAAACGTGGTTGGTTTAAAGCTGTGTAAAGTTCCGTTGTGGACATAACAGCAGTCTTTTCGGGGAGTAAGGACTCTGGGATCCTGATTGGGGGATTATCAGTAGTTCTTGTCAGTGCCATGCAGGGAGATAAAAACAGCAGACTAGATGCCTCCTTCAAGCTCAGCCTCATAGGTAGAAAGAGAAAGAGCACTGTGGTCAACAGTGATGTAGTTTTAATATTTTATAAAGAGAGAATGAGAATTGAAGAGAACGATAACCTTTGAGAGGGAGTGGGGATATCAGAATAAGTTGAGAATTTCTGGAGTTTGGTGAAGTTGTAATTTTTGAGAAAGATGAATTCACATTATTGGTATACATAACTACCATTGATTAAGTATCTGCTCGGTGTTAAATTCTGAGTATTTAGAGGGGGCGGGGTCACTAATTGTAGTGCTTTTTTTTTTAAATGCTCATCTCTCTTTTTCTTCTCAGAAGAATGATGAAAATGGGAATTGCTCAGGAGAAGGAATTGAATTTCCTACAACAAATTTGTATGAGCTGGAAAGTCGTGTTTTGACTGATCATTGGTCTATCCCGTACAAGCGAGAAGAATCATTAGGCAAATGTCTGCTGGCTTCTACCTACTTAGCAAGACTTGGTAAGCTTCCACACCTCAGGTGTTTGTTGCCGGACATGAAGTTTCATCTAGGTCAAACACAAATCATTGTCTGTGATTTTGGTCGCACCATTTATTTTCTCAGTCTTTGTCATTCCCTGTGAGATGATAAAAACTTTGACTAAATCAGCTGTTTTTGTTTCTAGTAGAGCATAAGATTACTTATAATATAATTGAAGAGCTTTGTAGAGACGAAAATTAACTTTTCCCCTAGCAGCTTGAAGCACTTCATATTTGGACTCAATTCAGGGCTTTTCAGAATAGGAAGAGTTTGGCAGTACACTTCCCTAGGATCTGTGAGGCCAAGGCCCTGAGAGAGAAAAAGAAGGAGTGATGGGGAAGGGAGAAATGCGTAGTTTACTATCATGATTAAATGTATATGCATCAAAAATATTTTGACTAGGCCTAAGTTTAATCTCAGCAGACATCTATGGTGCATTTAGTATTGATTTCCCAACACTGGCATTTATTAAGAGCCTGTTAGGATGCTAGGCAGGAATTCTGGAAATTAGAATTGTTTATCAATATTCCTGATGATAAAATTCATTACTAAGTTTAGGAGATAGAAGCATTCCGGACCCAGTGAGTTGTCTCAGTAGGTAAATGCCCTTGCTGCCAACTCTAACGACCTGAGTTTTAACACTGAGATCTGGATAGTGGAATGGAAGGAGCGTTGTGTTCCTGAAAGCTGTCCTCGGATCTCCATACACATGCTGCTGTTTTATCAGGTCAGGGAAGCTGATGTGACATGGAGCCGTAAGACTGTCCATTTCAGGTCTAACTCGTGTCTGGCTGAATGTTATCATTATTTCTCAGCATACCCCGACAGCAGAATGTCTGTATTTAATAATTGCTTACAAATCAACGTTTTGAGATAAAGGTCTATATGTATTAATTTAGAACAAATATACAATGTCTACAAAAAGCACTTGAACCCTACACAACTTATATGTTCTTATTTGTTTAACCAAGGTCTTTCAGAGTCTGATGAGAATTGCAAAAGATTTATGGAGCGGTGTATGCCTGAGGCATTTAAGAAGGTAAGGAAGTGTGTTGATTTGATTGCTGGTAAGGACTAAGGTAGTGACCTTTTTGGTTTTAGTTTTAGGAACTTATGCATATGTAAAAATCTATGCAATCAGTTCATGAAACTTATTCAACTGAGAAATTCTCTAGTATGAAGTAAGCTCTAAATTTGAAACTTAGCAATAATTTACTTCCATTACATTTAAGTGTTTATATTTACCTTTGGTAAATATAACTCTTACTTCCTAATATTTAACAGTTTAAGAATAGATTAACGTATACTAGGGACTGTATACCTTAATAAACTAAAGGTTGTGACACTTAGTAAATTAGTGTTCATTACCCAAGCCAGAACCATTTCATGTTTGTTGTTTTTGCTTTGACTTTCAATTTTTTGAGATTATAATATAATTACCATTTCCCTCCTTTTCTCCCTCCAAACCTTCCATGTACTCTCTCCCTTAATTTCTTTCAAATTCATGGGCTCTTTTTTCTTTAATTGTTGCTATATGCATATATGTGTGTGTGAGTGGGTAGGTAGGTAGGTAGATAATCCTAAATATACAACTACAACTTGCTTAGTCTGTACGTTTTCACCCCTCATCATGGAAATGTCTCTTTGCATCAAATGGAGACCATAACAGAAGACCAAAATGCAGAGTTATGGAGCCCAGTTCCAACCGACATATCTACAACACAGATCTCGAACCTAAGGCTCAGGGATCATTATGTTATTGTTTTACTAAGGTTGAAACATTTTAAACTATTAAAAGTTTGCTCTTCCTGAAAGAAATGCTGTGGATGAGGACATGTCTTGTCAAAGCCAGAGTCATAGGTTCACTCCTCACTCTGGTTACTTCTCTTAGCCATTTTCTTCAACTAGGAGACCACAGACTTGGCTTTCTAAAAGCAGTCTGACTCAGCCTGATTCTTTTTTCAGGACCTGAGTCTTTTTCCTTACAAGAGAAAGGGCTATGTCACAGACATAGCAGAAAACCAAGTGCTCAGTGCACTTAGCTGGAATGAGTGTCCCATAGTCTTGTACTTATAGGTTTTGCATTCATTTTTGTTCGATATGCAAATTAAGTCACTAGACTTACAGATGGATATTTGTATTTATCTTAAAATTTAGTAACACAAATGATCTATTTGTAAATGGTTATTCCTGTTTGCACTGTGGTATAATATCCCTTGATTCAAGGCCTAAGCAATAACAAAATTAATTTGAGAAAATTATTTAATCTTTGAAAAAAGGCGTTAAGTTTCCTTAAGTTGTCATTTGTGTAGAAATTATTTAAAATCAAGATCTGTCCTTTAGATGGATTTGTTCACCAATTTATAATTTTAAATAGAAAGGGCTCTTAATATATAATAACTTTAAAAATAGCAGACGTCCTATAGCGTATACTGTGTGTCATAATATGAACATAGGTTTACAGAGAAGTAAATGTATGTTTATTAGTCATGGGAAACAACTTACTAGTTTAAAAAACAGCCTGTAGGGACCAAGAGTTTGCTCAGCTTCATAATCAGTGCTTCATTTAATATATAATTTGTAGGTATAGGAGCAGTATACAGTCACTGTTGCCACAAAAATAGTACGTTGCCAATTTATATAAATGTAGTTTTTGGAGTTTTTCTCATTTGAGCTAACAGTAGAACTGATCGAAGTTTTAAAAATGTAGAAAGGGTGACACACACCTTCAGTCCCAGCACTTGGGAGGCAGAGGTGGGCAGATCTCTGAGTTCAAGGCTAGCCTGATCTACACAGTGAGTTCCAGGTCAGCCAGGGCTATACAGAGAAACCCCGTAGAGAAAAGAAAATGTAGAACTGACATTCCTTTCTACAGCTACTGAGATCTGGGTTTGTCCAGGCTGCTTTTCTTCAGTTCTCAGTGTGAGCAAAGTAAGTTTTTAGTACAGAGTATTTTCCTTATAAAGGGAAATCTTCCAGAAACATGGAAGCTAGCTCCCTAGCTTGTGGCACACAACCGTAGTTCCAGCGTTGGGAAGCTAAGGTGTTGAGTTGGGAGTTGGAGGCTAGCCTGAGCTGAGACCCAGTCTCTAAAAACAAGCACAAAAACCCCAAACCAACAGCAATAAGAAAGAAAACGCCATCCATCCAAACAAAACCCTATGAAAGCATCCTAGAGATTTCAGTCTGATGCTTTGTGTCCTCACCCTCTGACCTGCCAGTTGGTCTTGAATTAGATGCCCTAAGGACTGAAGCGTTGAAGCCTCCAACTTCCATTTTAATGAATCTAATATGATAGACCATTGTTTTATATTTGATATTTATTTCACAGTAAATAGATTGCAATATCTTATTATTTTGAGCTGTTCTAGGTTTATTTTACCATTTAAAAAGCTAACTTTTACTTTTGTACATACCAAGTGGAAATGAAGGTACTGTAAATTAGTGATAGTATTTATAAAATGTGTTCATATTGAAAGTTCTTATTAGTGAAAAGATGAGAAAATGCAGTCCTTCTAACATATGGATGATATGTGTGATACACACACACACATACACACACACACATGTATGTATGTATGTATGTATGTATGTATGTATGTATGTATATCTCCTTGAAACACATCCTCCTGTTATCTTGGTGACATATATCAATACCTTACCATTTATAAAATGTCCTTGATTGTTATATCTTTTGATCTTTGTAACATCTAAATGAGATGAGCAGTAGTTAAGCCTCACTAGATATACTTTTATTGTGTAGTATAATAAGAACAATGTCTCTGAGAACTTGAGAACTTTTTCGAAGGCTGCATCAGTTAGGAACTAGTAGTTTCCATAGTAGTTGTCAAGTTTCTATTTGCTTTGTATTACTTGTTTTCCTGAAATAATAATGAAGAACAAATTAAAAATTGTTTAAATGCTGGCATGGGTTTTCTTGTCTTTAGTCCCAGTACGCAGGGAGCAAAGGCAGGCTGAGCTCTGTGACTTTGAGGCCAGCCTGGTCTACATAGTGAGTTCTAGGGCAGCCGACTACCTAGAGAGACCCTGAAAAAAATTGCTTTTAAACAAACTGCTTTGCTCTAAAGACATTAAAGTTCAAAATTTGCGATACATGAAGAAGCTGGTTTACAGTTACTAGTCTTAAAGCCATCTGCATCTAAAAGGGTATTTTGGTCATACGTTTTTGACTATTGAAGATCTGTTTGGTAAATTGTAGTTTTCTTGTGGTTTTCCAAGTTATACTCTAGATTCCCTTTTGTTTTTGCAGCTCCTTACATCAAGTGCTGTTCACAAGTGGGGTACTGAAATTCATGAAGGAATCTACAACATGTTGATGCTTCTAATAGAATTGGTTGCAGAGAGGATGAAACAGGATCCAATTCCCATTGGTCTTCTAGGTGTGCTTACAATGGTATGGTGTCTTGAAATTGAAGTGCTACTCTCTTGGTTTCGATTTAATTGAAGATAATATGCTTTTCTACTTGTAACTAATGACATGAATATTTGTCATGAGAAATACGAACTTAGCTGTTAGAATCTTTGCCTTTAGTTTAAAATCAGAGCAACCATCACGTTTGAAAGAAATGCTTCTCTAGTTTTAATAGATTTTCAGTAGATTTCCCTGGTAACTCTCTTATTATTCCCTTCTTAAATATATTTACAGAGAGTTCTGCCTTTTTTCTAGTTCTTGCCTTTCTCCTTAACTTCATTGTCTCCACTTCTGTCATTTGACTATACCTGTGGAAAGATGCCACTCAGGGATACTGGCATTGCCTTGCCTGAAGTCAGACTTCTCAGGCTGTGGGCTCCATCTCCCATATTGTGGACACTTGCAGGGCAGAGGAACATCATGCCAGTTCTTGGCTCCTTCACTAGCCAAGGCCTGAGCTTTGCCAGTATGCTGCAACAACTCTGCTAGTGGAGGGACCAGAGGCTGGCTTTTTATCTTTTCTTATGCTAATATGTTGCTATAAAAGTAGGTGATGTTTCTCTGTTCTCTTTGAATCTAGGCTTTCAATCCTGATAATGAATACCACTTTAAAAACAGAATGAAAGTGTCTCAGAGGAACTGGGCAGAGGTGTTTGGAGAGGGAAATATGTTTGCTATTTCACCTGTATCTACTTTCCAAAAGGTAAATGTCGTTCTTTTTCACCTTTTTGATCCATAAATATGTTGAAAAAAGTTCTCTGTTCTTCAATACTGATAATTTATATAGAAGAGTTAAAATCATTTGGAAATAAAGGATAAATATTGCATCTGGTTAATAGAAAGTTCTAAATTTTATGAAAATTCTTAAGAATTATTTATTTTTCTATAGCTATTAAGCAATGTTATAAAAAATCTTTTTATCTGAAATTATATTTGGTGAAAGAAATTGCTTCACTGCCCTACATACTGAATTATCAGAGCCACAGTTTAATTGGTGTCCCAGTTTCCTAGAGGTGTTTGAGAGAGTAGACCATTTGGAATTACTTGAAAGACTAATCCTACCCAAAAAACCAGAATGAAACTAGCCATCAGTGCTAGCTAGAATTTTCTTGCAAACACACAAGCATTGAAACTTTTGTTCCTATATTTCCAGTTCCAGTGTCCTGATAATGGAAGCTCTGGTACTTGGCAGTAGCATTGTACCCACAAGAAGGGCATAATCTAAATGTCCTCTAATTCAGACACTGGATTTTAAGAAACAGTTGAAATGAGTCAGTTTTAGTTGTTAGGAACAGTGTCCATCACCTTAACAGAAGCACGTTTGATTTGACCACTTGATGTTTATCTGACATTATTCTAGGTTTGAAAAATAAATACCAATACTCCTTGCTTTTATCAAAAAGTGTAATATTACATGGTTCTTGACTCATGCTTATTTTGTACAGTATAAAAAACTGTCTTTGATACCTTTCCAGTTTTGAATGACTTGAGGGTTTTTTTGTACTGCATTTTTTTTTAGATGTTTTTATTTTGTTTGTTTATTTTATGTATGAGTTTTCTGTTGTGTGTATGCCTGCACACCAGAGGGGGCATCAGATCCCCTTATAGATGTCATGAACCACCACGTGGTTACTGGGAACTGAACTCAAGACCTCTGAAAAAAGAGCAGCCAGTGCCATCTCTCCAGCCCGTTTTTAAATTATATAGCATAAAATAAAATAATACATAGGAAGCAACAGGTAGCAAAGCATCATCAAATTGGGCCTTCACGACATGTACCAGTGAGGACAGGAGTAGCCCGACTGAGAGAGCGAATGAAAGGTAGCATCAGACCAGAGCGTGTGGAAATCCACCTGGGGACACCTCCACTCCGGCAGCCAGCTGCGGTTTCCAACAGAACGTGTCCTGGGCAGATTAGATTGCTCTTCAGGAGAGGCTTCCAAGAAAAAGGAGAAACAGTGAATCAGCCATTTACAGAAGCAGACTGGGGAAACCATGAAACAGTCACTCTAGGGTTCCTGATTGAGAGTTCCAGGCGGGGTAGAGCAGGCTCTGCATGGGTGAGCTTTTCACCTCTTCCCCACTGCAGGCATTTTTATATGGTAGGATAAGCAGTAGTAACCTGGAAATAACTTACTTCTCAGGTACTCTCAAGGACATGTTTTTAATATCCTTATTTGCTTGCTGCTTTCCGTTGTCCCTTTTACAGAGTGAAGGGACCAGCCTGCTCTAGGACAGGAAGCTTGGGAGGAGACAAGGGAGAGCCTTCTAGTTCCCTGAGTTAGCTTTCAGCAAGCTTAGACAGTGTATAACAATGTACTAGGATAAGCTACACCTCAGTAGTACAGTGGAGGGAATAGAAAAGGCAAGGCTACAGGAGGAGGAACAGTTGGTGCAGTTGGATCCTGCATGTGGACTGTGGGAAGGGATTGTTCATGCAGTGCTGCTTCGAGTGCTAGCCTACTGCTGAGTGCCAAGGGTGGACAGTTGAGTCCCTCAGTAATCAGTCCTATGAGTTAGGTTCCATTTTATAACCTCCTCATGCATGAGAAATTAAAACCACCTAAGTACTTCCCAAGGCCAGGTACCAGGATACAAGAATTTATGCAGTCATGAAATAGGAACTTACATATGGTTTTCCTAAATACTAAAATCTTTTCCTCACTTTTTGTTGTGAACACAATACATTTGTTGTATTACATGGCAGGAGTGCGTAAAAGTGCCACACTTAGTGTTTTAGTGCAAATAAGTACTCAGCAGACAATTATTTCCCTTCATTGCTTTCTACAACTGAGACCAGAAAGGTTCAGCCTTTGCATCTCCTCTTTTTCTCACAGAGGAATGACTTCTCCCAGGAGAGCCCTGGCTGCCTGTTCTGCCTTCTCAAGCATTTGCTCCTTAGGGTTCCTGTTCCTCCTTTGGTGTCTTAGTCTTTCCTCATTGCTGGGTTCTTCTCCTTCAGCACGCTCTGGTGATTCCCTTCTCTGAATGTTCTTGGCCTTACGTCCTTGTGGCTCCAGCATGGATGTCCTTCATAGCCAACCTCATGAGACATTGCAGGTTCTCCTCTGTCATCCTCAGTGGCTGCCCTGAACTTTAACTTATTACCTAAATAAAACCTGGATTTCATTATCTTTATTCTCCCATGATTAAAACGTCTAAACTTTAGTTTGTTTCCTGTGGTTGCCTCAACCTTTAAGTCTTACCTTGTTATCTCTGGTGTGTAATCTCCTAACCCTTTCCTGTCTCTCTTTAAACCCTGTATAAAGGTAGCTCACTTATAAAGTAAGCTTTAGTTAAGTGTCCATTAGTGACTGACTTTTTTTTTTTTAGTGGCCTGAACCTTTATTTCACATTTCTTAATATTTTCATTGTGTTTTAAATTCTGGACTAATAGCTATTACTTATCAGAATAATAAGTCTGTCATTTGCAGTGTCTCCTGGCTTTGATTATACCCATTAAGAAGGTAGCTCCTGGTCTGGTTCTTTATGAGAAATGCATTTTCATCTCCCTTCTTTTTTAGACTTCCTTCACCCTTATCTTTTTTACTCTTATGTACAGATTCATTGATTGGACTTCTTGGTTTAATGGTTAATGTCTTCTGTGCATGTACATACTGAAGGGGGAGATGTGCATGAATGGGGATGAGGGATATAGTGCATGTATTCATTTGAGTTTGTACACGTGTGTTGCAGATCTTTGTGTATGTCTATGTATGTAGGCCAGCGTTTGGTATCAACCGTCTTTCTTGGCCACTCTCCTGCTGTTGAGATAGCAAGCACCTTACCGTGGCTAATAGTTTGTATCAGTTCTGGCACTTCTCAGCCATTATCTTTTAGTGAATTACTTTCTCTATCAGTTTGTCTTCTTTTGGAACTTTGATTGGATACATGTTAGACTGTCTCTGTCTTCATGTTCCTTCATCTTTCCCTTATTTCTGGTGTGTGTGTGTATGTGTGTTTGTGTTACATTTGTAATACTATTCTGCCCATATTTAGTTTCTTTTCTATTTGTATTTAGTTTTCTATTTAACATTTAAATCTTTAACTTTACTACACACACACACACACACACACACACACACACACACACACACTTGTATGTTGTTTGTTTTGCTTTGGAGTCAGGGTCCCATGTAGCCCAGGCTGTCCTCGTACCCCTGACCTTCCTGCCTCTGCTTCCCTGCTGCTGTGATTTGGGGGGTTACTTACCATGTTATTGGGTCCTTTTCTGCTACCCAGCTTTGGTGCAGGCCTTCCTCTCTTTGTACTGTACTTTTTCTAAGGAATGTCCTCTGCTCTCATTGCTATAATGTCACCTTAATGATAAGAACTTCATCTTTGAGGTTCAGGCTCTTCTCTGAGCACGCTTGAGTTCTTAGTTCCCATACAGAGTTGTCGAGATTCACATGGCTGCTGGGCCTTGCTATTGCCTGCAGCCTCTCTTCTTTCCCACTGAGTAAATAGCATCCCTGTGTATCTCAGTGCTCGAGCTAAACCAGAGTTGGCAAAATTGACCTCTTTTCTTAGTTCCTGTGTTCAAGCCATAACCAGAGTCTTTGGTTTAAAATCCTGCCATGCCTCCAGTGTCTGCTCTTTGTTCTACGACCATTCTGTTCCACACCTGTCCTGTTCTGTCCTGTCCTGTCCACTGTATTAGTCTTCTAACTGGTTCTCTGAAAGCTTCCTGGTCTTCTGTTCTCTCAGGTCATTGCATTCTCATCTGAACTACAAGGGACCATCTTAGAATGTAAAAACCACACTGCCTGTCCTCGACATTTGCATGCTGTTCTGGCCTTTTCTGCTGTCTGCCATTCTCCACAGCTCAGTGCATGCAGCCTGGGAAAGAGAGAGAGTTCTCTGCATTTCACATAGTGGACTCTTCTCCAAATAGGCTTGAGCGCTTCAGCCTTCGGCCTCTAGCCTACCATCTTGTACAGCACCACTTCATAACCTCCTATTCTTTAAAGAACCCTTTGGTTTTTGTTTTTACAACTGATTTATCATAATTTGAATTGCTTGTGTAGGTAGTGGTTTTAGCTTTTAACTGCTGCAATCTGAGCTCTGAAAGTGGGTGTGCCATCTCTTTCTTCCTGACCCTAAGCCCCGAGTGCACAGCAGAGAAAGAAGAGAAGGGAGAGCCAGGAGGGCCTAGTTAAGGGTAGTGATGATAAGGATGGAACTGAACTCTAGTCTCTGACTTCCTCCTTGTTTACTTTTTAGGGAAGAATTTGTAATTTCTAAAATAAAAAATTCAGCCCTGAGTGGTGGTGCACCTTGGTTACCCCCAGCCCCTGGAAAGTAAAAGCAGGAGAGTAAGGAGTTTAACACTCCTCTCGGTTGTGTAACAAATTCAAGCCCAACCTGGCTACTTGAGATCCTGTTTTGGAAAAACACGATAAATAAAATACAACTTCTTTAGAGAATTTAACTTGTGTTATTCTTTTCCTTGGAGAACTTAAATTCCAGCTGCCCCCAAATGCATGAATGCTCCCAATGTGACAGTCCCATGGAGGTCTAGATTTATATGCTTCAAATATTATAATGGCAAAGACTTAACTTACATACTTAAAAAATTATATACCGTAGGGGTTGGAGAGATGACTCAATGGTTAAGAGTACTGGATGCTCTTCCAGAGGTCCTAAGTTCAATTCCCAGCAACCACATGGTGGCTCACAACCATCTGTAATGGGATCTGATGCCCTCTTCTGGCATGCACCATTTCTATTCACAGAACACTCAAATAAATAAATTTAAAGAAAGAAAGAAATTGTATTCAGTAATGTCCAAGGCTTACATTAAGAAACATCAGGGAAAAGACTTTCAAAGTATGTTTCAAATTTTAATGTGTTTTCTTCAGATTTCCCATTTAGGAAATAAAAAATGCAAAGGTTACAATGGGGAAGCTTTTCTAGTCTTATATTAATTTTTGGATTTATTTTCTCACAGGAGCCTCATGGATGGGTGGTGGACTTGGTAAATAAGGTATATGTACTCTTTTATTAATTTGGCTTTGATATACTATTCCCAATTTCTAGTGTGACTTCTGGTAGTTGGGTATTTTAAACAAATGACACCTATAGAAAATAATCAAATATCAGTTATTTTTTCTGTTGCTGTGATGAAATGCCATGACAAAAAGCAGTGTAAACAAAGTTAATTTTGATTCACAGATCCAGGCGCAGAATATATAAGGCATAGCAACAGGAGGCAGGAGCAGGCAGCTGGCTGATTACATCTAATGCACACACACACACACACACACACACACCCCAGAGAGATAAGGCCATAAACTTCAAAACCTGCTTCCACGGATATACCTTCTAGAAGGCTGTACCCCCTAAAGTTCCATAGCCTCTCCAGACAATGCCGCCAACTGGAGACCAAATGTTCAAATCCATGGGGGATAGTTCTCACTCAAGCCACCACAAATGAGAGTGTTTCACTGAGGAGGAATGTTGTATAGTTCATTCTCTGTGTATGTGATATGCAGCTGAACATCAAGGTTTGGGTTAGCTCGTCTTTTATTTTACAGTTCACCTTAACACATCTTTCAGTTCACATTAGAATTGCATTCAGGTCGTCAAAGATCAGTCTCACAGAGCATAGTGGCAAAGAGAAATGTTAGCTTTAATTCTTTGCTCAAATTATTACTGTGGAGCATTTAAAAAAATAGCTCATGCCTGCTTTCTTTTCAGTTTGGAGAATTAGGTGGATTTGCAGCAATCCAAGCCAAACTCCATTCAGAAGATATAGAACTTGGGGTGAGTCAAACCCATTCCCTGTACTTGATGTGCAGTATACTTTATTTGGGTATAAATATTAATGTTAAAGGTAAGACGTCTGGGTAGAGTAGAGTAGAGTACTTGCTGTGCAGACATAAGAACCTGAGTTTGATCCTAGGACCTACAGAAAAAGCCAAGCATGCTATACATTGTAGTAACAGCCCTGGGGTGTGCTACTTGCCATAATTGGACTGATGCAAATGTTCTTTGCTGAAATTCCAACCCTAAGTGTTGAAAATTGGGCAGTTCCTGTGGGACAACAACTGATCAACTCCCCTGGTCCCTCTTTGGAAGAAGGCAGAAGAGACACTGATGGAGTAGTAATAGAATGACCTGGTTTTTTGCTGCCACAAGGTGGAAAGCTTCATTCCTTGCCTTGAGAGTCACTTAGGCTGTTGTCTTGTCATTTATATTAAGTATATTGGAAATGGCTTATTGACATGAAAGATAATAGTGATTTGAAAAAGAAAGAGAAAAATCTCTTCAGAGACAGTTTTGTCAAGTTTGTTTCTTAAGAACTGGCTGTTTATGTATTAATATTAGAAATTAATTTCATTTCTCAAGAATGTAAAAGCATTCAATAATTTTCTAGTGTTTAAACAACAAAGAACACCACCCCCATTTCTACCCTACATGAATGAACACTGGAGAAGGGGCACACATGGGATTGAAGGCTTATGCTCTGTGGTATTAAGTGTTGTGGAATTATAACCTTCTTCAAGTCATACCTTAGGTCAGACCATTTTCTAGAGTAATAACTCGTGGGCAACAGTGATCTGGGAGAAGGCTCTGAGGAGAGAGCGGCCTCAGTTCTCATTTGCATAACAAGTATAATTAAAGTTTCATGGAAGTGCGTGATCTCTGACCAATCAGGACGGCAGCCGTGCCCCAGAATAAATTTAGGCCATATCATAAGACTGTTGGTGTCTTACTTTTTAGCTTGAAAGATATTGGGAGAAATAATCACTCTCTTAACAGTTAAGAGATACCGGTGTTAAAGAATGAAATTGGTTTACCCCATGCATGCACCTACCCCGCTCCCCTCCCACTCCTTCTGTCTCTCCTCCCACTTCTCCATTTCTCTAAAACAAGTTGCTGTCAAACTGTGCACAGTAGTACTTCTTCACTTACCATATCATGGACATCTGTGCAAAGGCTGTATGCACCATGATGCACGTATTCATTGATGTCATTGGATTGCTAGCTTTTACTACTACAGTAAAATGTTCCCTATATATGCGTCTTCATGTAGATGTTTTTGTAAAGGATCAGTTCTTAGAGAGTAAGATTTCTGGATTAAAGACTATACATTTTAAAATTCCAGTTGACTGCTAAATCTCCTTCCAAAAAGCTATACTACCCATCAGGGCTCTACGAACCCATTTTACAGTATGGCCAGTAATGCTAAGTATCTTTTAATCTGTGATTTTCTAATATAATTGGCAAAAGCGGTGTTTTCTTAATTAATTCGGAATGCTCTGCTATTCTGGAAACTAGAGCATTTCTCCATGTGATTACCGTTTATTGGCATTTTATCTGTAAATTGACTTTTTAGATTTCAAGTAGTAAATCATTAATTTCAAGTAAATCACTAATTTTTAGGAATTCTTTTAATTCTAAACCTATTTTTGTGTGAGTATCTGTGTATCTGTAAGTGTGTATGATACATGCATGGAGATCAGAGAATAGCTTGGTGATGGTTTTCTCTTCCCACCATATGGATCTTGAGGTTTGAGCTTAGATCATCAGGTTTGGCAGCAGGGACCTTTACTGCTAAGCCACCTTGCCAGTCCTGTTTGTATTCCTGGTATCAGAAATTACAAAATTGCCTTAATGGCTTAAAACTTTTTCGGACTTGCTTAGGGAATATTCTCTCACTGCAGGGTTACAATTTTGTTTCTTTTTGTGCTTTTATATTTTTAAAAAATTGGCTCTTGATTTATTCAGTTTACTTATATATTATATAACAGGGGTTTAATACCTTTCTTTCAAATAAATAACCATTTGATACAAGATCCTCGTTGAATAATTCTTGTTTCCATTATCGTGGTGTTTACTAGTTTTGTCTTATCTCAGAGTCCCGAGTATGTGATTTGTTCTGAACACCTGTCGCAGTCTCTGATTCTGGGTGAATGCAGCCATCTTTAATTACTAGCCATGCTGCTATTGGCACTGTCACTGTTGTCTACAATGCTCTGCCTTAGTTTGATATCTTTCACTCTTCTTCATGGAATCAACATGTCCAGGGGAAAAAAGCCACCGAGGCCATGTTTAGAATAGCAGTGAATATGTAGGTCAGTGAGTAGAGAATTGACATTTTTATAATTGCTATTTCCCATTCAGGAATACAATGTCTCTGTTATTTTTCTAGGCTTTCTTTTGTGTATTTTAGTAACTTTATTTCTTCAAATAAGCCTTAACTTTTTTTTTTTTTAACTAGAGGATATTTTACTTCCTCTTTAAATATTCTTCTCTTTTCAAAAGAAAATGTTTGGCTGGCGAGATGGCTCAGCAGGTAAGAGCACTGACTGCTCTTCCAAAGGTTCTGAGTTCAAATCCCAGCAACCACATGGTGACTCACAACCACCCATGAGATCTGATGCCCTCTTCTGGTGCGTCTGAAGACAGCGACAGTGTTCTTATTTATAATAATAAATAAATCTTAAAAAAAAAAAAAAAAGAAACTGTTTTAATATTCGTTATTAACTTTAGAATCATTTCATTCAATCTTTCAGGGGAGTTTTTTTGACATTCTGATTTAACTGTAATGTTTTCAGTGGGTTGTCTTTCTGTCTAAGAATTTAGACATCATTACTTCATGACTGGATCAAGTCACCATTTACCTTTTTCTCAGATATATGGGAAGGGACTTGCAGAGCTGCCTCACATGTGTCTCCCCTTCACTGTCTCCCCCCAGGCCGTGTCAGCACTGGTGCAGCCCTTAGGGGTGTGTGCGGAGTACCTCAACTCCTCCGTGGTACAGGTAGGATGACGTCCTCGTGCCCCGTAGTTCAGAATGACACTTAGTGTAGAATATCTTCTGTTTTTCAAGATACCAGTCCTTTTACTGAAAATGTTGTCAGAAAATAAGTTTTCTAAGAGTAAGGAGACCTGTAACATTTGTTGTTGTTATTTTAAAAGATGGATTTTTATCAAATATAATTTCTTAGTGTTCTCTTTTCTATAAAGAAGGGGCATGCATCCCTGGCCTCTTCACGGGGTTGTTTCAAGGTCTGTTTCAGTGTGGTTTCTTAGATCAGCTTTGACCATCAGCTAGGCATGCTTATTGCCTAGTCTCTCTCTCTTCGGGGTAACAGCTTAGCAGCATATCATGTCTGGCTCCTTCCTTTGAATTCTAATTCATCAGGTCATAAGTAGCAAAGCTGCGAGTTCAGTTTGTGTGTGTGCACGTGTGCAGATGCCACCATGCCTCTGGCAGTCAGGGGACTCCAGGGTCCTTCTGTCTCCTGGCATTGGGGTTGCAGGTATACACTGTCCCTTTAAAAAGCATGAGGGAGTCCTGCCCTCAGGATCTGAGCTCAGGTCCTCATTGTACAGTCTGTTCTTTACTCACTGAAACATCTTCCTCATCCCGCAAGTGTTCAGTTTTTAACGCTGAAGGCCTTATACTTTCTTGTCGCTCTCTGTTTCTGTTAGTGAGTTACCAAACAGAATACCTCCATTAAATTCTATAAGTAAGTCTGTGAAAGCTTGCATAGATATTGAAATTGCATCAAGCATAATGCCCCTGGGGACCTTATTTCTGTATGTACTATTGTTTTTTGCTAGTACATCGTTTTGTTGGGGAAGGATTAACTGGAATGATGCTTTTTGTTTTTGTTTTTTGTTTTTTTGTTTTGGTTTTTTGAGACAGGGTTTCTCTGTGTAGCCCTGGCTGTCCTGGAACGCACTTTGTAGACCAGGCTGGCCTGGAACTCAGAAATCCACCTGCCTCTGCCTCTGGAGTACTGGGATTAAAGGCGTGCACCACCACGCCTGGCTGATGCTTTTTTTTTAAAGTATGTGTGAAAAAGTTTCTGCCATTTCTCAATGTTAAGTGTTTTCTTTAGACATCAAAGTAATATGTAAAAATTTTTCAGGAAAAAAGAGAATTTAGACATTTTCTTAATTCTGTATGTCAAATTCTTTAGAAACATCTAATGATAATCAGTTTTTTAAGTATGTCAATATAAAGTTTGTTGTTATGCTTTGATTTTTGAGATGGGGATCTTATGTAGTCCAGACTAGTCTCAAGCTTGCAGTGTAACCAAGGACAACCGTGAACTTTAGACCCTCTTGCTTCCCCCTCCTGAGTGGTAGGGTTATAGGTGTATATCACCAGACCACGTTTACTCAGGGCTGAGCTCAAACCTAGGACTTGATGCTTTCTTGGCCAGCATTCTACCAACTGAGCTGCAGCCTAGCTCAAATCAATCGCTTAGTAACCAAAGCACTAAGACAGAAAAGACAAAATAATTTGAGGTTTTCTTAAGGATTAGAATTATAATTAGTAATTCAGTTAGCTTAATGAATCAAGCTAAGGGCTAGCTTTTAATGTATGTATTCAATGTAAGAAAATTTAGCATAAATACTCTAAATGCTAATTAGTTGAGTTCTTCAGAAGCTGAAGATTATGTGTACACACGCATACATGTGAATAGGGGGCACTTAGAGTGAGAGCTGGAAGAGTATAAGCTACAGCTCCTGTCCTCTGTCGTCCTGCTACATCTTGTCCTCTGTAGTCCTGTAACTCATCTTGTCATCAGTGTACTCGTCATGGACGTGTTAGCTGCCATACGTTGTCTCCATTACGTAGAGTGACTAGAAGTGTGTGATTCTGTTGTCCCTCCTGCAGAATGCTGACAGTAACAGTGTCTGTCTCCCAGGGTGCCAGTGAGGACCCATACTCACTTTGTAATCACAGCCCACCCACAGCCTTTCCTATACTGTTGGCTTCTGTATGAAGGAAGAAGTTGTGTCTGGACTAGTGTCTGATGACATTTTCACTCATGAACCATATATTCTTGCTTCTAACAACCAAATGCTATTTTTCTATCTAATTTTTTAAATTGCTTATCTCATTGGAAGGGTTGGTTTACCTCTAGTTACTATTTTACTGTTTCTCCCGTAACAGTTTAGAGTTAAATGTGTGATTGTGTTCTCACTCTGGAGCAGTATGTCATGGATCTCAGTCATGATAAAAGTAGTTTGTATGCAGCATGGTTTGCAGCGTCTATGCTTACTTGTATCCGTTTTTAAAAGTCAAATATAAAATATTTTATTATAAAAGTACTCATCCAGGCCTGGGAGTCAGAGACAGGCAGATTT
>NC_034595.1:57182073-57204623 GCF_900095145.1 Mus pahari
CCATGCAGTTTTTATCACAATTGCTCTGTAGTACAGTTTAAGGTCAGGCATGGTGATTCCACCAGAGGTTCTTTTATTGTTGAGGATGGTTTTTGCTATGACAGGCAGATTTCTAAGTTAGCAACTAGACTAGTTCCAGACCAGCCAAGTCTACATAGTGAGACCTGTCTCAAACAAACAGAAGATTGCCATACCTCTTACTATTTTAAGAGGGAAATTCATGTGTCTTGAGTTGTTCTTCAGATAACTCTTATACAATGCAGTGAGAGGAACTTTGCTCATGCTACATTGAAGAAATAGAGGCACAGAATCAGCTAAGGGCACGTGGGATGGTCAGCTAGTTAGTGGTGGCACTGCCAGCTAGAACTCATACCTTTCACTGTACCCTCTCCTTTGTGAATGGCAGGTGAGGAGTAGCCATTGTGGCATAGATTCAGGAGTTCTTTATAACTAGTGTTTTATGTCTACAGCCTATGCTAGACCCAGTCATCCTTACCACAATCCAGGATGTGCGGAGTGTAGAGGAGAAAGACCTCAAGGACAAGGTAATTACTCCCTAGACAGCCTAGCACTGTTTAGTCCATGATAGCAAAGCCAAGTCTTGACAAATTCCCATGCCATTGCTTTCTGGATCCTCTTGATATTCTGTTAATGTCAAATTAATTAAAGTTTCCTGCCCCCTCCCCCTAAAGGGCTAATTTCAAAACAATTGAGGATAGTATTGTCTCAGAAAATAGAACAAATATGGTATTCTCAGGAATGATACCTAATTCAGAGTTTTTTTAACCTAATTTTGATGGTACTACAATCAGGCTAGACTAGAATCACATTGTATTTTGAGTGTATCAGAAGTTCTTTAGTGCAGTTTTAACACTGATGAAGACTTTCCTACTTTGAATCCCTTCTACAACAATCCTTTTTCATTTCTTTTACCCTCACCAAATATCTTTTGTTTAGGAGAATTAATTGACTATGTAAAATAAGAGTTGTCTCCTGGCCACTGTTAGCCTATGTTATATGTGTCATGAGAATTAATATCGGGATTTTTTTTTACAGTTTTTTGTTTGTTCATTTCTTTGTTTTTATGTTTTTATTAAATGAAAGAGGTTGGTTAGCATCCCTGAGCTCTTGTCTGCCATTAAGTTACTTTGCATGCGCTTCCAACCGGCTCTGGTGACAACTGTGGATGCCCTTCGCCTGGACATCCTGCTGCGCATGCTCAAGTCACCACACTTCAGTGCGAAAATGAATTCTCTCAAGGAAGTAAGTGTGCCCCTGAATCACATGTGGCCTTTAATATAAACATGTTGGGAGAAAACAAATTCTCTTGACTCCGAAAGGCAGAAAAAAATAGTACTATATGTGAATTGTCTGTTAGTGAAAGGTCGTATTTGTATTTTTCAAGATTTCTCTCTCTGAAAATTGTTTTTGTGAGATTTCCTCCAGTATCATCATCAGATATTTACTAAGGGCCATTCTCTTTATCTCACATATAACTTTATCTTCTAGCTGATGTTAGGACAAAATGAAGTATCTGTAACAATAGTGCAAGTCTAAGCAAAATGCTCAAAGCACTTTTTCTTCATTTTAGATCCACTCAAACAGTGTGGTTGGGATCAATGGACGGCAGTTTAAGCTAATAACCTAATTCAGTCATGATTCCAGTTATTTTTCCTTTAGTTTTCTGATTTTTGGCTCTAAGTCACATCAGCTCATCCTTGATCATTTTAAGTGAAAAGAAGACTTTATTGAAAGGGACTGATATATTTCACATGTATGAAGGGGTTGGATAACCAGACCATGAGCACAGTTTGAGCAGGTCAGCGCCAGAACTCTGTCCATGTCTTACTTCCACATTCCAGGCTATCTGTCCTGTGACCATGGATAGTCCACAAGCTGAACCTGACATTCCCATCCCCAGAGATGGTCTGGCTCCTCCTCCAGTTAGAAAATGTGGGGGACAAGTCAGAGTTGCAGTTTGGGTTGGGTCCTTGTCACTAAGCCGGCCACAGGTAGTCTAAGGATTAAGTAGAGCTCTAAGAACAATTTCATTTTCTTTTTAAGGAGACGTCATAATTAGTTGTTAACTTTTAAGAAATAAACTAGTTTTGAAATATTTTAATTAATTATTAGATTTTTTTATAAGTGTGTAAAATGACTATACATATATGAAAGAAGATTTGATTATGCATATTTATTCCCTCATGCTAATACTGTCATTTTAGGTAACAAAACTAATAGAAGATAGCACTCTATCCAAGTCCGTGAAGACCGCTATAGATACAGACAGACTGCTAGACTGGCTTGTTGAAAACTCAGTTCTGTCAATTGCACTGGAAGGTAAGCTGCTTTCAAAAAATAAAAATTACTTGACATGTAAATTATTTTTACTTTTAAAAGGTATAAACATCTTGTTTATTTTTATTAGTCTTTAGTTAATCTTAGAAAGTTATTACTGCTTTGCATTAATAGAGTTGTTATTCACTGTATCTGGTTCCCCTCTGATGTCTCCTCTATTAGGCAACATAGACCAAGCACAATACTGTGATCGAATAAAGGGAATTATTGAACTCTTGGGCAGCAAATTGTCACTAGATGAACTCACTAAAATTTGGAAGATACAAGTAAGTTGAGCAGAATTACTTTTGCCTTTTTCTGATATGTTTGGACCATAGCAAAGGGGGTAGGGTGGTGAGGAGTCAGTCAAACCAGGGGGACCTCCTCTGGTCTGTACTAGGTGAGCTATACTTACTCTGTTTTATGGTTTATTAAGATTGCATATTTAAGGGGTAAGGGACTAGGGAATTTAGCTTGGTAGCAGGGCACTTACCTAGTAAATTCAAGGCCCTGGGCTCCATTCTCAGTTCCAGAAAAAATAAATTACATATAGAAAAGGAATGGCATACTCACAAGACATTTCAGAGTTTATGCTTATTTTTTCTGTTACAAAGGTCAAAGTCTTCCAGAAAGCTTTGTGTGAACTACTGCAGAGCTAGGAATAGGTATACATCTGTTTATAAATCCTGCTAGCTACTTTTCTTTGTATTATTAATTTTCATTATAATTCTTCTTATGTAGTCTAATAAATGAGGTTGATAGTAGCAGGTTTTTAGATTTTAGCTTTTTAGAACTTCATTAACATGACAGACTCCAACATGGCTCTCCTTTGCTATTCACATCACCTCCATTACTGTCTTTTTTCCCTCCCGGTCATGTTCTCACTGTAGTCGCTGCTGGGCTTAAACTTAAAATTCTCTGCCTTAGTTTCTTGAGTGTTGGGTTTATAGATGTGTTCCATCATGCCTAGCTGTACTTCTGAGATTTCCTGTTAGCTCTTCCTTTCTACTTTGCTTTTCCCCATCAAGCCTTAATCTTTTGCCCTTTTCTCACTCAAAAGCTTTCTTTCATTAGTCCATTTCATCCACTCCTGTGTTGCTGACTATGAATAACTAATTCAGACTAAGCAGTTCAGCATCTAAACATGTACATACCTCACCTTCATGTGTGCATCTTACCAAAATCTCAGGCTGTAAGTTCTAAGGCATAGTGAAAGTCGGTGTTCTTTTTACCTGTGTCCATTTAGTTCTGTAGCAGTCAAAATATGGTTGGAAATAAACTATGCTAGACATTTCAGACACATGGACTTGACGCTGGGGGATTGTTTACAAAGCACGCATTCATGTGGTGCACAGGCATATTTGCCAGTAAAATATCCACATATATAAAGCATTTTTAAAAAGTTTAGAACAAAATCAAAAAAAGCGTTGCTAAGGTGGAAGATGACTGGGAGGGATCTGCTTTGGGAGGTGCAGACAGTGAAAGTGGAGAGTGCCAGAGCCCCTGCTGGCCCTCCAGCCCTAGATTCATTCTCTGAGCCTGAACCCAAAACACTCCTCCTCTCCCAGTACTGCCACTCCCTGCGTATCACAGGAAGCTAGCTGACGGGGCGCGCTGTGGGAGCACAGTTAGTTGCTTCCCCTCCCCGCAGTACAGAGAGGGTTACAGAAAAGCACTCCAATGTTCCTAGACTTTGCTTCCCATGTCTGGCCTCTGGCCTTAGTGAATACCCTCATGTATAATGTTTTCTCAGTGTACATTCTGAACTCACATGAGGTGAGGATTAGTAGATGGGGCAGGGGAGGGGGGACAGAGACAGAGAGACAGAATGAGAATGCCTGCTACATTTAATGAACAGCTGCATATCCATAGTGGTTGTGGAGAAAGTTAACTGAACCCACATGACTGAGGTTATAAAATGAGCATCAGTCATTCTCCGTAGGGTCTGTGTTCTGATGCAGACTTACTGGCCATTGGGTCAAAAGTACTAGTTGAAGTCATAAAGATTTTATGAGCAATATTTAAAATGGGGCCAATAATACTCTCAACTGAAGCCCCCCCCTGATCACTAATCTGTGAAAACACTCAACATATATTTGCCTTGTAATTTTATCAGTTCAAAATAAATCTATTTGAATTTTTGTTGAAAATATTTTATTCTCTTCCTAAAATAAATATCAGGCTGAGAACTTGATTCTTTTGCTTCTTCACACGTGAGAAGAGGCTGCTGGGTAGTGCTGCTGGGAGTGGAGGTGTAGCCAGGTGACCATTAGTAACAGTTGCTTTGTGTGACCCTGAACTTCCAGTGTTGTCATGGGAGTGAGTGCTAAGCAGACTGCAGTCACTCCTAAGTTGTTGGCAAGAAGACTTAGGTTTGGCCAAGTCCCAATACTTAACTTTCTCCTGGTGTCCCTTTTTTTTTTAGTCAGGACAGTCATCTACAGTAATTGAGAACATTCATACAATCATTGCTGCGGCGGCTGTGAAGTTTAATGCAGATCAGCTTAATCACCTGTTCGTCCTCATTCAGAAGGTAAAGTTTAAACTGAGTCCATCCCCCAACAGATGCCTTTTAACATACTTCTCTTACTTTATTAACCTTTTTTAGTTCAAATTTTAACATTTTTGCTAATTTCACCACCTTGACTGTGACACCTCTGTGTCTTGTCTGTTCTCCCGTGCAGAGCTGGGAGACTGAGAGTGACAGAGTGAGACAGAAGTTGCTGAGTCTGATTGGACGAATCGGCCGGGAAGCTCGGTTTGAGGCCACTTCTGGAAAGGCAGGAAAACCAAATGGATTATTCTAGCTACAAATGCTTGAAACGGTCTTGTCTGCCTATGGGATGGCTGGCTCATCATATGGTGCTATTTCAGGTGTTAGATGTCCTCTGGGAGCTGGCTCATCTTCCCACCTTGCCCAGTAGCCTAATTCAGCAAGCCTTGGAAGAACACCTCACCATCCTCAGTGATGCCTACGCGGTGAAGGAGGCGGTCAAGAGGAGCTACATCATTAAATGCATAGAAGACATTAAAAGGGTTTGTCGGGCTTTACTCTAACTTCTCTGTCAGAGCAGTAATGTTGTTTTGAGGGATTAGAGCCAAGAAAATTTCCTCCCTATTATGTAAACTAAGTGGAATGTCCTATTTGGAAACTTTTACCTTAGAATCCAAATTTGGGGCTAAAGGTTTTATTTTTACCAGTCACTTATATCTCCCTAATTTTCAGCCTGGAGAATGGTCGGGTTTGGAGAAAAACAAGAAAGATGGATTTAAGGTAAGTATTTCCATATGGAACCAACTAAGGTATTGTAATTTTATAACTACCTTTAGTAAATTGCATCCTACTTCTAAGATATTTTAGTGTTTATTAGACTAATATTAATATATAGATTGACCTTTATGAGCTATGCTTTATTTAGAACTTAGTAGTTGTTTACTCTTAAATGGAAAAAACTGGTTCCATTGAAAAATAATTTTTATGAAATTGCATGACTTTCAGCATCGCTTTCCTTTTAAATTTTACATAAAGTATATATAATTTTTAAAGCACATTGAATTCTAAATAAATTCAGTCCCCATTTTTCCCCCATAAGGGAAGGGAAAGTGAATATTTGTGGATAGGAGAAAGCAGGAGAAGGTACATGTAATGCTGGTGTACAAGAGGGGTAGGTGTTCAGTGCACCTGCACATGCACATGCTTTCGTTCTCAAAGCAGCCCTGATCAGAGCCACAGGCAGTACTCAGGCAGCCCTAGACTTACATCCCAGCCATGTAGGGACGAGTCTGGTTTTGGAGTTTCATATTAATAACATGGAAACATTTCTGGTAAAAAATAGATAGGGACTTGTTAGTATTTCATCAGCCAAACCTCTGCATGGTCTCCACTGGTGTTCTTCAAGGGAGCTGGGGTACTGCAGGCTTTTGTCTCACACCCACACACACATGGTTCTTGCTAACAAGCTCTGGCGATTTACCGGGTTTTTGTGCACTTCAGTTTATTTGGCTATGAAGTTTAGATGGGAATATAAGAATGTGGTGTTTCATATTTCTGACATTGAACTTTGAACAATGGAATTTTCTGCATAAGATCTAGCTTTAGTGATTTTTAAAAAGCATTCACAAACTGTACAAGTACCGCTGTTACAAACACAAGTAACGCTGGGGTTAAAAGGAATGATGAATGCTTAATGCTTGCTTTCCACTCAGAGTTTAAGTTTTCCAGTTCTCTCTGCTCAGTGACTCACACAATTTAGCAGTCTCTCTTATGATTGAATGATTTTTGTTGAGTTACTGAAACATTTATCCTTCAATAATATCAGTAAAGAAAAGGGACCTCTAGGAAAATGCTCTTTTCTTTTAGGCAACAGACGTTTTTTTCTTTATAGATAAGATATGCAGTTTTGAAGCTGAAGGGACATTTCCTTCCCTTGAGGGAAATGGCTTTTAAATCCAGAGACTCCTGTGGACCTTTGTTCCTCCCTTGTTCCACTGAGCATCACCTAGCTGTCCTAGTCAAGTGCATTATTGTGTCTTTATTGCTTCTCTTTGCAGTCACCTCATTTCGTGTCTGTTGCTTTGCAACAATACAACAGCAAAAGGAAGCTATCTGGTCATTTTATGAGATTCAAGAGGAATGCTCTTCCTTTTTATTCCCTGCTGCTCCCAGAAAGGAAGTCTCAGGGCACTGTTGCTCTCCCCATGTAACTGTAGCTTGCATTTTATGTAGTAGCACTTGCCAGTGTGCTAAGTGCTTCCCAGATACTGACAGTGCACTTGCTGAAGGGGGGCAGTGGGAAGATCAAAGCCCTCTGGCAGGGGAGTGAGATATTTACTGCCACTAAAGGTGTTTTTCTATGCTATGCCCTTTCCTGCCAGGCAGCAAGGTGGGCTGACTGGGGACTATGTCTCCCTGCCAGGCTACACAGAAACTAAGCGAAGGGTAAGACAAGATCACCCACCTCTTACTCCCCTCCTCCCTCAGCTACCTCTTCTCCCCCAATGATTCCCTTCCTGCTGCTTTTGACACTCCAGGTTCCCAAGTCCCACTGTCATGTTGAGAAGCTCTGACTTTCTACAGATTCTGCCGAGGTCCCTCAGCTCCCTTGGTCCTTTTTCTTCCCTCTGCTTCATTTCTACCCTCCGCTGTCCACCCTGACCCTTTGTCTTTACTTCACTTCTTATTTCCTTCAGTTAAAAGGTTAAATGTTCCATCCAAAATATAATTACTAAACAAGCAGAAATCATGTTTTCTCCAGTAGTAGTGTTTTCATATTCCATAGGCTGTCTGTATGTCTCCTGACAGCGCCTGACAGGCTTCTGGTAAATATTAGTTCCCTCCTCTTTCTCCCCTGCACCCTAGGAAGACACAACTGCTGTACTTACAGGTCGAATAAGCCTTGTCTAAAATGCTTGGGTCCTACAGTGTGTCCAGTTTTGGAGCTTTTTGGATTTTAGAATGTTTACATAGTCTTTGCTGGTTGAGCATCCCAAATTCAAAATAAGAAAAGTTTTGAACATAATATTAACACTCAAAAGAGCTTTCAATTTTAGAACTCAGGTTTCTAGATTTGGAACAGTTGATGTGTTTATCAGTGAGTTGCTCCTGTTTGCGGAAGGCTGGAGTAGACAGTAAAGCTAGCCAGGCATCTGCAGTAGTGCAGGTACTGAAGGGGGAAATTCTGCTTAAAGACTTTCTTCCTTATACATTTGTTTACTTTATTTCTAGATAAAAATCTAAAACTGCAAAGCAATACAGACAAGGAAATGAGGGGAGGGGTGTTCAGCCCTAAGAAGAGAGAACTCAATGTGAATGCTTTCTTTAGGTGCTTAGAGGGTAACAAGAGAAATTAGAGTACACTTAGGTTTTATGTCTCCTAAGGTACTGCATGGAGATACCTGCCTTTAGGTGTAAGAAGTCAGTGGGCTTTGTAGTGAGATGTCTGGACAGAACGTCTACCTGCTGAGGCAGTGAATGTATCCTGGGTTTCATAAGATGGAGGAGGAGAATGCAAACATAGGTTTGCAGCCACCTGGCTGAGCCTCACAGCTTCCTTTGTTGTCACTCTACTTTGGAGAGCACACTAAATTCAGTGACGTCATCAAAGAGATTCAGTTTACTTGCAGCCATCTTTAGCAATCAGAGGAATTTTCAATTGTTCTTGTAATTTAAAAATATAATACCATAGCTAACCATGGCTAACATGGTTCCTGATTGCTATCCTTCAGAGAGGCTATCAGTAATGATTCTTAAATCCCAACTTACATGATTATTCTCTTAATTTACTCAAAGTATAATTTCCACTAGCCATAATTAGTCTTGATACTTTTAAATGTATCTGCGCATTGCTAAAGGGTTTAGGCATATTTTATTTTTTGTATCCTTTTGGAAGGTATCAGTTCAGATACAAGCCTCACAGTTTTCCTCATTGTCTTTACAGTTTTGTTTTAGCAAAAATATTCTGGCTAACTTAAGTAGTAGTTGGCCTTCAATATGTACCTTATTTCTGTGATTCGAAGATGCCACAGATTGCAGCCCACATTGCAGAGTTACTGGATTTATAGAGAAGATGAACAGAAACTATCTTTTAGGGTGGAACTTTAGCTCAGTAGAATGTTTACCTGACATAAAGAGGCCTAGGAAGAGTTGCATCATTATCACACTATGAGTCAAGTGTGATAGCCCATGTCTACAATACCAGTACTCAGGAGATAGAGGCAAGAGACTCAGACAGTCAAGGTCATCTTCAACTACATGGTGAGTTTGAGGCTGGCCATGGTGCCTGAGACACTGCCCCAAAACCAAGAAAAGAAGCTCATTTTCCATTTATCAGCCATTGTTAAGACTTACACCAGTGGTTAAATGAAACCTTTCTGTTTTGCTTTGTTTTGTTTTGTTTTATCAATTATGTGTAACTTCATCTTTACACGCTAGTAATCATTATCTGTAATAGTGATTTGGACTACCCTGAAATCTTTGGTATGGGAGGTACTAGGAATAGAGTCGGGCTTGCACACGTAGGCAAGTGTGCTAACACTGAGTTGCATGCCCAGCAGTTCTTGAGACATACTGAAGCATGGGGAGGTTTGTGTGCTCATCTTCTTTCATGAAAGCAACTTTTTCTTTGAGTGCTGAATAGTATAGGTTGAGCAGCTTCTGTGAGGTAGAATACAGCTTAAGGCAGAGTTGTCAGTGATGAATGCAAGAGCTCCGTGCAAGGGAACTGTCTGCCTGTAGCTTCTGGCTTTGAAAATGACTTGAACTTCTTTGACAGTCACTTCAGGGTAGTTGTGCTATGTCATGGTATGTTTCTCATAACATATAAATAAGTAACCCAAATTCAGGTTTATAGGCCATCATTGTTTGGTACTACCTATACCTAAATAACAGCACAACTCAGATAACAGGTAGATAAACAAATGCCTTTTTTGTATAGGTAAGTTTGTATATACAAAGATACTGGACAGTTATAAAAGCTTACATTTAATGTTTAGTGTCTGGTAAGTGTCTGTTGACATAATTGAAAAAGTATCAAGTTGAGATACTTAAAATCCAGGAAATATGGTATTTGGTAACTGATCTGGCTTACATATTTGAGGTGAGGAGAATGTATTGTTTGGTGGTAGTAATTGGTTTGTACATAGTAACCTACAGTAGTGGTACATTTCTTTAAGACTACAATACTGTCCTTTTAACAGGGTTTTCATTTTGCAGAAAGGTTTGATAAAATTATTTTAAACAAAAAAAAAAATAGCCTTTTAAATAAATGGTAAGGCTTTAATTGATGTTTTGATTAATAATCGATCAGTGATGAATAGCATTTAATCTGATAGCAATTTTATTATGAAAGCTTATAGTTGAAAAGATGCTATTGATTAAAGGCCAATTGCATGCTTATTAGATTTCTTTTATCTATGACACAAAGATCCAGATTGTTGTACCAGTTTCAGAAATAGTATACTTGAAGTGCTTTGAAAATAAAGTGTAGTCTGAGTAAATTATCCTTAATAATTAATGAAAATAGTAATGGGGTTGGATGGAGTCAGGGAAGTGCTAGAAGTGGGCCCAGGAGCCCATCCGCACTAAGCCATGTCTACCTTAGAGCTGCACCCAAGCCCCGGACTTAGTTATTAAGGCAGAGTACCTTACATAGAAATAGAAACAGGTTATACTTTCGTTAGTACTTAACTCATTGCCAGTAATTTGATCAGATTAATTAAAGAAAGACATATTCTTAGTCCATTTTCCTTGCTAGCCAGGTCAGTGTCAGCTTTGCCATAATTTTTTTTTTTTTTTTTTTTTTGAGTCAACGTGTCTTAGCAGCCCTGTGCACTTAATCTGTCCTCTAATTCCCTGTCTGTTTTTGCTGATGTCCTCCTGTACGTTTACTGTCATCTCACATCCACTCCTGTTGGCAGTTCTTGGCCTTAGGAAATTGCATGCAGAGTAAGAAGGTGAAGGCTGGTTATGCTTGCATGGAGATAAGCTATAAATAAGTAATACGAAAGGGAAAATTATAGAATATGTAACAGTGAAATAATTGACTCAAACATTTTTTTATAGCTAATAAATGACTGCCATTTAGTTGTAAACTTAATTAATGTAACTTCTTTTTAACTCTATAGTCGTCTCAACTCAATAATCCGCAGTTTGTATGGGTGGTTCCAGCTTTACGTCAGCTTCATGAAATCACTCGATCCTTTATAAAACAAACCTATCAAAAGCAAGACAAGGTAGGAACGTACTTATTTTTAATCTCATGTGCATAGCCTATTGTAATAATTTTATACGTAAGCATGGCTAAAGTTGTTGCATTGATAGTATCTTACTGGTTTACGGTTAGTAATGTCAGTGGTTTTTAATCACTTGGAATGACTCAGAGGAGGTCTTTCTCTTGGTATAGTCCTAACTCTTCTTTTTGATTGCTAATTTATTAAGGTATCTAGGCTAGCTTTTAAGCACATTAATGATAGTCCCAAAATTTGAAAAGATTCCAAAAAAATCTTCTTTTTAATTACAAGAAGATGACTTTGTCTAAGGAGCTAGGTAGCACTTGCTTGCTTGCTGTCAGGGCTGTGGGGTGAGACCCAGGAGAGCAGGTAGAGCAAGAACTCTTCACAGAGTCATGTCTCTCTTAGGGGCAACCCTAGCAGTGTCTTAGTTCCCTAGTAAAGACCAGATTGAGTTTATCAACTGTCAGAAGTAATCTCATGTTCGTTCTTTCATCTGGGGCTATATTCTAAAATAAGAGCTATATTGTATTAAACAACAAAATGACTGCAGATTCTCATGCCACTTTCATTTCTGTTGCTTTTGTTAAGAGCATTATTCAAGACCTGAAGAAAAATTTTGAAATAGTCAAACTGGTAACGGGAAGCTTACTGGCTTGTCACCGACTTGCAGCAGCCGTGGCTGGGCCTGGAGGCTTAACCGGCTTAACACTGGTGGATGGCCGCTATACTTACCGGGAGGTATCACTCACTGTGTTTGTGTTTTGTGGTTTTCGGGATTGGCTAACTTTTTTTTTCTGTTTGAACTGTAAAACAAATATTTGTTGGGTACAACTATAGAAGGGCACCATGAGCAATCTTTGTAATGCAGGAATGGTTTTAAGTCTTAACTATAGTTTCATTTTTTTTCTCTTTTATTTTCATTAGATTTATTAATTTGTGTTGCGTGTTTGTATGTGCACCACCTGGGGGTCTGGTGCTCACAGAGTTCAGATGAGGGCCTCAGATTTCCTGGAACTGGAGAAACAGGTGGTTGTGAACCACCACCTGGGTGCTGGGAATTAAACCCAGGCCCTCTGCAGGGGCAGTAAATACTTGTACCCACTGTGCTGTCTGTCTCTCCAGCCCTTTACTATAATTTCAAATTAAGTTTAGAAAAATAGTATTTCTTAAGAACAATTGCTAGCTCTGTAGATCATACATTTTGATTTTCAAATCAATTGATGGCTAATAATGTTTTTTGTTTTTTGTTTTAAATCTTAGCTGGGTATAGTGTCTCCCATCTGTAATTCAGGACTCCATTAGACCAGTGGTTCTCAACCTTTCTAATTCTGAGACCCTTAACACAGTTCCTTATGTTGCGTTGACCCCCTCCCCGACCATAAAACTATTTTTGTTATTACTCCATGACTCCAATTTTGCTATTTTGTTGCTATTGTGAATCATAATGTAAATATCCTGATATACAGGATATCTTGCATGTGACCTTGTGAAAAGTTCTTTTGATTCCCCAGAGGGGTCACAACTCACAGGTTGAGCACTGCAGCCATAGACTGAGGTAGGAGGATTTTTGTGAATTCCTGGCATGGGCTCTATTGGTTGAATTCTAGGCTATTCTAGAATTCAGAGTAAGACCTGCTCTCTACAAAACAAAAAACCAAAAAACTACCAGAAATAAAACTTAATCTCACCACTTGTGAGTATGACGGTTCCTTTGAGATTACTGGAATTGAATTTGATTCATATCTACAATCAACTGACTTAGTAATAAATTTGAGGTTGCTTCTGCTGCATTGAATTATTGGCTGATAAGTCCATTTGTCATATTTACTTTATCATGAATTACATGACAAGTGTTCTATATAAATCTGTTTTATAGAATTTTATTGTAATGTTTCTTTTAGGATGACAGCCTCAAACAAGTTAACTAGTTGCATTATTGCTTTTTTCAGTATTTAGAGGCACATCTGAAATTTCTGGCATTTTTCTTACAAGAAGCTACACTGTATCTTGGGTGGAACCGAGCCAAAGAAATCTGGGAGTGCCTTGTCACTGGCCAGGACGTCTGTGAGCTAGATCGAGAGGTAAGGCCTGGGGTTGTGGGTTAGTGACATTGCACTAAACGCTGCCCTCCTCCGTGTGTCTCATGTCATCTGTGTTCTGCATCCTGTTTGCTGTGATTATGAATATGTGAACACTGAATGGCGCAATGAGAACTGTAAGTACTAGGGAAAACATGTCTTAAAAGACATCCATGATAGACATAAGTGTGTGGGCTCTTTGATGGTTTTGTTCAATTCTGGCTACAACACTAAAGCTGACAATATCACTGAAGAATTACGGTAGAGTTTAGTTTTCTCTTTTCCTGTGAGATTAAATTTTAGATCACTGCTAAAAAACTTAGTTCCTAAAAAATGTTGTATCTTTAAAATGTAAACATGAATCAAGAACAATTATAGTAAAAATTCAAACACTTACTTTAACATTTGCACTTGCTAACAGTGAGTCTTGGTCTCCTCTCATGACAGAATAATAATAGCTATTTCCTAGGCATATTGAAAGGACTGAGTGTGTGGCAGTGCTTAGCACTGGGCCTGGCAGACAGCAAGGCTTCCCTGAGTGCTAGCGGGAAGATGCAGGCATAAGATCCAGCGAGAGGTGTGAGTGCACACTTTCGTGGCCAGCAGAAGGACCTCCTGTCCTGTCCACTTCAGAGCACCAAACATTTAGGGTTCCTGTGTCAGTTGAACAGTTACAGGAGTGTTAGAAGTATTGAAAACGTCTCTTTACTATCCAGATGGCCATACGTTTCTGTCTGCAGTGGATTGTGGTTGGTCTTAGGGCACTTTTGTCTTAATCCACAGATGTGCTTTGAGTGGTTTACAAAGGGGCAGCACGACCTGGAGAGTGACGTTCAGCAGCAGCTCTTCAAGGAGAAAATTCTGAAATTGGAGTCATATGAAATCACTATGAATGGTAGGGAAAACTTACAATTATTTGCTTTAGTTTTTTTAGAGCGAGAGATTTTATTCTTCACTTTAATCTACTTCTCAGAAGCAGCTGAACAGTTTGTAATTCTCCACCTACATAACTGCATGGTATTTTACTGAGATTTAAAATAACATAGCCTAATAGATTAAATTGCCAAAATATCTTTGTATTCTTTAATAAATAGAATTCATTAGGTAAAGCTATATTAAGGTCCATACTGCTTCCTTTCAGTTACTTCTCTTAGCTGAGTTATTTTATTGAGTTCCGAAAAACTCCATTTTGTAAATACACTGTCAGCAACTTTTAGGAGCCCTGCACTGATTGGCAGCTAGTTTCCAGCCTTCCCTTGCCCAGCCTCTAATCTCTTTTCCTATGGACTGGCCCAGTTTGGTACAAGTGAAATCATATATACTATTTGGGACCTTTCCTACTTGGCTTCTCTGATTGTGGCTGAAGAGTAATGTTTTCAAGGCACACCCAGGTTGTGATGTCACTTTAGAAGAATAATATTTCACTGTAGATGTCCCATTATTTTCATTTATAGGTCAGTGAACACTTGCTGCTACTGTTTTGAGCTATAAACATTCATATAGTAGTTTTTTTGTGTTCTCATTTCTTTTGGTTATGAAATTTAGAGTCACATTGCCATGAGATGTAACTTTTGAAAATCTGCCAAACTGTTTTTGCAAAATAGCTGCACCATTTCATAATCCCACCAGCAGTGTATAAGGATTCCAATTTTCCTCATTGTCAATACTTCTTATTTATCTGCCTTTTGAAAGGTGTCCTGGAGGGCGCTGAGTTATGTCCTGTAGTAATGACTTGTGTTTTCCTGATAATGAACGATGCTGAACATCTGTTCAGACTGTTTTTTGGTCCATGTAAATAGATTCTTTGGAGAAATGTCTAGTTATGATTTTGACCTTTTTTTAAAAAAAAATTAGACTGTTGTATTGTCTGGGATCCTTATATACTCTGGGTATTAGCTTCTTATCAGATAGATCGTTTGTAAAAAATTCTATTTTGTATATTGTGTCCTTTTCTTGATAATGTCCCTTGAAGCACAAAAGTCTTATAAATTCTGATCAAGTCTGCCTTACATGTATTTTCTTCTGTTGTTTGTGGGTTGTTGTTTTGATTTGTCTGGTTTTTTAGGACAGGATTTCTTTATGTAGCCCTGTCTGGTCTGGAACTTTCTATGCAAACCCGTCTAGCTCCAGCCCACAGAAGTCTGCCTTTGCCTCCCAGTTAAGATTAAAGATGTATGGCTTGTTTGTGCTTTTTCAAAGGTGTCTGGGATTTTTTTGAGATGGGATTTGGGTGGTCTGCCCAGACTGGTCTGGAGTCTCTTGGCCGTCAAACACTGCACACACACTTTTGATGCCTGTTTGAGAAGCCATTTCCAGGAACGCTGTAGCCTTCCCTTCTGCTTCACTTTAGACCTTCCCCGATTATCTGTGTCTGAGTGCATGGGTTTGACTGGCATTCTATACTCTTAGGTTTCAACTTATTTAAGACTTTTTTTGAAAATGTGAATCTCTGTGATCATCGGTTGAAAAGACAAGGAGCTCAGTTGGTACGTATCTTATTCTCAATCTAGATACATTGAGATATTTGATGTAACTTGATCTTCAGAAGGAAAAAAACTGTCTTCTAATGGATTGAAACATAAACATGTTTGTTTAAATAAGGAGGTCTTTTTACCTGCCTACTCAGGCATTAGTGGCAGAGGCTCCCTTGAAGGCCCCAGTGGCTGCATGACTAGCCCTGCCTCTCTCCCCAGCATGAAGTCTGCCCACTCTTCATCTCTCCCATATAAAAGCAGTTCTGCATCTGTGGTTGTCAAGTGGGTTTCCAGGGCTTTGGTCCAGTAGGCTTTCATGTAGCGATTCCCAAGGACCTGATAATGAGAAGATGGACATCCTAGGATGTGAGTGGCAAGGACTGAGGGGAATGTGGGGACAGACTATGAAGTAGGAAAATGGAGAATCACGGAGTGCTTCTATTCTCTATGTCCTTAAGACAGAAAGACAAGCATTTGATCTTTTCTAAGTCCTGTTACCGGAAGTACTCAGGACATGTACAAGACACTCTAACTCTGTATCCTGCTCTTCTAGCTGAGCTTTGGGAAGGACTGGGTCAAGCTCCCAGAATTAGCAGCCTTTTCAGTCTCTGGTTGATTAGCTTCTTTGGGCAGATGTCTGCCTTGTGTCAGGGCTGTCTGGAGAAACATCCCTGCACCTATTCTGCACTGCCTGTTACCTCTGGTGGCTTTTCATGTGAGCGTTCCATATCAGTGCACTAGGGGGTTGACCTAGTGTCTTTGTTTTGTTAAACAGAAGTTCAGACTCAATCACATAGCAAAAAATAATGACCTGTGATTTTTGTAATACTAGTGTACTACTAAGTTTAATTATATACATTTTAATTTTACACAGTATGTAGAAAAGTTGGAGTTGGTAGGAATGGATTTCATTTGGAAAATTGCCATGGAATCACCTGATGAAGAAATTGCTAATGAAGCTATTCAATTAATCATAAACTACAGTTATATTAATCTAAACCCTAGGTTAAAGAAGGTGAGTCCCCAAGGGAAAAAGTTACTAAGACATAAAAATGTAAAAAAAAAAATTATGTATTTTGTTATTGCTAACTTGTGATCCTTGTTGTATTCCAATTTGATTTATTTTGGTATTTTGTCTTGGCTAATGGTTACAATTAAATGCCAAAGTCTAATTTTAATTTTCATATACTTCTGACTTTCAGGACTCAGTGTCTTTACATAAGAAATTCATTGCTGACTGCTATACAAGACTAGAAGTGAGTAAAAAAAAAAAAAAAAAGGTCATTTAAATGAGTTCTTTTCCCCTTTTCTAAGTTTATGTTTTCAGATAAATGTTGAATGCCAGTATTTGTGGCTAGATACTATTGGAGAATTGATCAAATATACCATGTCATGGTGTTGCGGATAGGTGTGACCACTGATGTTGGTCAGGAACTAAGCGCTTGCTGCAAATCATGAGAACTACATTCAGAACTAGGGTCTGGCATTGCTGGTTGGGACATGTAACTCCAGTACTGGAGGTGACTCAGTGGGGCTCACTTGGCCAGCAAGCCTAATCCAAAACACTGAACTCAGTGTAGAGACCCTGTATCAAAAAACAAGGTGGAGATCAGTAGATACCTGGTAGTAAACTCTGTCTCCACATGCGTGCGCTCACGTGTACTCGTGAACATATGTGCATATGCGTGCATGCTGATGGACACACACACCAATTACACTCTGTGTAAAATCTTACCTTCTGTCTCATCCTCTCTTTCTCCGATCTATCTGTCTGTCTGTCCGTCTAGCTAGCTCCCACTTCTGGGACATAAGGAACCATCTATTGTACATAGATTCCACATTGGTACTAGGATGTCCGTGCTTCACATAATTTATGCAATAAATGCTGTTTGAAACCACAGCAGGAGACCTAGAAGTAAATGATGTTGGTAATCTTTGTTAATTAGAAGCCTATGGTTTAATATCATCTCATTCACTTTGACCATCTTAGTTCCATCATTGAAATCTGTGCTTAAGTTTTATAACTAATGGGGTATTCCAAAAGTATAAATGCCACTGTCCCCAGATGTTAATAAGTTGATCTTCCTCATGGCAAACATGTGCTGTTCTGTACTTTATACAATACAAATTGTGACTTCCATACAAATATGTCACCATAAAAGATTCAAATATCCAAGTTCTTCTATATGTAGTATAAGTATTCATATATCTCAACTAGCTCTTTTTAATATTCTTTTTATTGTATGTGTGTGTTTGTGTGTGGAGGAGGGGTGCAGGAGGGATTCAGATCCCTTGTTGCATATGTGGAGGTCAGAAGACAAGGTTTCCTGAAGTTAGTTCTCCTCCTTGCTTTACTTGGGTTCCAGGGAGTCAGTTCGCATCCTTACGCTTTCTTGCCAAGTGTTTTACCTGCTGAGCCATCTCATAGCCCTCAACTGGCTCTTATTCTGCCTCCCATAGGTTATTTGGTGAATACTGATTGTCACAACTGGAAAGAGCCTGGTTGGCACCTAGTGGTTAGAGGCCAGGGATCCTGCTAAGAACCCTGCAGTGCCCAAGGCAGCTTTTGCAACAAGAAGTTAGCAAAAGAAGTTAATGTCAGAGACCAGGGTGAGAAACCCAGATATAGAATATTATTTTGTACTCTACAGGCAGCCAGTTCAGCACTCGGTGGCCCTACTCTAACACATGCTGTGACCCGAGCAACCAAAATGCTCACTGCAACTGCCATGCCAACTGTAGCAACATCAGTTCAGTCTCCATATAGGTAAGTGACTTCAGAACTGAACACAAGCACACAACACAAAAATTAATATTGTTAAAAATGTTTATGCTATGTCCTCCCCAATATCTCTTCACTAGGGTCCTCAGAGCTTCTGCTCTGTCTTGAAGAAACATAATTGTATGTTTCCTAATGTTTACCTTTTGTCGGTGTCCTGAAGATCTGCAGGTCATCACTTAGAGTCACCTGAGTATTGTTTGTACCTACCCATCTGCCTTGTGGACACATTGTTTTCTTTTACTTCATTTTTTTACTACTTTGATTATGCATAGCCTAATCATTAGGATTTAATGCTCCAAGTATCCCTTTGCTACCCTCTACTGGCAGATGCTTGTCAGTCATTTTTATTCCTGGAGCAGTGTGTATTTTAACTTGTTGAGATATCACACACACACACACACACACACACACACACACACACACACACACGGTAATCAAGACAATTTCCTAGATTCTTTTAAAACTGTTTTTAAAAAAATGTGCTGAGTATTATATGTTATAATTTATTAATATGAAGGGATAGAATGAAACCTAACCCCTCACAGGTCCCCATTTTTTAATGATTATAGAATCAGTTCATGATAAGAATGAATGCTTTCCACATTCTTGTGTACATGCGTGTGTGCGTATGTTTGCATGTGTTTCTATGTGTGCATATGCATGGAAATCTTACTACAGTGTTTCTAAGATTTAGTTTAGTTGCTCAGTTCCTTAGCAGTTTATCTATCAGTCATTTATAGCCTATTGGATTGGGTTTTCCAGTTGCTACTTTATATGAATATACTTTTAACTGCTCTTTTCTAGCGCTTTTTATTCTAAATCTCAAATATAGCAAGCTAAAGAGACCACACAATTTTTAAAATGTTCTTATTTAAATGGTGTTAATAAACTGTATTTCAGAGTTGAATCTGAGTAAGAGTGTTGTAGTTTATCTCATTTTGATAGTTTTAAAAGAACTTTTTAGAATCGGTACTTGCTGTAGTCTAGGAGTTTGGGTTATTCTACTGTAGTTTCACCATCACATGCTGTCAAGTCTTATTATCTCAGATGATAAGTAAGATTCTAGAAGTCATTGATCAAATAGCCATCAGATTTTATTTTCAATTAACAACTTGTGTTTGTGGTATATTTATTTTCATTTGTCTTCTGATTTTCCCATCAAATTGGAACTTTGTCAGATTCTGTGTTTTTGTAGAATTTTGTGACATATTTTAGTTATAAGATTATGAGCATCAAATTCCCTAATTGTTCTTGGTAGACTGGTAAACATGAAGGCCTAGAGACTCAGGTCCACTTTTTATGGAACTGTTCAAAAAGGAGAGGAAACCTGAGAAGAGGCAGGCTTCACCCCCCACCCCCATTCCATCTGAGCATGGCAGCTGTGAGCAGGCTTTAATACTGCTCACTGAGTGAAAGGGGAATCTAGGCTTTGTGTGTTTCAGTTTTGATGAGTGAGTATTTACTGTGATTCTGGTAGAGTAGAATTGAGCTGAAGTCAGCAATTTGTTTCCTACATATTTTAAAATTTTGTTGGTCTTTGTAACTTACAGATCAACAAAACTTGTGATAATCGAGAGACTGCTGCTTCTGGCGGAGCGCTATGTGATCACAATAGAGGTATGCCCTCTCTATGAGCAGCGTAAGTCATAGGAGAGGTGGTAAAGCGTGGGTTTCATGTGCAGTTGTGCCTCACCGTCTCACTCTGCTGGCTTATCTCTTCAAAGGACTTCTACTCTGTCCCACGAACTATTCTACCTCATGGTGCCTCATTTCATGGACATCTTTTAACTCTTAATGTTACCTATGAGTCTACCAAAGATACCTTCACTGTAGAGGTAAGTTTACATTAATATCTATACCTATCTTCATAAGAACGATGTTGGTGGAAATAAATGATGGTTCCCAACGATATCTGATAAATAAATTGAAAATAAAGACTGAGATCCCTGGACCTGCTTGGATCGCTAGCACCCAGGTGAAAATCCGGGCATGGTAGTGTATACTTATAATCCTAGAGCTGGGGACGGGGTCCAGAGAGATTCCTGGAGGTTGTTAGCCATTCAGTGAACTCTAGGTTCAATGAGTGTCTCAAAAAATAAGGTGGAGAGCAGTAGAAAAAGGCACTTGACATCAGTCTCTGGTTTTCACACTCATGAATACATATACTCATACACCACATACACACATACATAAAATAAAGTAAGCCTAAAATGAAAGGAAAACTTGGAGTATAAACAGATATAAAATACAGTGCCAAGTGAAGCTGAGTGTCCTAAAGAGTAAGTAATAGTAAAGGATGATAAGTGGGTTGAAGATGACGATATTCATGAAATATCTCGGATAAAGATGGACCCCTGAGATAGCTCATGTTCAAGCAGGGATTTGAAAAGCAACAGAGTAATTGCTTTTATTAGTACAGTCTTTCAGATGGAGAGCAGCAGGTATAAAAGCCCACAAGGTGGCTCTTGAGAGAGGGTTGATGAGAGAGAGTGGGGATAGAAGTGACTTCCAGGGAATGGCTTGAGATCTTACACTCTACATAAAAGGGAGAAATGAAAGTATGGCATAAAGCATTTAACACTTGTCTAAGGGGAACCACCCAAGAGCAGGAGTTCTTGAAAATATTGCTGTCTTCCTAGTTTGTAGCAGAGTCTAGTACATAGCAGATGCTTAACAAAAGGCTGGAGAGAAGACTCGGCAGTTAAGAGCACTTACTGCTCTTCCAGAGAGTAATGAAATGAAGTAAATAAATGAATTCTCTCACACCAGTGTTATATTTTATTTTCTAGGCTCACAGTAATGAAACGATAGGCAGTGTCCGGTGGAAGATAGCCAAACAGCTGTGTTCTCCTGTGGACAACATACAGATATTTACGAATGATAGTCTGGTGGGTTTAAAGAACAATTGTTGGCCTGTGGGCCCAGGTTGAATAGTTCCTCCTCTTGTACTCTCAGTAACTAAGAAACAAACTTTTGCAGCTGACAGTAAATAAAGATCAAAAGCTCCTCCACCAACTGGGATTCTCTGATGAACAAGTTCTTACTGTGAAGACTTCTGGCAGTGGGACCCCCTCAGGGAGCTCTGCAGATTCCTCAACCAGCTCCAGCAGCAGTAGCAGTGGGGTCTTCAGTTCATCGTATGCTATGGAACAGGTAGAAAAAGGGATTGAACAACTACTGCCTTTCTGTGTTCAGCCTATACAGATTTGAGTGATCACAAAGATCTGAATAAAACAAACTATGTAATTGAGAACTGATTTGGAACAGAAAAGATACATAATTTCCTAGTCTTAGTCTCGGGATGTCCTCCTGTCTGACCTCCTGCTGTCATCTCATATATCTTTCTCCGTTGATCTTTTGGTTTTTTATCTCTCCACTGGGTCCCCATTCAGTACTCAGATGTGTTGTGCTATCTTAGTACTTTAAAGGCAGGGAAGGTAGGTCATTGAGTAAAGGGTTTGCTGTAACCATGAGGAGCTGAGTTCAATCTCTAGCATCCACAGAAAACGCAGGGAATGGTGAGACATGTTTATATTCCTGTCACTTGGAAAGTAGAGATAGGCAGTGACCTTCACTCCATTCTTCAGTCTCCCCCAAACTTTGTAGTGCCACCCTCTCAGAACAAGTATTGTTTGTAAGTTTGGTTAGAAAAAGAAAATTCTTTTGCTAGTATATATTTATGTTTAATATTTTTCCCTCAGGAGAAATCTCTCCCTGGTGTGGTGATGGCACTTGTATGTAATGTGTTTGACATGCTGTACCAACTTGCCAACCTAGAAGAGCCAAGGTAAATGCATGGATTGGTAAAGCAAGTTATTAAAGTTATTGAGCCAAGCAAATCCTACCTGAAATATATTTCATTACATACCTCAAATATATATACTACATTAATTTCATAGTAGTATATAAATTTATACTAGAAGACCATATAGCTTGTATGAAAGAAATTAAAGGAGCTTACTTTATTTTTGAAATTTTCTCAGGATAACTCTACGAGTACGGAAGCTTCTGCTCTTGATACCCACTGACCCAGCCATTCAGGAAGCCCTGGATCAGCTGGATTCTTTAGGCAGAAAGGTATTCATATATTTTTTTTTAATTATTATTTTCTTTATTTACATTTCAAATGCTATCCCGAAAGTTTCCTAT
>NC_034595.1:57206128-57277545 GCF_900095145.1 Mus pahari
GCCCTTTCTAACTCTGTGAAGAATTGGGTTGGAATTTTGATGGGGATTGCATTGAATCTGTAGATTGCTTTTGGCAGGATGGCCATTTTGACTATGTTAGTCCTGCCAATCCATGAGCATGGGAGATCTTTCCATCTTCTGAGATCTTCTTCAATTTCTTTCTTTAGGGATTTGAAGTTCTTGGTATTCATATTTTTAATAGTAGCTTAACTAGCTTGAACTTTTGTGACATGATTCATTGAAAACATTACCTGAGTCCTATGAAGGTCATTATGGTATTATCTTTCTATAATACTTTTTCTTTTTTGAAAAATACCCTTGCCATAAGCTAAAGTCAGATCCTTGTGTTGCTTTGTAAAAAGTCCAAACAGATCCAGTTCTGAGATTAGGAAGAGCCTTTTCGAGTGTCTTCTCTGTGCTCCTGGTGTAAAGGAGAGACTGACGCCCAGAGAGACATACTTACTATTCAGGGGTCAGGCAGGTCTGACGATGCTGAGAGGCCTCCACAGGTATCAGGCTATGGAGTAAAGCACTAAGAGGTGAGCATAAAAACTTGGGTTGACTTCATCAACCCACGTCAGACCCCAGGGAGTCTGATGCCAGGTGATTTATTGCCAACAAATTTAAACACAGTATAATTTGGGGGAAAAAATGTTTTCTGGTGTAATATAATCTCCCAGTGCACAAGGCAATGTAATTCCATTGAAACTCAACTCAGGACACATGTCATTTCTTCCAAGAAGATGGGTTCTAGAGAGATGCTACTGTACTAGCTAAGGGCCTAAGGAAGGATCTGGTCTGGTTTCGGTCATATAGATAGTGGAGGACTATTAGTTACCTCTGGTTCTAGTTATGGGAGCTTGGGCGAGTCTGTGGGTATGCAGATAATGTAAGAGTCGATTAGACTAAACATTTTACATATGCATTCCTTTGAGAGGACAATCCTGCATGCTTTGTGTTCCTGGATTCACTGGAGATTTGTGGGTCCAAGGACCTCTGTGTTCCCAAAAGCTGCCTCCCTGGGTCTGATCACTCCATGTCTGAAGTCTTACATAACAGAGTCGTTGTTACTTTTTTTCACAAGTAACACTTACAGTTCATTCTGGCTGAGCATGTTTGTGCCTGCCTATGTAATCCCAGCACTCAGGAGGCAGAGCAGAAAGAGCTGAGTTTAAGGTCACACTGAATTACTTAACAGGGTCCTGTCTCAAAAAGACAAAGTTTGGGCAGTATGACACTTTGTCTTCATACAAAGGTTTGGGCTCAGTCCCTAGCACCACAGAGAAAATAAAATAAAAATAATAAAATTCATTTTATTTTAATTTTTAAAATATTGTTCCCTAAGAGAATTACACATCAACTATTTTATATGCCATATTCTTCAATTACATTCTCAGAAGAAATTAATTTATACCAAAGTTGTTGAAACTGATGTTCTTATTTAATATTTTAGTAGTTGAAATTTAGATCTGCTCAGTCATGTTAGCTGAGGTTTAAGTGTTTAGAGAGAACTCATATAACCTTAAAATACATTAGTACAAGTTGAAAAGAAATCTTCAAGACTACTAAATTAGCAATCTTAGTTTTATTAGAAGCATAAAATGTAAACATGGAAACAAATTAATGACTTTGCAAGTATTTCTAAAAATGTAGTCTCAAGGCACTCCTGAAGTGTGTGACCACCATTCACTAAACTCAGTTGGACGGTGAGTTTGGTGTCTTTTGACTAGAGAGTTAGGAGGTTTTATGAATTCCCCCCTTTTTTGAGACCTTTATTATTGTGACTTATAGTAAAGAGAAAAGGAACACAAAGCACTGAGATCTGCTTCCTTTATGATTGTTTTTAAGACCCGTGGTTTCTTTTCTTTTCTTTTTTTTCCCTACTCTTCCAAACATAGAAAACTCTGCTCTCTGAAACAAGCTCCCCGTCTTCCAAGTCTCCCTCGCTTTCGTCAAAGCAGCAGCAGCAGCCAAGCGCCAGCTCCATCTTGGAAAGTTTGTTCCGTTCTTTTGCTCCTGGCATGTCAACCTTCAGAGTGCTCTACAACTTGGAAGTAAGAAACACCATTTCCTTCCATTTTATTTGGCTGATACCAGAAACAAGTGACAGGTTTTATTATGGGACTGATCTACCAGAAAATTGATGCAGAAAAAAAAAAAAAGTGAAACTTTTTTCGCCTTTGAAAATTCTTAATTTTTTTCCCATTTATACCTCTATACATTGTTTACTCACAAACTAGCATCTAGGTAAAAGAATTAGGAAATCCTGTCACACATCTCCTGGCCTTCCTCTGTAAGCTTTGTACGTCTATAATATGAATTAGCTTTAGCTTTCTTGATTAAATACATTGTAATATTTCTTTAAATTGTGGTTTGTTGCCTTTAACAGATTTATGAAGAATTTGTCAGAAAGCATACTAGCATTACTATTTCAAGTTCTAAGAAGTCTATTAAATGAATTAGAGCAATTATTATCTTCTATTATTTTATCTTTTATTTAGTCATTCAGGGTTTTATAATAAATCTATAGACAGAAGTAGCTTCAACCATAATTTATTGCTTATAATTGTGGAGACTGGCCGATCCCAAATCAAACCATCGGCTAACTTAGTGTCTGATGAGAACCTGTTCCTGGTTCATAGACACTGTGCTCTCACTGGGTCCTCACTTTGTAGACAAAGAGTGAGAAAGCTCTCTGAAGTCCCTTAGAGCACCAGTCCTCCTCGTGCCCCATCTTCCTCAGGTCCTAGTCATTTCCCATAGCCCCAGCACCCTGTAATATACTAGGAATTAACGTTTCAAAGGGTGAATTTGGGGGCATACAAACATTTGGTCAAATGCAGCTACCTCATTAAAAGTAGCTTTAAATGAATATATTTAATTCACCGAACACTACTTGTTTCCTGTGTACAAATTATTACAGTAGTTAAAAAGACAAAGTAGTGGCCTCCAGGTTTTTAAGTAAGATACATGGGATGTTGGGTACTTAATCAGGAAAGCAGAGCGTAAACCCAGGGGAAAGTGTCTGGGCGCAAACATTTCTGCTCGTAGATCAAACCCTCTGATCACGGTGTTTATAGAAGATAAAGCCTTGAATGAATTGGCTTTATCCTAGAGAGATATGTTCACATCAGTAACTAAGCAGCCTTAGTGTGTCATAATGCCTAAATGGATACCTTTATCCTGATTAGTATGTGTTTTGAGTGGATTTTGAGCATAACAGATGCATAATTAGTAAGGGGAGGCATGCATTTTCCCTGAAGTGTACTCATTTAGTCTAATTTGGAGTCTGTTCCATTTGTTGCTTATATGTACAGAGTATGATGATATTACATATTAACCGTAGAGTATTCATTGTTCTGAAAGGACAGGTTAGTTTAAGAGAGGAACATATTTAATAAATTATTTTAAAATTAAATATGCCCTTAAATAACATGAACATTTGAAAATAAGTATAATATTCCAAAACAAAATTGTCTGGAAGTTTTTGGCCTACTTACATTTTTCATCTTGTGATTTGTACTGGATTTATTGCTTTTGAGTAGATGTTTCTGGAAAGCTAAGGTGTAGTTTATCATCTGTATTTAAGAGCACCTAGCAAAGCAAGACTGTGCTGGCAGTGGGGTGTAGCTCATCACAGTCTCCCCAAAGTGCATTGTCTTAGAACCAAAGCACTGATTATAAACACCTCCAGTGTCATTCTAGGACTGTAAAGTAACTGAATTCCTTCGATAGATCTCTTTTGCTTCAGATGTACAAAATATGTGGGAAACCTCTCTTGCAAAAGTACTTGTTTTTGCTAGTTCTTGATAATCATCATTTTCTTCAGCTTTGCTCAGTAGTTCACACTGCTCAGCACTAATACCATACATACCTGTCTCTTGATTTTCACTAAATTGTTGCTGAGTATGGGGGGTGTGCATGTCAGTGACTAACTGCACAGGAAGGACAGCAGAGCAGAGGACTCCCCTTCTCTAAGCTGTGCTAATTTATTCTCTGAAACTGGGGACCCCTTCCCAAAGACAAGAGGGTCTCTCATAAAAACAATCAAATGCATAGGCTCGTAATGCTCATAGGTTCATAGAGGTAGAGTTTTTAGAATAGAGAAGTATGTTGAGTTCAAACTATCTAGTGTAGTGTAGTGTATGAGATTTTTAAATCATAACAACTAAATGAGCCATTGTTTCCCAGACACTTGTCTGTGCTGCTGCTCACTGAGTGCCTTAACATTGTCTTTTGCTTCTGCTCCATCTGGTACATGCAGTCACTATCCTCCTTTAGCTGATAAGGAAAAGGAGGCCCTGGGAAAATTACATGTGTGTGGTCTCTCAGCTCAAAGCTGATAACATAAGAACATGACTAGTTAACTGAGTTGCTGCTAAATTGTGATTTCTGTGATATACCTCCACCCACCACAACATTCAGTCAAGCTTTACTTTAGGATCAGCTCTGCAGTCTCAGAAGGGCAGAGACATTCGAATGAGACCCACCTCACCTACAAAGCGAGTGAGTGTGCCTAGGGCAGAGCATGTGTCCAGTGAGTAGGTGCTGTGCTCTTTAGGGACTTCAGCTAGTGCTTTTTGGTTTTGAGCTGTTTATAAAACTCTGGCCTGTGTATATTTAAAGAACATATTTTGCATATTACATGAATTTGTTATCTAAGCTTGAAGGTATTTCATGAAAACATTTGGTTCAGAACTGGGAAAAGAAATCCTAATTAGGCGCGTATGGACACATGTGATTGTCTTTACTGAGGGAAGGAGATCGGCCATCATAATCTTCTGGGGACTAGGAGGTGGTGGCAGCAGAGGAATCCACCCTGAGCTGTGTCAGTAGGAGTGCGCAGTACAGAAAATGTCAGAGTGACTAACTTGGCTGCTTTTCTTCCAGGTCCTAAGCTCCAAACTCATGCCCACAGCTGACGACGACATGGCAAGAAGCTGCGCAAAGTCCTTCTGTGAGAACTTCCTCAAAGCTGGAGGCTTGAGGTTTGTGAGTTGCAAACCCCATCCTGGTCATATTGGTTTATTTCTCCCATATAAGCCTTGCTTATTCCTCCAGTGAACTGGTGAGGCATTATGAGGTTAGAGCAGATAGGAACGGCGCCTTGATGTCTTAGGGTGTTTCTATTCATTTCTTAACTTTTCATTACTTGGGAAAACTTAGTGAAGAATGTCTTTCCCCTCTGCGAGGGAGGGAGATTTTCAAGAAAAGTAAAGTTGAAGTGGCCACCTCTCTTTCTTGAGTCGTCCACGAGTTTGTGTCCTGTATTGCAGCAACATTGATGCTACTGAAGTGGAGTTGATTAGGTGGAACCTTTCTCTTCAGAAGCTTGTGCTAAAGTGGAGAGTAACAGCTTGTTAGCCTGAAAGCTGTCGGTGGCATCCGGCCACGGCTGAGGGAGGGAAACGCTGGAGTGAGAAGCTGGAAGATGCTTCACAAAAGCGATCTGCGAGCTGGGGGTGAGACTGAGTAGACTGTCCCTTAGGTCAGCAAGCAGAGAGAGTGCTGTAATCCAAGGGGAGGCAGGGTGAGGACAAGCGTGACCGTGCACTGCTTGTCTCCTGTCTACTCAGGTAGATTAGGTCAAAGTGAAGAAAAGTCCTCATGCAGGCAGGCAGGAAGGGAGACCAGCTTGAAGTTTGAGCAAAAGATGGTTCATAGAAGTCCTGTGTGGAAAAATAGCATAGAAGAGAATCTAGGCAGGGACCTTGAAGATACAGAGGGGGAAATGAAAGCTAAAAGAATTCCCAAGCAGCAGGTGGTTAGATGCCTCAGTGGCTAAGAGTCCTGACAGAGGACCAGGGTGTGGTTTCCAGTACCCACATGGCAGCTAACAACCACTTCTAACTACAGTTCCACAGAATCCAACACCATCTTCAGATTTCTGCAGGATCTTACATGTGCACACACACACACATACACATAACATAAAATTAATATTAAAAAATATTTCCCGGGCTGGTGGGATGGCTCAGTGGGTAAGAGCACCCGACTGCTCTTCCGAAGGTCCAGAGTTCAAATCCCAGCAACCACATGGTGGCTCACAACCATCCGTAACAAGATCTGACTCCCTCTTCTGGAGTGTCTGAAGTCAGCTACAGTATACTTAAATATAATAAATAAATAAATCTTTAAAAAAAAAAATATTTCCCAAGCATTGTGGAAGTTCTGGTGTGCTCAAGAAATGTCTTGTGCTTGTCCCCTTCTTCCTGCATCCCCACCCCACCCTGCAGGCTGCCTTCCTGCCTCATTTCTCCACCCCTACCTCTTCTTTCCTTGAGACAGGGACTTATTCTGTAGGCCAGGCTAGCCTGGAATTAACTTTCTGATTCAGGCAGGCCCGCAGTGATTATGTTAATTCTATAGCTTTGACTTCAGCCATCACATCCATTTTTCATTCTGCATTTTAGAAATGTTCTTCTTTAAACACTCATTTCAGTTACCCAGTAGTTTGCATGTTACAGCATTGTTCTTGAACTTACTGTGTGCATTTGTAGCTTATATGTTATGCTTTATTTTAAGCAGTGGGGACAGAGAGCAGTGAGTAAAGTAGACAAAATGTATGTCCCCATAAAGCCTGCTGTCTCCTAGAGGGGACTAAGGGTAGGCCAGTAAGGAAAGGTTCCTGCTAGAAGGGTCAAGCGCTCTAGAAAGACACAGAAGAGGAAACTGAGGAGTAAGCTTGTGGTTCTTAGTGGGAGCTGAGAAACGGTCCACTTGGTGAGGACTTGAAAACTGGGAAGGAGCAAAGCTTGGAGAGCAGCTACTTATCCACTCTGTGTGAGGAGCTGCCTGGAACCTGGGTGGGACACCAGAGGCCAGAGTGCTCAAAGCCAGTGACTTCCGCCCTGTAGAATGTGGCACTCTGTGACCCTCGGGATCAGGATGTGTAGCACCTCAGTCTGCTCTGCATGCTCTGCCTGTTCTGTTCACGCAGGGCGCTGATGAACAGCTTTGTGCAGATGAGTACCATGATCTGGTTTATGGTAAAAGAGTCACTCTGGTTGACCTTCCAAGAATAGATTTCTAAGATAGGTAGACACTTGGTAACTGATCATTTATCGAACATTGCATTTAGTTTTCTATTTTAAAGAAATTGAAGTCTTTAATATTCTATCTTTATTCTTTCTTTGCAGTTTGGTTGTAAATGTCATGCAGAGAGATTCCATCCCATCAGAAGTAGACTATGAAACAAGGCAGGGTGTTTATTCTATCTGTCTACAACTTGCAAGGTATGAAGATGTAGTGCATTATTTTCTCAAGGCAATATTTTACTTTTCTTCTCAATTTTTATCATTCTTAAAAGAGTATGAAATAACTTTGAATATGCATTGCCTTCTCTGTTTAAGGTTTTTACTTGTTGGACAGACAATGCCAACGTCACTAGATGAAGACCTCACCAAAGACGGCATAGAAGCACTCTCTTCCCGACCATTCCGAAATGTCAGCCGGCAGACAAGCAGACAGATGTCCCTGTGTGGGACCCCAGAGAAGTCATCCTACAGACAGTTGTCAGTGTCAGACAGGTCTTCCATTAGAGTTGAGGAAATCATTCCTGCTGCTCGAGTTGCAATACAAGTAAGTAGTTGGTGAACTCAGCAAGTACCAAGTACCTCCTGCTTGGAGAGGGAGCTGGGAATATAGAACAGCCCCAGTGTGAACGCTGCTTTTAAGCAGTGTAGCGTGAGCAGGAAGGAGACTGACTACAAGTCCAGAAACCATGTGATCAGGGTGAAAGTAGCAAGTGTAAAACTACAGAAACACAGCCTTCCGTGGTCTCAGCAGTAGGGGTAAAGTCATTCACCTGTGCTGTTGTGTGTGTTTAAGCCACGAGGTCCTAAAGACTAAATGGCGAACAGAATGAGGGAGTTGGAGGGGAGATTTGTTCAAGTAAAAAGAGCAAAACCGGAGCTCACATGCTGAGTGACAGGACGGACGTGAAGCTGAAGTATCCTGCACAGGAGGGGACGTGGCAAGAAAACAATGATTGGGTAAAAGCAGAGCATGGGATTAGGGACTACAGGTCCTGAGGAGCATATGTGAGGCTGGTGTGAGAAGGGCAGTCCTTCCTGATCTAAGGGGGGAGGGTTGTACCCCGAGGCCACAGTCAGAGAAGCCAGCACGCCTTTCTCACAGTACCCTTTCCATGCCTCCTCAGACTATGGAAGCAAGTGATTTCACCGCCACTGTGGCTTGTTTCATGAGACTGTCATGGGCTGCAGCTGCCGGAAGGCTTGACCTTGTCGGAAGTAGCCAGCCAATTAAAGAAAGTAATTCTCTGTTTCCTGCTGGAATTAGAAGCAGACTCAGCAGTTCAGGTACTGATCAAAAATGGGACAGTGCTTTTACGTAAACACAGGACAGTATGTTTTCCTATGGCTTTTTGGTCCTCATTAGTATGTGTGTGCACCTGTATACGTATGCATACATATGTACATGTGTATGTGTGTGTGTGTGTGTGTGTGTAATTATAACAATAATAATTAAAGAGGACGAGGCCATAAATTTGAGAGGGAGTGGGGGAGGGGTTGGATGGGAGGTAGAGGTGACATAAATATAGTGCCCATGTAGCAAAATCTCCAAAACAAAAAGGACAGTAATAGAGCATTGGGCAAGAATTAGCTGTAAGAATAATCCATGTGCAGATTTGTCAGATTATAAAATGAAACTTTTCCTCTTGCTTTTGAACATGATTTAAAAATTCATGAGTCTTGACACCTTATTTAAGAGAAAGGGCATTTATTAGCACATGGGATAAGTGCAGATGTCAAGTCCTTCCATCTTTAGCTTTGCTGAGTGTAAAGGTGTTACAGCTATACTTTGTGGCTGAAACATAAATTTCCCATAAGTCTAGCATGGTAAACAGTTCTTTTCTTGGTTTGGCATAGCTCTGTACCCCATTTCCAGAGAGAGAGAGAGAGAGAGAGACAGAGAGAGAGACAGAGAGAGAGAGAAAGGTGGAGGAGCGCCATGCATAGCATGTGTGTGAGCTAGAGACCAACATAAGATTATTTTTGTTCTCTTTCTGGTTTGACGTGAGAGGAGCTGTTTTGAGAGAGGGTCTCTCAAGGACATAGAAATCACCCATCAGGCTGGGCTGACTCAGCAAGCCCTAGGAATGTGCCTGTCTCCATCTCCCCAGTGCTGGAGTTGCAGGGGTGCCCATGGGCTCTGGGTACTGAGTTCAGGTTCCTATAGTTAGCATACTAAGCGTCTTACCAAGTGAACTACCTACCCTTCTAGTCCTGTTAACTTATTTTCTGTTGGGCCTTTTCATGTAGCTTTATTTCTTAGCTTTATTAGTTCTTCCTGTTCTATATGTTTATAAATACATCAGTAGTAAAAGGTTTTTCTAGTTTAGCTTGGTTTAGGTTTTTTGAGATAGGGTCTCGCTATTGTCTTGGCTGGCCAGGTGCTTGCTATGTAGACTCAGGTGACATCAAACTGTCTACCCTGCTTCTCCATTGCTGGGATTGAAGGTGTGTGCCACTACACCCAGCGTAATAATATTATTTAATTATGACAGAATATACAGAAATGTTAAGTAAGTTATATTTTTAGTATTCGTGTGTCCATGTAGTCCATTGAGATCATCTTATAAGATACAAGGCATTCTCCCACCTGAAAGGAGCTTTGTCATGTGAAAACATTCTGTTTAAGATAAAGCAGCTGGTACACATCAAACGGAGATGACATCTTCTGTTCCCTGGCAGTGCTTTGTTGCAGTATTTACTATTGCACAAGGACTGTGGGTCTTACACTACAATACTCCATGCTCCTAGGAGCAGCCTTACTAAACTTGTGTTCCCTGCTTTCAGGAAGCAATTGCAGCTCTAGCAGTGAAGGAGAGCCAGCAGCCCTGCATGCTGGGATCTGCGTCCGGCAGCAGTCTGTGTCCACCAAAGATGCCCTGATTGCTGGGGAGGCTTTGTCTCTTCTTGTTACGTGCCTGCAGCTTCGGAGTCAGCAGCTGGGTAGGAGGCAGCTTATTAGTAATTCATTTCTTTCAGAGAAAAGCCAGGTTTCTGTTAAAAGCTGGCATTGCTTTATAAAAAGCTCCTTTTGATGAGAGAAGGAATAGAGGGCGTGAGGATGTAGAACAGGAGAAAATAGTGCTAGAGTGGTTAATTCTGAAGGAACGTTTGAGTGTTTGCTGAGCCTTTTGTGTACATACACATCTGTGTCCACACATACAATTCTACATTAGGTGCCATGTCTGCTCTATTGGAGATAATTGTAACTAAGGAATTTGAAGCACCCAGGTTACTAGTTTATACTAAGTAAATTATGTCACAATTATAGATTGCTAAGTCTGGCTCTATAATCTTTGCTAATGACTTCTAGTGGGTGGAGATGCTGGGCCTTAGTTCCTCAGTATCTATGCTCTGTCTTCTCTTTTTCTTGGTGACTCCATCCAGTTTCATGGCTTAAATCCACGTGACACTGCTACCCTCCATGTTAGTGTGAGTCTTCAGTCTGGACACCCTCCTAATCACCGTTCTTGAGATATCTCAAATCTAACCTGATCTTGCCCATAGCACTCAGACGTTCTAACAGTTTATGAGCAGAGCAGTTCCAGCTTCCTGCATTCTCTGCCTAAGAACTTTGAGCGTAACCTCCTTCAGTTTCTGGATTCCACCTGTTTGTACCCCCTTTGTGCATGGTTAGTACTTCCACACTGCCTCCACCTCTTAATTGGATTGTACCAATCAATGCTGACCTAATTTCTCTCCTTACTCCTGTGCTTCCAGTTTATTCTTCCTCAGGCATGTTCCTTCTTCAGAACTCCCATGCTTCTCTGCTTATCCACAGTAAAAACCAACTCTTTACTAAGTCCCCAAACCCAGCACAATCCAATATACCAGTGGATCTGTTTCTCCCACCTTCTAGTTTCTCCCTCGCTTGCTGGCCTCTTGGCTATTTCCTCAATACATAAGATATGTTACTGCCACAGGTCCTTTACACTAGCTGTTCCCTCTTTCCTCTTAATGCTCTTTCCTCAAGTCTTTGCACACATAACACCCTGGTTAGACTTTCCCTGACCATCTTCCCCAAAGCCTAAGCCTTCGCCGTGCCCTCACACAACCCAAACCCTTCCCTCACTTTTCAGCATCATTTGTTTCCCTAACCGTCGGTACAATACACTCACTTTTTATGGTATTGCCATCGTCCCCTCTCCTCCAACTGCGCTGAGCTCCACTAAGCCAGAGACTTGTTCGTTGCATTCCCTGCTGGATCTCCAGCCCCCAAACACTTTGTAATGTGCAGGAAACACTCAGGAAACAGTCAGAAGCAAAGTAACTTCAGTACTGGGCATTGTACTAATTGTACTAATTGTACTAATTGTCTAGTTTTAGCTGTGGTTACTGATTTCAGTCTACCACAGATAAAGATTTGATGGACATGATATGCTTTCTATATTATCCAAACTAACTGTATATGTCAGAAGTTAAAATTATCAAGATAAACATAGAAATTAGACATTTATAGTTCCAACTTATAATTAATTAAAGTAATAACTGCACAAATTTTCTGAGAACAAATGAATTTGAAGATGTTTTATGTGGGAAGTTTAAAATCATTATGAAATAGCTTTTTAAATGTGTACCATACTCATAATTTAATTTTCCTGAAATTGTTTGAGACATTTTTAGATTGAGAAAATATAACTTCTCCAAGTTTTGATTTCATCATGTATGACCTTAGTGTAAGGTGTATCCTATAGTTGGTGGCACTGTAGTTTATAGAGAGAAGACTTGCTCATTCTGTAACTGGCACACACAGGGCAGTGGTGCTGAGATGTTCCACGAGGCACACTCAGTTCCCAGGGACTAGTGGACAGTCACAGAGACCATTGTAGACAATCCTGGGGTCTACCTCTATGGAGAAAGGGGAAATTTTTCTGCTTAAATTTGGTCTTAAGAAATTACTTAGGAATGCTGTCGTTTTGTGAGCGCATCACCTGATTCTTTCCTTCTATCCTTCATTCCCCTTGTTTTCCTTAGCATCTTTCTACAGCTTGCCATGTGTTGCCGATTTTATCATCGATATTCTGCTCGGATCACCAAGTGCTGAGGTAAGGATTTCTATTACTTAGCGAAAGACCTTTTGGTCTTGTTATGGGCTTTCATAAAGGCCTACAGCATTTCGGGAAGTACAGAAGGAATGGCTGGCTACAGACCACCACCCTTGAGGAAAAGTGACCATTCAGACTGCACTCTCTGCCTTCTCTCCCCCCCCACATTCCAACAAAAACTTCAGCACTGGTTTTAGAACTGATTGATGTTTGAATTTTGTTGATAACCAAAGAGCAGCCTCCAGTGTTACGTACCTGTGAACTGCAAAAGCAGCAGATGTAGGCTTCAGCATGTTGGTCAGAGTCTGGAGAGATCTCCTTTCAAACCATGGACTTTTGTTAGGTTTTAATTCTTTTATATGTGACAATGAAAATAAACTTTTTAAATATTTGAAAATAGGGTTTATTTTTATTGAGTTTTAAACCTGTTAGCTCAAGTAAAGTTGTAGAGTAATTTGGAAAATTAGTTTCCAAACCACATACATTTATTTATTTATAGATTTATTTATTTAAAGATGTATTTATTTATTATACCTAAGTACACTGTAGCTGTCTTCAGACACTGCAGAAGAGGGCATCAGATCTCATTATGGTTGGTTGTGAGCGGCCATGTGGTTGCTGGCTTTTGAACTCAGGACCTCTGGAAGAACAGTGAGTGCTCGTAACTGCTGAGCCACCTCTCCAGCTCCCACATTTACTTTTTAGTTCATTTACTCTGCAGAATCTTTACCATTCAAAGTTAGAATCGTCACATCTTTCTAACATATTTCAGTCACTTAAGCAGGTAAATGGTGTGGATTTTCAGGGAGTCACTTTTGAAGTAGTCTGCAGTGTTAATGGCATCTGTCACTTACCACTGATGACATTTCAGATCCGCCGGGTCGCCTGTGATCAGCTCTACACTCTTAGTCAAACAGACACTTCGGCCCATCCAGAAGTGCAGAAGCCAAATCAATTCCTCCTAGGCGTCATCCTTACGGCCCAGCTGCCTCTCTGGTCCCCAACCAGTATCATGAGAGGAGTCAATCAGAGGTATGGAATAAAGACAGTGGGGTGGGTAGTGGTTCTCTGTGCTCCTCCTGTGAAGTCCACATGGATCCTTGAGACAAGAGAGTTTCTCCACCTCGCCTCATATGTAGGTTCTGCATGTTTTCCCTGATGCAGGATGAGAGTTAAACCCTACTGGGCTCCCCTCCAATCCTTACTCCCACACTACTCTTCCTATTTGGCAACATCCCGAGGTTTTTTGAGCCTGATCCCTTGGTCCACATCACACTTCTGTCCTTTTGCACATCACTTTGTCAGCTCAGATATTTTATGGAGCCTCTAGGTGACTGTGCTAGTTTGGGTATCTTAAAACTTTGTTTTCTAATCCATAAGCACAAGGTGTCGTGTTATGTTTAATTTCTCCCAGCAGTGTGCACTGCTGTACTGTATAAGACATACCTCCTTGATTAAGGCAAGTCTCAAGTATTTTATTATTCTTTATGCTATTGAAATATGATTGTCTTCTTAATTCACTTTTCAGATTGTACACTGTTGGTGAAAAAAATACAACTTTTGTTTATTGACTTTTATATTCTGTAACTTTGCTAAATTAGTAGGCATTAACAGACTTGGGTGAAATCTTTTGTGTTCTCCATATATTAATATGTTTGTCAGAGTAGTGAAGAGGTAAGTCTATTCACTGCTCCAGTCTGGATGCCTTCTTTCTTGCCTAATTGCTCTGATGAGAAGTTCCAGTGTTCTACTGAACAGTGCGATGCTAGCAGTGGTCGTGCTGCCACTAGGGAGGAGCTTTCGATCTTAGACTATGGAATGCAAGGTTCATATGGAGTCTTCCTGTGTGGCCTTTAGTAGGTTGAGTTAGACCCCTTCGGTTCCTACTTCAGTGTTTTGATCACAGGGCAGCATTAAATTTGGCTGGCTCCTTTTTCGTTAAATTTATTTAGTTGTATTTAATGTGTATGGACATTTTGCCTGTATATGTGTGTGCCTAGTACCCGTAGAGACCAGAAGAAGGTGTTGGGTTATCTGGCACTCAAGTGTTAGGAACCAAGCCCAGGTCCTGTACAAGAGTAGCAAGTGCTCTTAACCACTGAGCCATCTCTTCAGCCTCCGTGTTGAACGCTTTTGTCCTTATCACTGGAGCTGATTTGTGTGGGCTCCTTCACTCTCTCTGGTAATAAGGCATTTCGTGTCTGACTGTCACTGCATTCCAAGAAACCAGCCTGTTCATGTTCTAGAATTTTTTTAAGTGTGCTGGTTTGCTAATATTGGGGGTCTTTGCTTTAGCATTTATGAAGGTCATTGGGTTGCAGTCTTCTCAGGGGCTCTTTTTTTTGCTTTGATGTTAGAACACTGCTGTCCTCTTAAGAACTGGGCAGCATTGGCTTCCGACAGGGGCATAGAGTCTGTGAAGGACTGCTGTTAGTGTGTTAAATGCTTAGTACAATTGACCAAGAAAGCTTCCTAGCCTTTTCTCAGTTCTTTTATTAGTTGGGAGTTTTTAAAGATTCTGCTTTGCTAATATTTGAGTTCTAGAATTTTCATTTGATACAGAATATTAATTCTATGAACAGTTACTGATGGTATATTCATAACCTTTTTTTTTCCTATAAAAATCAATGGCAACATTTTTTCTTTGATTTCCAAGTTTAATACTTGAGTTTTTTGGAGTCTTTGTTTGTTTTGTTAATCTAAGTTATCAAGATATTTCTTTTCTTTTGTAGTTTTTTTATCCAGCCTGGGCTTTTAAAATGCATGTATTTTCTAGATGAGGCATATGACACAAGATATCCTACAATTTCTTTTATCTTTTGTTTGTAGGTCTTCATTATAGGAGTGTGTGTGTGTGTATGTGTGTGTGTATGTGTGTGTGAATGCTTGTACTCTCATACAGTTTCTAATGTGTGAAAATTCATGATTCACATATTTAATTATCAACATGTTACCTTGAAGCATTTCACTTTTAAGTTTTAAAATCTTGATGTGTAAATAAGAAGTCAGTATTTTTGGTTTTGAAAACAGATCGTTATGGATGACTTGTTAAATTTTCAACCCAAACTTATATTTGCAACTTACCATGAGGATTGAAAAAAGCAAACTGGAGAGGGCTACAGCAATGGCTCAGCAGCTGAGCGTACTTGGGGCTCGTGCAGAGGACCTGGGGGCAGGAAACTCCCAGCAGCCACATGATAGCATCAGTAACCCTGTGGGCACCAACACACACATGGCACACGTACACACATGCAGACAAACATTCACAGTAAAATAAAAGGAGTAAATTTTAAGACAAAACATGAGATGAACTTTTTTTTTTAACAAAAGAACTTTTTGACAGGATGTTGACTTGTTTAGTTTTGCATAGAGTTGAATGTTATACTTTTCCTAAATTTTAAATTTGTACTTTAAAACATTCTAAAATGTCTTAGTTTGGTATACTATTAGCAATTACCATAGCTAATTGTGCTGCACAGTTTACCAAGGTGTGTGTGTGTGTGTGTGTGTGTGTGTGTGTTTTGTGTGTGTGTGTGTGTTTACCCTCAGAAAGGTCTGAGTTTGCATGTTTTATTATCTGTAATTTTAAATAACCTAAAAATCTTGGTTCATTACACCCACTTGATCCATTCTATAATAAAACTATACTAAGCATTTAGAAATTACAAGACTGAGAGAAATGAGGTGTCTGATCTGATCCCTCCACTTGTGCTCCTGCCCACCTTAACAGTCCAGCAACTCCATGCACTTGACAGCTAATTGGTAGATACTGGTTCACATTTGAGTGAGCAAATGCAGTCAGTTTTTATGTTAGTTTAAAATACAATACACTTATTTTTTTTTTTTAAGATTTATTTATTTATTATATGAAGTACACTGTAGCTGTCTTCAGATGCACCAGAAGAGGGCATCAGATCTCATTACAGATGGTTGTGAGGCACCATGTGGTTGCTGGGATTTGAACTCAGGACCTTCAGAAGAGCAGTCAGTGCTCTTAACCACTGAGCCATCTCTCCAGCCCAAGGATTTGTTTGTTTTTTTCCTTTTTCTTTGTTGTTTGTTTGTTTTGAGACAGGGTTTCTCTGTGTAGCCCTTACTGTCCTGGAACTCACTTTGTAGACCAGGCTGGCCTCGAACTCAGAAATCTGCCTGCCTCTGCTTCCCAAGTGCTGGGATTAAAGGCGTGTGCCACCACGCCCTATGATACACTTACAAGTTTTCTTCTCTTTACACCATTGTTCCTAGACTATAGTTTATTAAAATTATTAATTTCCATCACATTACATTTGGTATTTATGTAGGTATTGTATGCTTTGGAAAATTACCTTGCTCAGCTACTTGGTGAGCTTATTTTTTTTAAAGAAAACACTTTATCTTTTAAAACCAGGCCTGTTAAATAACTGAGCAATCTGTCTGGTTTTCAGGCTGCTGTCCCAGTGTACGGAGTACTTTGATCTGCGGTGCCAGCTGCTAGATGATCTGACAAGTAAGTCAAGTCTCGCTGTGATTCGGGGCGGGTGGCGGGGGGGGGGGGTGGCAGACCATACCTGATGCACCTGTCAGAAAGAGAGGGCATGGTCACGTTTGACGTTGAGTTTTGTTTTCTTGAAATGGCATATAAATCCATGTGCCATTGAGTCTGTTGGGTCTGTTCCATACCCAGCCAGCTACAAGAAAGACTTGTTAACTTTAGAATTCACAAGTCTCATTAGTAATTGAACTAAGAAAGAATTCACATGAAGGATCTGATTCTCTAGCATAATTTATTCTACCACGTTTTATTTAAGGTTTATTTTTATTGTACTTATGTGTATGTTCTGTATGAATGTATGCACGTGTGCCTGGATGCCTACAGAGGCCAGAAGAAGGTGTTAGAGAGTCTCAAAATGGAGTTACTGCCTGTTAAGCCCCCTGACATGAGCACAAGGAACTGAACTCAGGTCCTCTGGAAGAGTGGCCAGTGGGTGTCACTGAGCACCTCTCCAGCCCCTGTTCTGACACGTGGGATTATTTAATGGCAGCTGGAATCTGTTGGGGCATGTTGATAGTGAGAGGTCAGTCAGTGAGTGAAATAGCAGTGATAGAAGTGGCCTTTTAGAATGTGAGATTTTACTCATCTCTACTTTCAAATAATGCAAATATATTATAAATAATACACATTTCCCATGTAAATCTTAGTTTTTCAAGCCAAGTGTTCAATATATTCCCTACTCTTTACCCTCAAATTCACTTCAGATTACAGGAAATAAAATTCAGAATCAACAGAAATATTAATTGAAGTAGAACATCAAAGCCAGGTGAAAATCTGCATCCACTGTGAGTTGGACAGTCCCATGGGGGAGTCATAGAGACAGTGCCTGGAGCTAGAGGTCTAAAGCGACAGCATGTGCCTGGTCCCTGTGCTCCAGAGAAGGGACAGAGCGGCTTCTCAAAAGAAGCAGCCTTTTCCCAGCACCTCATTCTAGAAGCACTTTGTTCCTGCAGACGCCTGCTGACGGATACACCTAAGCAGCGCTGCAGGCAGGTGCCTTCCTGGCTTTCAGATCAGAACCCCGCCTCTAAGCAATGCAGTGAGTTGCTGGGAGATCGGAGTAAATAACAGACTATATGTCAGCTCAGGTATAAGATTGAGAGAATGGGACCATGTCCATCTAACTGCCTAGACTCACAGATACTTGGAGCCGTGCTTCAGTGTAGAATTTGACTGTCAGTCCTTGTTGGGTAGGGTAAGAGAAATTATTCTCTGGTGTTTGGAGAGGGGAGCTTCTGATGCCTAATCGTTCTCTTTATAGACCTGCCTCTTTGGTTTAGGAAGCACCGTGGGGAGCCTCAGTTCTTCTCATTTCTCTCCATTCCTCCCTTCCTATGGAAGGTTGGAACACCAAACAGGTGCTTCTTAGAGCAATGATCATCTTCGTTATCATAGTGGCCTGCAAGAGGAGGCCGTCAGGATTTTAGTTGATGCAGGAGATGGCCTTAGCTGAATCTGCAGCCAGAAGGTTATTAATGACAAGTTTGGTGAGATCTGTGAAGTGAAAGATTAGGACTTCGTACTGCTATCTTTAGTCCAGGGCTTTGATTCCATGAACAGAAATCTTTCTCCATAATACATTTCTACCTCCTCTCCTTACCCCCTTCTCAGCTTCCGAAATGGAGCAGTTAAGGATCAGCCCAGCTACCATGCTTGAAGATGAGATTACGTGGCTGGATAACTTTGAACCTAATCGGACAGCAGACTGTGAGACCAGTGAAGCTGACAACATCCTATTGGCAGGACATTTGCGGCTCATTAAGACCCTGCTGTCACTCTGCGGGGCAGAAAAGGAAATGCTTGGTAATTATTGCTTCATTTTATTGTGTGAGAAAGAGTACCTCAGTTCTTAGTTACTACCATAGCATTGCATATAATTGTGACAATATGATAATTGCTAAATGTTCCATGAAAATTTGACCTTTTAGGAGTAGAAAATTGTCTGTAGTTTTAATGATTAGTAAAACATAGGGTGTCTTTTACCTGTGTCCTTAAATCACATGGAGAATTTTATGTTGTTGAAATAGTTATCACATAATTTACTATCAAGTAAAAATTATAATTCAGAGGTTTGTCTCTGTTGCTGTTTGTTATATTTTATAATACTTCTTTCTCCTTAAGAATGGTTCTCTTCTGGCAAGTAGTCCCCAGCCATTACCTCCTCGGCGTTGGGGAAATGTAAGATCCCCAGGAGTACAGTTACAACTTGTATATACATATCCACATGCTATAAATCATATTTAGAAAGTAAACCAAAATGTAACTATCATAGTTGTAGTATCAATTATACCAACGCTAGAGAATTTTCATGGCTGTTGAGGATACATAGAAAGAGTGATTCTTAAGCAGGAAGAAGTATCATTTTACCTGACAAAGATAGGCTTAAAAGCTTCTTTAGCCCTTGTGTGGAGGACTTCCTGATGCCCAGATAGGAGTCATTCCCTCAGACCATTCTTCCTTGTAGTGATGTTGACACTTGTGCTTCCAAGGTGAAAGCTTGATTCCTTTCACTGTCACAGACTCCGAGAGAAGGCACTCCTTACCTTAGTACTCCCGACCTTGTTTCCTGGTCCCAGCATGCCACAGATNTGGGCAACATACTGAGCTCTCAAAAAGTACTTTAAGTTAAACCATGCACATTGCTGTTGGGTGGCCCGGCTGCCTGTGCTGCTCTGATAGGAAAGTGCAATAGAATCTTCCAATTAACATCTGTGTTCCTCTTCACTGTGATCATCTGCTCTGTTCCAGGTTCATCACTGATTAAACCATTGTTAGATGACTTCCTTTTCCGAGCTTCTAGAATTATTCTAAATAGTCATTCTCCAGCCAGCAGTGCCGCCATCAGTCAACAGGACTTTCATCCAAAGTATGGAAAACGCACGTTGTGTTCAGTTTTGGTAAAATCTCTTAATTCACAACCGTAGTCCAAAAAGATTTTTTTAACTTGGAATTTGTCTTCCGCCCTGTGAGTTTGTCCTGTTTCCTGCCACTTAAACCAGTGCATGCAAATGAGCTTTGTTTACAGTGTGCCTGGCACATGGTAAACAGAGAAAGTGTGGAGGTACAGTTCTCATCATCAAGTGGGCAAGGAAGTCACTGTGCTGGTCAGTAACAAATTCCAAGGGAAACAAAGGTGGTACCTGATTCCATGTAGGGCCTGGAACTTTAGCTTGGTGATAAGGCATGTGTTTAGCCATGTGGGATGTGAGTTCAATCCCCAGCACCGAAGGGGAAATAATGAATTATCTCCAATGTAAACAGACTCCAAGTGTAGGCTTCAGGGTTTTTTAGGAGAACAGTCTAGAACCTTGTCATTCGCTGGGTCATACTATGTTCTCATGTCTGCAGCTGCTAGTAATTCATTAAAGTTGTAATTTTGGAAGCAAGGTTTTATATTAGTCTTCGGAGATATAAATGTGAAATATCTACGAGTCAAGTGATATTGAGACTATTGTCCCTAGAAAAAGCAGCAGTGAGCTGCCATTTACCCTGCTTGGAATTGAACTTAAATGTCTAAAGAACAGAGTTACAATTTCAGAGATGACTGGTAGAGGCAAGGCATAGTAAGAAGTGCATGGCGTGCGTCCCACGAAGCGTCATGTGTCAATCTGTTTCCAGTTAGAGAAGTCCCTCACTAGCAGGATGCAGTGCGAGGCAGGAGAGCTCTTGATCTGTCCTTAGGGCTGTGGCTCTCATCTCATTCCTGTCTAGTCTTGTCTTGAAGCACTAGGTCTCTGGGATTCTAATTAAAGCACCAGAAATATATTAGTATTTTTGACTTTTCAGTAAATATAAAACAATATATCTCTAGCAGTTTTAATGAAAAAATTCATTGATGACTCCTCCCCCTTATTTTTTTATTTTATTTTATTTTTTTGCGGGGCGGGTAGTTTTCTTTCTTTCTTTCTTTCTTTTTTTTTTTTTTCAGACAGGGTTTCTCTGTGTAGCCCTGGCTGTCCTGGAACTCACTTTGTAGACCAGGCTGGCCTCGAACTCAGAAATCCGCCTGCCTCTGCCTCCCAAGTGCTGGGATTAAAGGCATGCACCACCACCACCCGGCCCTTATTTTTATTTTAATAATAAATGCATGTATACGTCCTGGATGAAAAAGCATGCATGTTTCATCCTTCCCTGTGTACTAATTGTGCTCATCCATCAGTGACCTTTCCAACAAAACTGTGAAGCACAAGAGATGTAAAATACATGACATCTTTCTGAAAGTAAATATATTCTTTGTCACAATAACAAAAGAACTGCTTTCGCTTCTGTGTATAGTGCCTCCCTGTTCATTTCTTGTCCAGCCTGTTCAATCCATACATTCAGATAAGAATTAAGAACAGTGCCACCTCTGTGGCCCTTGTCCTTGGTGGCAGGTACAGCACTAACCCAAGAGCTCCCCAACCCCTCTCTACCCACCCCCTGCACTTTTACACTTTTACCTGTTCACACCGAGGTTGGATGTCCTCTTCTCTGTGTGTCCGTTCTATCTGTGAGCACTTCAGTAGTGCCAGGTTAGTCAGGGTTCAGAATGGCTGCCTGGATTGAAAGGCAGGCAGTAAAGGCAATCCGCTTCCTCCTGTGTCAGTCTCATAGACTGATTTGACAGGCTATCTGTTTCCGTCTCCATTCTCTGTAACACAATAGAAAACTAGTAGTGTCATTAGAAGATTATTGACCATCGGCATATTTGGGATGTTTGTAGGAATCTACACTTATTCCTTTTTCTTATTTGAATGGATTTACTGATTATTATCAGGCTAAGATAATAGTTCTGAAACCTCTTCCTGCCCCCTCTAGATAGGGCACATAGATTACTAGGTTTCTGGCATAGGCCTAACTAACCTGTGTTTAAGAGATTGTAGTGTTTATGTTTTGTTTTCTGTTGTTGATTTTTGAAGACGTCTTGTGCTGTTGTTCTTAGGTGTAGTACAGTAAATAGTCGGTTGGCAGCCTATGAAGTTCTTGTGATGTTAGCTGACAGCTCGCCTTCAAACCTTCAGATTATTACAAAAGAGCTACTCTCAATGCATCATCAGCCTGACCCCGCTCTCACCAAGGAGTTTGATGTAAGTTTTAGACTAATGTTCTTTCTGGGTGTGTCTATGTAAGTGGGGCTAGAGCCTGGAGATCCGCTGTCCTCCTGTCACACTCCACTTTGTTTGGCTGATGCAAAGCATCACTTGACCCCAGAGCTTATTAGACTAGGTAGCCAGCTTGCTCTGGGGACCGGAACTGCAGACTTCACAGCTGCCTAGGAAAAACTTTACCCTAAGTCATCACCCCAGCCCGCCTTTACCTGTTTTAGAATGGTCTCCTAAATATATAACTTATATAACCTTTGTGGGTGTGTCCACGACGAGGAGCAGGATGGCAGCCAGGAGGAACTTCAGGAGTTAGGTCCTCACCTTCCACCACCATGTGGGGCCTGGGGGTTAGTCAGGTGCTCAGGCTTTGCAGTGCCTTTGCCTGCTGAGGAGTTTCTCTAGCCCCACAGTACGTGAGTTTGAGATTCAAGTTGCATTGTCCTAACCATAACCAAGTCAATATTTTTTTGTATGTCATGTTGACATATTGCAATCAACTAAATTTTTTATTATACTTAATCACTGTATTATTATGAAATATCCTTTCAGTTAGAAATGAGCCATTTTCAAACCGACTAATAGTTACTCTCAATAAAAAGTGACATTCCAACCATTTTTGTTATTAGATTTTTTTTATATTCTTGTTTTTGCTTTTTGAGCAAGTTTCTGCTGGCAGAATGCTAGGCACTGAAGTTACAAGACTAGATAAATTCAGTGTGATTCATAGAGTTTATCATATATTAAGAAAAATTCTACATGTGTTAAGTTGATGTCAAAGTGCTGCCCCTGGGGGCTCAGTGGTTAAGAGCACTGACTGCTCTTTCAAAGGTCCTGAGTTCAATTCCCAGCAACCACATGGTGCCTCACAACCACCCGTAATAAGATCTGATACCCTCTTTTGGTGCATCTGAAGTCACCTACAGTGTACTTATTTATGTATAATAATAAATAAATCTTTGGACCGGAGCAGGCAGGAACTGAGCAAGTGGGGTTGACTAGAGCAAGCAGAGGTCCTAAAAATTCAATTCCCAACCACATGAAGGCTCACAACCATCTATCTGTACAGCTACAGTGTGCTCACATACATAAAATGAAAAAAAAATAAATCTTTAAAAAAAAAAAAAAAGTACTGCCCCAACTGTCGGGCAGGCCAGAGCACGGACAGTGGGAGAGAGAGCCAGCAGCATTGTCTCAGCACTGTGAGATGTGGTGTAAGCTGGAGGTGTGTTCTAAGTGCTATACATTAGCATTTAAAATACTTTGTTTCAGGTCAGCCTGGTCTACAGGGTGAGTACCAGGGTAACCAGGGATACAGAGGAAGAACCGCTGCCTCAAAAAATCAAATGAAAAAGATTTTCATAACCTAAAAAAAATCTGCTTTTTACTACAAATAAATGTCAGAACTTGTTAGCTCCTAGAAAACAGTCCGTGTCAGTTACTACTGATGTTAATGAAGAGCATGGAAGATCCATCCTGCATGTTTTTGTCAGCTGTTTGCTTCTTACATGGATGCATACACTTGTAAGAGAGCCAAGCTCCTGGTGAATTCACATTTCCACATAGAAGTATACTGTCCTTCTACCTACAGAGGTGTGTGTTGAACACTAGCCAAGATGTCTTATCTGGATTAGTCTTACACAGAAAAGCAGTATGTTAGGCTCTGCATCATTTGATAACATATGTAAATAAAACAATGGGGTATTTTCTTGTCATTTTAAAGGAAAAGTTTAATAGAACATTACCTTGTATTAAAAAGAATAATGTATAAAAACATTGTTTTTTAAAGGTACTGTATAAAAGCATTACTTGCTTGACTGGTTGCACTACAGAATTCCTCAGGATAAATTTCAGAATTTTCAGAAGATTATGTCAGTGTGTAGTAGACATCTAGTCTATCTGCTTGGTTAAAGCCTACACAACCACACTGTAAGCCCTTGGACCACGAACATTTCTGTTCTCTCTTAATCCCTGGCACAGTGCCTGGCACATGATAGGTCATTAGTAAACACTTGTTGAATGATAACTGAATGACTGCAGGTTGATCTTGATTGAACTAATACCTGCTTTGTGTGACATATTTTATGAACAGACAGGAGACATTAAGATGATTGCATTTTGTCATTGTACCAGCTCCTAACACAGGTACTTGAGAAACATAGATTCTGTTCTTGGTGTTCAAACCAAGCTGGATGAATACATCTGAGGCTACTTTTTCTTCGTAGTCATCTCAAATGGCTGTTGTGGAAGTGTGCTCTGGTAGAATACTCATTCTCCTCCCCAATGTTCTGTTCCTTTTCCCCAGTACCTCCCCCCAGTGGACAGCAGGTCCAGCTCAGGGTTTGTGGGGCTGAGGAATGGTGGTGCTACTTGTTATATGAATGCAGTCTTCCAGCAGCTGTACATGCAGCCCGGGCTTCCTGAGGTGAGTTCCTCCTGTCTGTTTGGCATGCTTAATTATTATTTCCTCTGTTTGTAGCTATAGTTAAAAATTCTTAGCCGGGCGTGGTGGCGCACGCCTTTAATCCCAGCACTTGGGAGGTAGAGGCAGGTGGATTTCTGAGTTCAAGGCCAGCCTGGTCTACAGAGTGAGTTCCAGGACAGCCAGGGCTACACAGAGAAACCCTGTCTCGAAAAACCAAAAAAAAAAAAAAAAATTCTTTATTAGCTTCTGAAATCTGTAAAAATGTTATAGTCACACATGTCTGTAAATCTATCCTTTTAATCAGTAATTTGACCAAATGTAATTTTTATACATACAAAATTAATTCTCAAGCTATTTTATGATGTTGTACTTAATATTTTAGAATATCTGGCTCTATTTTCAGCACATCTTATTAACATAGTCACAACTTGTAGAGTAGCAGGCAGTATTTTGAGACTATTCCATAAGTATTATGTCACGTGTCTAAAGATCTTCATCAGCTTCATAATTTATCCTTAACCAGACCCCCTAGGAGATGACAAACCTAGATATCTACAAGGGTGTCTCCACATCAAACACTCCTTAGCATACAGCATGTTTGCGGTTAATGTGAAGCAGTTACAAGTTTCTCATTTTCTTCATAGTCACTGCTTTCAGTGGATGATGATACAGACAATCCAGATGACAGTGTGTTTTACCAAGTGCAGTCTCTCTTTGGGCATTTGATGGAAAGCAAGCTGCAGTATTATGTGCCTGAGAATTTCTGGAAGGTATTTGCAATAACTATATTTGATATTAGATAATATTTAGAGTTTGGCTCCACTTTGATTTTCTCTCATCACTAACAACTTGTCAGAGATTTGAATGCTCAACAAATTGGTTCTTTAGAAATGATTAGAATGTCAAGAAAGTCATTTGTAATTCCCGGGGATCTGCTTATCTGTTTTGAATGTTTCTTATGATTCTTATTTTAGCTCTTTAAAATATTCTTTAAAGGAACGAAAGAGGTAGCTCAGCAATTGTATTGCCTTTGCAGAAGCACAGGTTTGATTCCCAGACAGTTCACAGCCCCTGCATCTCCAGCTCCAGGAGGACCTGACACCTCTAACTGCATTCATGTGCACACACACCTGCACAGAGACAGCGATAGAGACACATAAGTTAAAATAGGAGTGGAAAGGAATCTTAAAGCAGTGATTCAAATAATCTCTCTGAATCTGTGCCAGTATCATAGTGCCTCCAAAGAAAGGGCATTGCTGCTTTTTGTCACAGAGCAGAGGTCATTTTTAAGAGACACTTACTGTTGTGTAGTCTGATGGCTTACCCCGAACCCTCGTTTGGTTTCAAGGTTTGATTTCAGACTTGCTGTGTTAGGAAGGACCAAGAAAATGCATAGATGGCTGAGTACAAGCCTGTCTCACTCCAATAAAAATATCCAGACCCTAAGAGTGAACTTTTTGTTCAGAAACACTGTGTGGTTCCATGTGTTGTTCGGAGCATGCTGCTTTCTTTCCCTTTAAACATCTGTTGAATTGAATTCTTGCTATGTAGATCTTCAAGATGTGGAACAAGGAGCTCTATGTGAGGGAGCAGCAGGACGCATATGAGTTCTTCACTAGCCTCATTGATCAGATGGATGAGTATCTCAAGGTAATGAAGGTCTCCGTTGCCCTCTGGCTCCTGCAACTATGAGAACAGTGTAGGTTCACAGTGACTGAGACTCACAAGTTCATTCTTTCAGCATTTAAAATGAGTATCTACACATTATTGCAGTTAATACTTATTATTCACCTAAGCTGAGAAGATAATATAGTTCCTAATCTGTATTTCATAATAGATGGCGATTTGTGATGAGGTTTTGTTGTTTGTTTGTTTTGCAATATCCCCAGAGGTAGTCTGGTTGCAGAGTTCTTAGTGAACTGATGGCCCTGGAGGCAGTCTGGGAACTGGGAGACTCTGGCAAAGGGCCAAAAGGACTAGACTACTATTTGTTTTGATGCTTAGACTCTAAGATTTCTGCCTTTCTTAGTAAAACAACAGACTAGCCCAGAGTTGCCACTGTACATCATATCAGTAAGCACAGTTGTTATGCTTCATCTGTTTAGAATAACTTAGAGATCTATAGTACCTGTCTTTGAACAGAGCTCCTACCTTGCATTTTGTAGCCCAGAAAGAAGATCCAGAATCCTAGTGCATGCCTCGGAGTGATCGGCTCTTGTGGCCTTCACTCTCCTTCTGATTGTCTGCATTGTTGATACTGGGGCCAAAGACTGGTTACTGCCTTCCATCTGGCCGAAACTAATAATAATACTCTTTAGAGTCTGGAGACTAACTTGAAGTTTTAAATAAGATTTTATGTGAACCAGGTTGTACGTTCTAGGGCTTTTGGTTGAAACCTTAAATTTTTATTTCAACAGAAAATGGGACGAGAACAAATTTTTAAGAATACTTTCCAAGGCATCTATTCTGATCAGAAGATCTGCAAAGATTGTCCTCACAGGTTAGTGAAGATGTCACCACTGCATTAAACATTGACTATTAGTGTCTGGTATGTACAAGACCCTGATTTTGATACCAGCACCATGGGGGGGGGGGTGTGTAAAAAGTTATGTTAGTTTGTTGACTGACTTGTAGATTTATTTCTTAGTGGATCTATAAATGTTCAGTGAATTTTATTTCTTCAGTTTCTATAATTACTTTGTAGTCTTAAAGTACTTGTTGAAATTGATGGTTTTGTCAGTGTGCTCTTCTGCTGAGGTTTGTCTATTTCTGGCTGTTGCAGAGTGTGTTGAAGTTCAGGTCTCATGACAGTTGAATTGGTTCTCCATTCATGGTTTTCTGTCTTTCCCAATCAGATATGAGCGTGAGGAAGCTTTCATGGCTCTCAATCTAGGAGTTACGTCTTGCCAAAGCTTGGAAATTTCTTTGGACCAGTTTGTTAGAGGTGAAGTTCTAGAAGGAAGTAATGCATACTACTGTGAAAAGTGTAAAGAGAAGGTATCGCACTTGCCCTTTCCAAGAAACAGTGTTAGTGTCTGTGTGCCGCCTGTAGGAGGTCACTGCCAACCTGCTTGCTGCTCCCAGTAGATTGTGCTGCTCCTTGTTGTACATGGGCACCAGAAGCTTTTACATCAATATTTCAGTTTTCTCGAGGGAGTTACTTTGGCTTTTGCTTTTCCTTAGAGAATAACAGTGAAGAGGACATGCATTAAGTCTTTGCCTAGTGTGTTGGTAATCCACTTGATGAGATTCGGCTTTGACTGGGAGAGCGGACGGTCCATTAAATACGATGAGCAAATACGGGTAACTTGTTCCCTTCCTGAAATGTCTCTCAACTGTGACCCTCCCGTCCTTCTTCACCTTCTTCTGTTTCTACACCCTCTGTCCTCTTGAGACGCAGCAGGAGGGGTGTGCAGCCCTCGTTTGAGAAGCTGCTGCTAGTACGACTGGGACCTACAAATGTTCCCTTTATTTCTGGAAGGCACCCTAGCTATGGCTATGAAATGCAGTGCCTTCTCTGTAATACAGACAGACCGTCAGAGATGCCTTGTATAGATGGGAGTGGGAAAGCATGACTTACTCAGTCTGACTTTACAAGGTACTACCCAGTACATTCCCATTTAACATTGGTGTGTGCTTTTTACTTTTACATAGTTTCCTTGGATGCTAAATATGGAGCCTTACACAGTTGCAGGAATGGCTCGCCAGGATTCATCTTCTGAAGTTGGTGAAAATGGGAGGAATATGGATCAAGGAGGTGGAGGATCCCCACGGAAAAAAGTTGCCCTCACAGAAAACTATGAGCTTGTTGGTGTCATTGTGCACAGTGGGCAGGCCCATGCCGGCCATTACTACTCCTTCATTAAGGACAGGCGGTAAGGGTTTCCTATAGAAGCCCTCATGTGCTCTCTGCCTTCCCTGTGAAGTCTGCCTTCCATGCTCACCACTGGAGACATTTTAGTGGTGGGGGATGGAGTAGCGGATAATACAAGATTTTATAGCTCACGTTGGCCTCAGATTCTCAGTGCTTCTGCTTCTGCCTCCCAAGGGCTGGGATTATAGGCATGCATCATAATGCCTGGCTATAAAGAAATCCATATTATACTTTGTTCTGCATCTTGAATTGATAATTTTTTACTCCTTTGATTTGAAAAGTTGTTTTAGAAACTGAAATCACTCCACCTCTATTGCTAAGTTTTTCTTGGATGCTCTTGATTAACTGTCACCTGCTTTATCTGTGCATAATCTATAGAGACAAATGCAAGAGGTGAACATAATTGTTTTTAAATCTTTAAATGTTTATCTGATCTCTGGGTCCTAGGGGGTGTGGAAAAGGAAAGTGGTATAAATTTAATGACACCGTTATTGAAGAATTTGACCTAAATGATGAGACCCTGGAGTATGAATGCTTTGGAGGAGAATATAGACCAAAAGTTTATGATCAAAGTAAGTATTTATAGGTAGATATATCCTATTCATTTTATTTTTTATTATTTAGGGTTTTTCAGATTAGAAGCTATAATTCTCTATATAAAAATACAGCCGGGCGTGGTGGCGCACACCTTTAATCCTAGCACTCGGGAGGCAGAGGCAGGCGGATTTCTGAGTTTGAGGCCAGCCAGGGCTATACAGAGAAACCCTGTCTCGAAAAACCAAAAACCAAAAAACAAAACAAAACAAAAAAAATACAATAGATTTTGTTCTTTTCTTATTTTTCTAATGCAGAGATAATGATTACTTACAGAAGATAGTTCTAGCACCTGTGCTTCAAAACCTCATTATGTAGTGTGATAAAGAAGCCTTCCCTCCATCCTCCCACCCCAAGGGGATGCACCTTAACTTGCATTCTGGGCAACACTAAAAAGACCTTACACTTCTACTTACACTTTGCACTTTGCAAATTTAGTAGATAAATTGTTGAGTCTGGAGGCCCTTTATTATAGATAATCACTCTGAAAAACATCTTATTTACCAAAACTTCTCTCTTAACATCTTATAAACTAGCAAACCCATACACTGACGTCCGTCGAAGATACTGGAATGCCTACATGCTCTTCTATCAAAGGGTGTCCGATCAGAACTCACCCGTGCTGCCAAAGAAAAGCCGAGTGAGCGTCGTAAGGCAGGAGGCTGAGGATCTCTCTCTGTAAGTTGTTCTGCCGTGCCATTTCAGTGGGGGAGGAGCTTCAAAATATAATGCTTTTTTTAAAAAGGTTTCTTTATTTATCTTATGTATATGAGCACACTTTCAATGTCTTCAGACACACCAGAAGAGGGCATCAGATCCCATTACAGGTGGTTGTGAGCCACCATGTAGTTGCTGAAATTTGAACTCAGGACCTCTGGAAGAGCAGTCAGTGCTCTTAACTGCTGAGCCATTTCTCCAGCCCCCTAATGTAATGCTTAATGTTGAAAAATAATTAAGCATAAGAGAAATCCTAAAATGAAAATAAGTTGTTTATTGCTCCCCAGACTTTATTGCCCTGGCAAGAAATTACTTTGTATTTAGAAACATGCATATAAATTATTCATGGCAGAAGCAGAACTGAGGTTTTCATTTTCAATCCAAATTGACGTATAAATATATACATATATTGAGTGTACTTTTTGTCCAAAGCATAATGCTATAACCAGAAAGATTTTTTTTTATGGTCTCATTCTCAATGAATTTGCCTTTACTATATTGAATCAGAAAAGTATGCAATTTATGTTTACGGTCCCAGTATATAAATCTAGCAAAAACAAACAAAACCCTTTGCACTTAACAGTTCTTTGACTTTTGTCTCTCAGGTCAGCTCCATCTTCACCTGAGATTTCACCTCAGTCCTCTCCTCGGCCCCACAGGCCTAATAATGACAGGCTGTCTATTCTAACCAAGCTGGTCAAGAAAGGTGAGAAGAAAGGACTGTTTGTGGAGAAAATGCCTGCTCGGATATACCAGGTAAGAACTACATGAACAGAGAGGGCGCAGCTGGTTAGAGCACTTAACTCCTCTTGCAGATGACCTGGGTTCAGTTCCCAGCACCCACATGGAGGCTCAACCTTTACCTATAACTTCAGTTCCAGGGATTCAATACCCTCTTCTGACCTCCAGAACAGGCACACACACATGGTGCATATGCATAAATGGAACCAAAATACTGATGCACAAAATGAAAAATAAAAAAATCTTTGAAAGGGACAGGGAGCAGATAAATTATTCTCTAAGGGAGAAAATCAAGATGAATGAGAATCCGTGTTTTAAGTTCAGAGCACTCCTGGTGGCTGGCTTCTGCGTTTACTGCTGTCATGGGCCACTTGACCACCCTCACTGTCCTGTAGCCTCTGTCAGGTACAGAGGCCATAGTGATAGTGCCACAAAGATGAGCCAAGATAGCAGCACCATCCCTGAGCAGACAGACATGTAGTTGAAATGATTTTATCTGAGAAATCAAATCAAGACTTAGAACCTTGTCATTAACTACGCCAGCAGTAATTATTAAGTACCTGCTCTGTGCTACAGACTAGAAACAAGTGTTAGTGGAGTTTTTGTTGTTGTTTTGGTTTGGTTTTTTTCAGACAGGTTCTCAAGTACCTGGCTGCCCTGGAACTTGCTGTGTAGATCAGGCTGGCCTCAAACTCACAAAGATCCTCCAACTTCTGCCTCCCAAGTGCTGAGATTAAAAGCATGCACCACTACACCTGACTAAAGAGGTTTCTATGAATTGATTAAGCTTTCTAAATCCATTGTAGAATAAGAGATATTACTCCTATTTTTCAGATGTAACTAAACAAAGGTGATTAAAACAGAAATGGACTACCATCTCATAAGGCAAGGGTTTGAATTCAAGACTGTTCACTTGCCCAATCCAGACCTTCTATACTAACAGCCCAAAGCTAAATAGGCAGAAACAGAGACTCTAAAGAAAATGTGGAGCCTTCAAAAGAAATAGAACTGAGGGGTCTGAGCCAGGGAGGAGTGGGATCAATGTTCGTAAACAAACAAACAAAAACCAAAAACAAACATAGCCAAAACAAAATTAATCCTGTTTGTTGAATCCCCAAAAGAGATTAGAGATGGCTTATCTTTCCACAGTGCCTTAGATTTAAAGGAAAGATTTTTCTCCCACATTGTTACAAAACTCAAAGTTTGAAGAAGGTAATTATAAAGTATAATTTGGTTTTTACAAACCTTTATTACCTAAACAGTTTGCTAGAAAATAATCTTCTACATATTATTCTACCTGTTTGTTAAAAATAACCCCTGATTTTGTTATGTAGATGGTGCGAGATGAAAACCTCAAGTTCATGAAGAACAGAGATGTGTACAGTAGTGACTACTTCAGTTTTGTTTTATCCTTAGCTTCATTGAATGCTGTAAGTAGCCGGTTGTACCTAAAGAACTAAAAAAGCAATGGCCTCATCTCAGGTGTTAGCATTCAGGCTTCCTGTAAATGTGTTACCCGCTGGATGACACTATCATGCAGGCAGCACTGGGCTGTACACTGTGAATGAGTGGCATAGGTTTGCACATACAGAATTTTTAGATTTTGTGGCAAATTTGAGGGCTATGGAGTTAGTAGCTATGGAGTTGGGGGCTCTGGGGCTGAAGGCTGTGGGGTTAGGGACTATCAGCCTGAGGGCTATGGGGTTGGATTTTATCAGTTGCTTCTGTTCTCTATGAGCTAACTGTAATCATATACTGTCGCACTCAAAATTTCTAGTACTTCCTTGTCTATAGTATTGTTAATAATGCCAAGAGGGTCAAAGACTCTTTTCTAAAAAAAAAGACTTCATTTAAAAATGAAGAGGCTATCTTAACTTTTTAAAACTTTAAATGAATGTTTTATATTATTAACTGGGTAGGTATTTCTTTTTCCTTTGTGTTATATGTAACCCAGGCTATCTCCAAGTGGTCGAGGATGGCTCGGAACGACTTACCTTTCTGCCTTCACTTCCTACGTGCTAAGATTAGGGGTTTTCCTACTAACTTTATCATTTGTCATTATTACATTCTGTAGACTATATAATTATCTGTAAGGTGTTTATGAAAAATACCCTCTTCCCTCTCACAGACTAAATTAAAGCACCCATATTATCCTTGCATGGCCAAAGTGAGCTTGCAGCTTGCCATTCAGTTCCTTTTCCAAACTTACCTACGGACAAAGAAAAAACTCAGGTAAGGGTGATACGTTTTCTGTTGTTACAGAAAACACTGGTTAATTCAATGAAAAAATAAATGTATAGACTGCTTTTTAAAATATCGCAATACTACCTAATATAATCAGCTCACTGAAACATACCCTCAGTCTTTGAGAAAGGGTTAGCGAGAACTGATTTTTAAACAAGAAATTGCTGTGCTATAAGATATAAATTCCAGGCTGGTGAGATGGCTCAGCGGGTAAGAGCACCTGACTGCTCTTCCAAAGGTGCAGAGTTCAAATCCCAGCAACCACATGGTGGCTCACAACCATCCTTAATAAGATTTGACTTCCTCTTCTGGAGTGTCTGAAGACAGCTACAGTGTACTTACATATAATAAATAAATAAATCTTTAAAAAATATATATAAATTTCATGTCTTTGAGAGTCGGTATCTTCAGAGGATTTTAAAAAGAAGAAAGAGAAGGCGCATTCTAGGCAGAAAGAAAGACTCTATAATAGCAAGCAGGACTTGCTTAAGGCCACCCATGAGTGACTGGTTAGTTGTATTTTTTTAGTACTTGTAAGGGACTTATTAAGACTTGTCACTAGGTGCCAGATCAGAAAGTCTGGGCTGTGTTCACTGGCAGTTCATGGAGGAGTTTGAAGCAGTATGTTTAGAGTGATATTAAGAGCTCCAGACATGATGATCTGCATCTTACTCATCGCTGACTTTTATCTCCAGCACCTGACAAGGTGTCAGGATCATAAAGGTTCTGGGTTAGTAATAGTTGGTCCGTGAATATGACTGGAGGTGAGAGAGAGTTGAAGGGTCTTGTAAAAATTACCTAAGGAAAAGAGGAAACTAGTTAGCAAAGTGAATAAGCTTTTCATGTCTGGGTTTGGGGAAAGATTTTTCAGCCAGACTCATGAAGGAAAATAATTAATAATGGCAGTCTCACTTTATGTGCAATAACCAGAAGTTACATGATTTTTAAAAGAGTACATTTCTGTCCTTTAGTTCAGTTGGTACTTTGACTTGTGAAATTCACTCATATCTGCATGTTATACTGTCACCATTTTGTCTGCTTTCACCATTGTCATTGGTGAGGCACTGGGGTCTCAGGAGTGGTGTGAGATGATGGGTAGTGTCTTAGTCAGGGTTTCTATTCCTGCACAAACATCATGACCAAGAAGCAAGTGGGGGAGGAAAGGGTTTGTTCGGCTTACATTTCCATACTGCTGTTGATCACCAAAGGATGCAGGACTGGAACTCAAACAGGTCAGAAAGCAGGAGCTGATGCAGAGGCCATGGAGGGATGTTCTCTACTGGCTTGCTCAGCCTGCTCTCTTATAGAACCAAGACTACCAGCCCAGAGATGGCACCACCCACAAGGGGACCTCCCCCCTTAATCACTAATTGAGAAAATGCCTTACAGCTGGATCTTGTGGAGGCATTTCCTCAACTGAAGCTCCTGTCTCTGTGATAACTCCAGCTGTGTCAAGTTGACACAAAGCTAGCCAGTACAGGTAGTATAGTCAGGTCATTTTTTCTCTGTCCAAATCTTGAACAAGATATTAATGATTTTAGCAGTATGATATCATACAGGCTGTTCTGTAGGTGACACATGCTTAGTTGTGCCAGACAAAAAGTGACACATCTGGTCTTCATCAGTTGAGGTTGATGAGGAAAATGTAAAAGATGAAAACCAGTCAGAGGTGAAGGCACTGCACATGTGTCCTGTGTATGTGGGTGAGGGTCACACCATAGATAACCCAAGCATGCAAACACTGAGTCATGAGCGTGGATAGCCAGCCAGTGACTAGTTGATCTGCCCCTTATTGGTCCTGGCCATTGGGATAGCTAGGTAGACAGGTGTGGCACTGTGAGATACACTCTGCAGATAGGTGCTGGAGCCTGACATTGCACTCTGCTCTCTTAAAGGGTTGACACTGAAGAATGGATCGCTACTATTGAAGCATTACTTTCAAAAAGTTTGGATGCTTGTCAGTGGCTTGTTGAATATTTTATTAGCTCTGAAGGGCGAGAATTGGTAAAGTAAGTATCAAGATCTTTTAATTAAAAGAGCTTTCTATCTTTTCCTATCATCTAGAAGTAAAGTTTCTTTTTACATTTCAACTTGAAATCATTTTTCAGATTAGAGTCCATTTTAATCTTTTCACTGAAGTAGTAAGGAAATTAGGCCACTCTAAAATCATCTGCTGAACTAGACTCTGGCAAGGGTTCAGTGACTGCAGAGAGTGTGAGGTGAGAGCCACCAGGTGCTCACAGCTTGCAGCCCTTAATCCATGTTCTGGCTCAGGAGAAACATGCAAGTCCCCTTTCCTAGGGTGCTCAGTCTGGTAACAAGGAAATAGGGAATCTGAGGCCACTATTACAGCCCTATTACTATACAGTCTAAGTATGCTTAGATTCTGGCCCCAAAAAAGGTTAGTCATGGAATTTTATTACCTATGTACAGTAGGTAGATGAATAATTTGCCCTTTCACATAAAAAATTCAGGATTCTCCAATCACACTTGTTTATGCCTTATTCACAGTTGAACTCGAGTCAATTTCCTTTATCCTTGGCAAGTTTACCACTATATGAGGAGCCCAGCAAGACTCTCTCAATGTTAGAAAACCTTGTCCTGTCTCCTTGGCTCCAATAGGCTCTTCCTTCTCTCTGATTTGCTCCTCAAACTTGTCATGTGAGAAGCCTGCTTCTGGCTAATAGCCTGGCTTCAGGTATCACAGAGGAAGTGATTAATAAATGTCAAACAAGTGTCATAGACTCTCATCCCAGGTTATAAAGCACACGCCTCTCAGAATGAATCTATCTGCAGGCCTTCTCAAGGAACTTGGCCTTTTAATAACCTTCGCTCCATCTTTACCCTGTAGACTTTTCTATTGGGTCACTTGGTCAGCATACAAATGTGTTCTGGTATTTCTTGTGTTAAACAGACACAGCAGGAAATTCAGAAATGCAGGTCCCTGCCTACTGAGGGAGCACGGCCTGGTGGTTGGATTTTTATTTTATTTTTTATGTTCCTGGGATAAAACCAAGGGCATCACACATGTAGGACTAAGCTACATACGAACCCTGGCCAGAGCTCTTAATCTCATACATATTACCTTTACCTCTTCGTCTCAGCTCCAAATATTCATTTGCCTACTTGCTATCTCCGTTTCATAAAATTCTGTGTGGTTTTGAAACAGCTGCATCACATAACTCCTTCTGGGAAGGTCTCGAGTGGGTCCTCACACCACAGTAAAATCCAAGCTTTACTTGATCACTTGACCTCCTAGGTTCTCTGTGCACTTAGTCAGTCACTGCTCAGGCAGCCCGACAAGCCCCGCATGCCTAAACCTCCTGTCTGGAACATGGTTCTCTCTGCTCTTACATGGTAATTGCTTCTGTTCCTTTAGACGTCAGCTTAGATTACACATACACAAAGACTGACGCAGGTCTGCCCTGTTGCTCTATGTACTCCCTGGGGATGTGCCTGTCTCTCCTGCTGAGCTTCAGCCGTTTAAGGATAGAATCCAGTCTGCTGGTTCCTTGCCATACACAGAGTACCTGCCAGATAACCCACACTCAAATATTTGTTCACACATACATCACACATATGCACTCAGCTCATGAAGAGAGAACTAATCAGCATTCCTCCCAAGAGTTACGTGCTGCCCCTTTAGAGTTTGCAGTAAAAATAACCTTTCACCCAATTTTCTAATTCAGTTTGAAAATATTTTCCCATAAGTCTCCCAAGCACCATTTCAAAGAATGATAACACATTTGGAAAATGCATAGAAAATATTTCATTCATCATCTTATACAAAGGCAGGCTCTATTTTGACTGTCGCTTGAGAAAAAAAATCTTCCTTTTTAGTAGTTCTTAGTATCCCTACTATCAAGCATCACAGTGGATCATCTGATCTTGTTTATAAGATCTAATTGCTTTTAATTGTCAAGAGTTGATGTGTTTTAAGAAATTAATAACAAGTGCTGGAGAGATGGCTCAGCAGTTAAGAGCACTTGTTGCTCTTGGAGAGAGCCTGTGCTCTGTTGCCAGCACCCATGTGACAGCTCATAACCATCTGTAACTCCATTTCCAAGGAGTCAAATCCCTGCCCCTCCCCCACCGTCTTTTAAGGCACTAGACGTGTGTGTGTGTGTGTGTGTGTGTGTGTGTGTGTGTGTGTGTGATGTACTTTTGTGTAGGCAAAACATTTATACACATAAAAATAAGTAAAATCTTTTTTTTTTTTTTTTTTTTTGGATTTTCGAGACAGGGTTTCTCTGTATGGCCCTGGCTGTCCTGGAACTCACTCTGTAGACCAGGCTAGCCTCGAACTCAGAAATCCGCCTGCCTCTGCCTCCGGAGTGCTGGGATTAAAGGCGTGCGCCACCACGTCTGGCTGTAAAATCTTTTTTAAAATCTAAGAAAAATAATTTTTTATCTAGTTCTTTCTCTAGAACCTTCAGACTCTCTCTCTCTCTCTCTCTCTCTCTCTCTCTCTCTCTCTCTCTCTTTATTTGCATATGTGGCATGTGTGTATGCTTATATATGTATGTGTAGCTGGCTGCCCTTGCGTACGGAGGTCAAAGGACATGTTCAGGAGTGGAGCCACTCACCTTTTTAAAAGATGGTCTCATTGGTGTGTGGGTTCATCTTTCTTCTCCTTATTCCTAGCACTGTGTATTACCGTGCCTTTTTGAAAAACAACCATGGCTTCCGGGGATTGAACCTGCGTTTGCAGGGCAGGCACATAACCGAATTATGTCTCCAGCCCATAGAGTCTTAAAGATAGTGTATCATGGCTCTAATTAAAATGTGTCTTCACTAGCACACATCACACACACAAATTCAGAGAGAGCATAGGCAAATATGCCTTCTCTTAAATGCTTGAGACCAGACTATTTTAGAAATTCAGTGAATTGAGGGATATTTGCATTTTTAGAGATGTGTCTCAGTATGGAACACAAATGCAAACATTTATTCACTCTTGTTTTATTATCTAAGAATATACATAATCTGGAGATAATTCTATACAATATTGTTCATCTTTTTGTATGCTCAAGAGTCTCATGGCATAGAATTTTCCAAGAGTGACATGACATTGTCATCCAAAGATTTTACTGCATTTTGGAGTGAGGGTAGGTTGTCAACCTGTACAGATATTTCTCTAACTGAAACATGAGGATTACAATGGCTTCTTTCATAGCAATACCCTATACTGCTTCTTTCTTTATATGGGTTTTTAATGTAGGATTTCTGGGGCTTGTAATAGTGAATGTTCTCAAATTGACTTGAAGGGTAAACCACTAAGACAAAGGATTTCTACTCCTTTAGGAACTTCTGAAGATATTTAGAGACAGGGCAGAGCTGGGCAGAAGGGTCCTACAGAGCCTTTGCTCACAGTTGTTCTCCCCAGGAATGGAGTTGGCTTTTCCTTCTGATCTAAAGCCAGTTTCAGACACAGAATTCTCTAGTATTTTCAGCATATGTCTCTATCACATAAAGGAGTTTGGCTTTTTCCAGCATAAGCACTTTATCATTTTCAAACCAAACAAAATTAAGAATTCCTTCATATTTTCTTACACCTCACTCAGACTTCCCCCCCAAATACCTTAGAAATGTCATCTTGCACAATGCTTATACAGACCCAGGTCCTACAGAGTCCATACATGAGCTCCTCTGCGTGTCTTAGGGATGCTAACCATCAGTACTGGCATCCTCTGCCTCCCTCCCCACAACATTCGTACAGATCCATGTCCTACAGAGCCCACTCAAGGGCTTTGCTGTGTATGTCTCTTATGAATGTTAACCTTCAATACTTGCACCCCCAAGTCTCCCCTTCTTTTTCTTGCTTTTTATTTTGAAGGAGACTGGCCACTTGCCTGCTAAAGCTCCCCCTGCATTCTGGATCTTCTTTCATTCTTTAGTGTTACACTAGGAAATGTCCAATATTCTTCAAGAGTTTATGCATCTGCTTAAGTCCTACTGCAAATGTTATATGGGTGTTTCTTGTCCTTAAAACATTCGAGTTACCCCTTAGAATCTTGGTGACTTTCTCTCTGGCTCCCAAATCTCATTCACAGCCTATGGGGTGACCTGGGAAAGCCCAGTCCGTGTGAGCCTGGAAGCCTCGGCTGCTTGGACTGACCCCTCTGAGTCACTTCACTCCATGGCGTTCTAGGTGTGTGGAGCGGGGTAGAGCTGTTTCCATACGAGTGTCCTTCTTATCGCGTGTCTCTCTCTGTTTTAGGGTTTTCTTGTTGGAGTGCAGTGTGAGAGAAGTACGAGTTGCCGTGGCCACCATCCTGGAGAAGACCTTAGACAGTGCCTTGTTTTATCAGGATAAGGTCAGCCTCGTTTGTAAACTTGATGTTTCCTGTTTTTATCAGATGGTCTCAATTGTACATAATAAGATGACCTAGAACTGGTGTCTGGACTGGTTATTTGTGCCACATGTCATACATGAACACACACACACACACACAGACTTTCTGATGCATACCAGAATAGAAGGCATCCTTGTCCATCCCTCCTTATCTTCCAGATACCAGGATAGACTGAAAGAGTTCAGGTCTCTTTTGTCTGCTTTAAGATTTTCCTTCTAGAGCCCTGACCAGCCTTCTCTCAAGAACTTGTATTAGACTAATTGACATTTAAACACTTCTAATCTAGACATTTTGAATCACCCTTGGCTCTTTCTGTTTCCTCAAAAGCTGTTTTCCTGATCTGACTGCTTTTGGCAGGCAAACCAGAGCCAGGGCAGGATGGTGTCTTCAGCCTTCAGCCTTCCCTGAGCTTTGTTTCTTCTTCCTAACCCTGGTCTCTACACGATACCTTCAGAATCCTAATTCTGCATACATATGATAAAACAAACTATGGTGTTTATTCCCAAAGGTTTTAAGCCTTGGGGAACTATGTGGTGTACATTCTCAGTCCGGTTGTTCAGTTTGTTGTGAAATCTTCTCAAGTATAGTAGGTACTCCCAAGTTTGCTGTTTCAAACAGCTGATACTTCATGGAAAACTTTGAAAAACAATAGTTTCAGGATAAATTGGCTTCTTATAAACATTGGCTCCAACCATTTTGAGCATCAATGATTATAGGAATGACTGCTTCAAATTCAGATGCTGACTTTGTTAGCAACCTTGAAAGAGGATGGTCCAGATCTAGTTAGTATCTGGACACCCAGGCACTTACTGGAACTGGTGGTACCTGTGCCAGCAAGCACTGTTAGAGCAGACAAGTTCAGGGGTGTTGCTCCCCCAGAGGAACAGAAAGAAGGAACAGCAAGTTAGATGTGCTCTCTGAAAGGCCCTCTCAGTTCCAGAGTCATTAGACTTCTGTGCACTATAAAGCAATAGTTTTCCATTACCGTAGCAGCAGAGCCCTCATCAAGCAAAGTCACACCTGGTCTAGGTCACCGGGAGCTGCTCAGAGCTGACTGCCATTGCTCTGAGACACTCCTGTGGGAGCTGCCTGAGGGGTCTCAAGAGTGCTTACCCTAGACTGCCTTACTCTCTCTCCTTAGTCCTCTGTGTAGTCCAAAGAGAAAAGGCAGGATATAGGACATCGCCAGTCTTTAAAGACAGAAGAGCAAGTAGTGGAAGAGAAAGGAGTGAGGCTATAGTCATAGAAAATACTTTCCTGAAGTCAGTTCTATTTGATATCCAGCTGGTGTATTTTGTGTTTGTTTTCCCCACAATGGAAACTGTACCTCTTGCCACCCACTATATACTGTCCTTTGAAATTGAAGTGCTAACTTGTATTATTTATAATGGGTGTGACAGGTGGATGGGGTATTCCAGAAGTCTATGAATACCATTTTCAAAGGAATGAACGAATAAGAGTAGTGAGCCTGGTCTTGATGCTTGGGTAACAAATGAATTTCTAGGGAGTTGTCCAAAAATAGTTTCGGTGGGAGGGAAAGCAGAAGCACTGTCATACCAAAATGGTTTCTAAACAAATAAAATGTTTTTCAAAGCTTTCCATGAGGCGTCAGCGGGCTTTCAAGTAAGTTCCTAGTGAGTCGGTATTGCCGTGTCATCTGTCAGGCTGTTGCTCTCCATTTGCTCCATCGGCTTGGTTTCTAGCCCTGCCTGTGTCTGTGTTTTATTCTCTGCATCTGTGACTGTGAAGAAACAGCCTAGTGGAGGGAGGGATTCAGAATCCATCTCCCCTTGGTACCCACCTCTCTGTAAGACAGAGAGATTGGCTCTGGAGACCATGTGACAACCGGGCCAGTAGACTCATGGCCTGGGCTCCGGTACCTAGGAACTAGCACTAGCCTCTGCCTTAGTTCTACAGCACTGACACTCTCCTGGAAGGTACAAGGACAACTCTGTTCTGCTCTCCAAAGCGCAAACCCATCTGAACCTGAGACTGGGTTGCATCAGTTTCCCTTTGTTCTTAGGTGGTTTACTTCACATTAACCCTGTGGTAGTGTCTGTCTGTCTGCTTTTTCTTTATATAATTTCCTTTTTCCTCTCACCAGTTAAAAAGCCTTCATCAGTTATTGGAAGTCCTGCTTGCTCTTTTGGATAAAGATGTCCCAGAAAATTGTAAAAACTGTGCTCAGTACTTTTCTCTATTCAACACTTTTGTACAAAAGGTAAATACTGTTTTCTAATGCATTTTCCTAACACAGCACATTTATAATCTAAAACTTATTTCATACATGGAAAAATGTTAGATTCCATTCTGTGTAGTTCTGTGGTTTCATTGGTGTTTCTAGTTAAATCCAAATTAATGGATAATTTTACTTCTAAGAATTCTGATACAAGTAGTTAGTGACAGCAGTGGAAGGCAGTGGCAGTGGTTTTGCCATCGGGGGCAGTGGAAGGCTCAGAAGTCTTTAATTAGACATTAGTAATTAGACATTAGTAAGTACTCACAACACAGAAGTTACAACAGTTAACTTGGTGATTTCTTAAACCTTCTCATCTGACTGTAGTTTTGAAACAACTTTTTATGTCTGGGAGTATAATTTGTCATTCTACTGCCTTGTGACAGCAAGGTATCAGGGCTGGAGACCTTCTTCTGCAGCACTCAGCACTGCGACACATGATCAGCTTCCTCCTTGGGGTCAGCCGACAGAACAGTCAGGTAAGGCTGCTCCTGTCCTCAGTGAGATGCTGTTACAGGCTCACATCTGGGGGAGGGTAAGGGTTTTATTTCATTTAGTTCTGAGTGTTAATACTCTGTGAGCCTTAAAAGTCTTAGGAGATCAGTAGAAGAGGAACTTCAAGTGCCCTTGGAGTTCTCTCCTTTCTTCCCCTGGAGCTGTGAAATTCTTTTAGGGTGGTTGGAATCCACCTGTGAAGCTGGACTGTTAAAAACTGAACTGTACTGCGGTTTAGTGTTCTCAGTCAAATGATAGGAACATATTAGTTTCCAGAGCATTGAGGGAGTTGGGGGGGGGGGTGAATGCTGTGTCCATACATGGCCTGGCCTGTAGAAATCCTTATATAGCTCTGTTTTTCTTATCCATGTATTTCTTTTGGTAAGTTTTTAAATGCCTACAATCCAATAATGTAGAATCCAATAATGGTACGTAGAGTGCTTCTTTTGTAGCGGGTACACCTAGTCATTCTGTGGTGGTACAGTTTGGATCACAAAGCAATGTTACTCCCATTCTCCAGGAAGAATTTAAGCTTAAGCACAACTGTGCTGAGTAATTTATGCAAGATGACAAAGCACAGGTGTTGGTGAAATGGATCTAGGCCCTGCTCTGGGGCTCTCAGAGTCTGGGCCTTTTTACTGTGTGCTGTGCTTTGCATGGGCAGACTTGGCACTGACACACCTAAACTCCTCAGCCCTGTCACATCATCTTGCTGCTGTCATGCTTAAGTAGTAAACACAGTGCTGCCACCATAGCTTGCTGGGGGTGTTGACTGCTGGGATTTGTAGTTCTTCTGACTCTTCATCCAGACTGAGGACCAACTTGAACTCACTATATTTACACTGCATACGCAGTCAGTATTATCTTGCATTTATGGAATACACTACTTTTAAAATATTTTCATTTTTAATATTTCACTTCATCCTCAAAGCCACAAAGTGGGCAGAGCAGGTAGACTATCTCTGCCATTAAATGAAGCACTTTTAGGGACCATGTGCCCATTTATACAAGACACTGGAGGCGCCACAGGGCCAGGCTTCCCATCCTCCAGCTTCATGGTTTTCTAGTACACCAAGGATCTGGAAAAGTGCCCAGCCTATACTGTATACTTGGTTTTAGAATTTGAGTCAATGTTTTCTTTCTGGGGAGCAAACCCTTTGAAGATGCCTTTAGACCAGTGACTTTATATGTTCACCTCCTCCACTGTGGGCATCAGGAGATGCTGTGGTTTAGTAAATCACCAGCTAATGAACCCTTTCCCACCCAGAACAGGAGCATGCTTTCATTTCTCTATTGACAGATACGCAGATGGAGTTCAGCACAAGCACGGGAGTTTGGGAATCTTCACAACACTGTTGCCTTGCTGGTCCTGCATACGGATGTCTCTTCGCAGAGGAATGTTGGTAAGCTTGGGCAGACCTTCCCACGTCAGAAGCGTGAGAAGAGGGTTTCATCTTAGGAACTGAATCAATAGTATTTGTTTCTCAAATGACTATTGATATTTGGGGAGTGCTTAAAGTTTGTTTTTGTTTTTGTTTTTTCCAATTAATGCTAAACCTCACCTTATTTAACCCAGTATACTGAGAACAACAGAAGATAAGTTAATCGCTGATTTGGAGCAGAGAGAAAAAAAGATTATTTTAAAGTACTCTAGGATTAAAGACTAATTCAGAGTTCATTCATTACAATAATGTAGTAGGAAAATAGCCAAGGTATGAGCTATTGTCTCTGAGCTGTGAGAACCTGACCAAGCCACCTCACCTTTCTGATCTTTCATACAAAATGAAAAAATGACTTCTAGGTATAGTAAGGATTAATTAGATAAAATACCAAAGTCCTTTGTGAAAGCAAAGGTGATTCAAATGTAAATTAGTGAAATCTTTTTTAATATGTTAGAATTGGAAATGAGTCACAGATATACTTTTGTGTGTATAATTATCCAGTATCCTAATCATACATATGTGCTGTGTTGTATACAGTCCCTAGGGTCTGTCCTGACGTCACATAGTAGTCCTACAAAGCAGCTAACTGCACGAGTGTTTTCTGTGTGCTCCCCTTCTCGTGGTGCTTGTATTTACTGTGCTCGTTCCCCACGGCAAACTGGAGAGACGCTCTCCCCTTCTGTAGATAAGAAAACATAAAGACACAGGTTCACAGCTGTAAGTGTGGTGGTACTGTGTATAGTAAAATCTAAAGGCAGGAAATAGGAAAGATTCTAAAGTGCATCATTCCAGCTGAAAGATACTTAAAAAACTATATAAAGGGACATTAAAAGACACACGAATAGAGTTCTAGTTTGTTTTCTGTTGTTGTGAGAAGTACCTCCTTATGGGGATGGGGCAGTTTATTTGGCTCACAGGTTATAGTCCATCATCGGGGGAACCCAAGGCAGGAGCTTGAAACCGACCAACAGAGGAATACTTTTTACTGGTTTGCTGCCTTCAACTTGCTTAGCCGTCTTTCATGCACACCCCAGGTCCACCTGCCTAGGGATAGGATTGCCCCTGGTGGGATGGGCCCTACTGCATAAATTAGCAATTAAGAAAATGCCCTGCAGGCTAATCTGATCTGGGCAGTTATTTACTTAAGGTTCTGTTTTTCAGGAGACCCTTGGTTAATGTCAAGTTGACAGCTAAAACAAACTCTGACACAGGACATGAACACTTGAGTAGTTCATCTCAGAAATAAAAAGCTGTCTTGTTGTTTGAGTTCAGACAGTTTTACAACAGAAAATAATGACAGTGTGTCCTCATTTCTTCAGCCTCGGCCCTGCTCTGTGGGCTGAGTCTGCCTGAGCATAGGTGGTCTTCTGCAAACAGTTGTCTAGAGAATGGCGGCTTGTTTGTTCAGTGCCTCTTTGGTAGCAGCTTTGGCTACTCTTTCATAGCTATTGCTGAGATGAACTCTGAAGAAAATAGGATTTTGTCTACATGGCTCACTGGTCCAGAAGACTGAAGGGTCAGGTTGTAAGAACGTAGCAATAGCGTGTGCAGGCCTGAGAGGTTTGCCCTTTGGCAGACATGTTTTGTGGAACATTTCCAAGTGAGACAGGTTGTGTTTTGTGTTTTGTTTCTTGGTTCTCTTAAAGCTCCTGGAATATTTAAACAACGACCACCTATTAGTGTTGCTCCTTCGAGCCCTCTGCTGCCCCTCCATGAGGAAGTAGAAGCCTTACTGTTCTTGTCTGAGGGGAAGCCTTATCTGTTAGAGGTATGTAATTACTGTGCTGAAGCCATTTTCTTACGTTATTTTCTCCTATTTGAGCAAAATCCTTTCATTGGTATGTATTTCAAGTTTCTCTGGTGAAAGGAAATATTGTTAGGAGAAGAAATGCTTATTTTCTATACACATTTCAAAAACATTAAAGAAGAGGCCTACTGAATGGTGGAGCGCTTGCCAGCATGTTCACTGTCTGTATGTATGCGTAGATGGGTGACTGAGTAGATGGATGGATAAATTTGTTAGGTGTGGGCGTTATTCATCTTCTTCAACCAAGAACCTACCCTAAGGCCCCAGAGAAGGTGACAGTTCACATGTAAAGTACTTCATTATCAAAAGATTTTGTCCCTGGTCTGTCTCTCCCTGGACCTAAAACACTGCAGCCTAGAAGCATGTGTGTGTGAACCTTAGAAATGTGTTGAGAAGGGAGGCCCTTGGTCCTGTGGAGGCTTGATGTCCCAGCATAGGGGAATGCTAGGGCAGGGAGGTGGGAGTGGGTAGGTGGGTGAGGGAGCACCCTCAAAGAAACAGGGAGGGAGGGAGGAAGGGATAGGGGTTTTGCAGAGGGGAAACCGGGAAGGGGGGTAACACATGAAATGTAAATTTAAAAAAAATATTTTTTAATTAAATAAACAATGTGCTTGTGGGCTGTTCCCATGCCTGCACAGGGCATACACTGTGCCTCATCTCCAGCTAGCCCTCCTCCCACCCATAGCTACCCTCCTATTAATTCTTCCAGAATCTGATGGTATATGGAAATGAGTTTGTGAGCAACATATTTTTTTTTTAAAGTTTAAATTTATTTTCCTGTCATCAGTCATTAATCTCACATGAGAATGCTTGTATTTGAAAATTGGTGAAGATGACTCTTTAGGGAATAAAAAGCACATGTTTGTACAGATCTGTATGAATGACAGGTAGACTCACATACCCTGAAATCCATCCTTAGACCTCAAATAAAAAGCCCAGTTCTAGAACAGTGTCAGTGGGTCCTCATCTCTGAATTTGAGTGAAAGTGAGAGCAGTGGACGATGGCCGCTGAAGGCTGAGCCTGCTCCTGTGTCCTCCCACAGGTCATGTTTGCTCTGCGAGAGCTCACTGGCTCCCTCCTGGCGCTCATGGAGATGGTGGTGTACTGCTGTTTCTGCAACGAGCACTTTTCCTTCACCATGCTGCATTTCATTAAGGTACAACTCGCGTTAAGCCTAGCAATAGCTGGTGGTGGTCTGCAAAGTCCCTCGGTGAACATTCTCTTGCTGCCAGGCAGTATGGATAGCATGTTCCATAATTATAAAAACAGTATTGTATTTATTTTTAAAGAATTAAGAATTCTAACTCCACTGTCTAATGATGACCACCAGGAGCATTCTTTTAATTTATCCTCTCTTAGGTCCTTTCATTCTCTGTCTTTGTATTTTACTCTATTTGAGAGTTTATTGACTGTATAATTCTATCCTCGTTCACTTGGTCTTACAATTTCCTGTATTTCATCCCTTCATGTTCTATAATTCACTTAGCCCTTTCCTAGTGGTGAGCATTTGTATATGGTTCAATTGTAATTAGCTAAAAATAATGTTTTAATGATATTAGTGCTGGGATGGCCATCATTAGGTGAATTGTTTAACAGCTATAATTTTTACTTGCAGTGTCTTAAAAATCAAAAGTAGGGTTTTATGTGTTCTAGAACAGTGATAAAATTAATTATAGAGCACTAATCAATAATTATTACCACTTTATCTCTGTATTTACTAAACAGAAAAGCCATGCCAAATGTGCTACACTCAACTCGCTTACTTTTCAAGTAGTCCTTTGGGATAGGCGTGGCTTCCACTACATGGGACTGGGTCAGATAAGGAGGGCCACACACTTAGCCCTGACGGTAGGGCCTGGAGACTGAGCGTGGCTGTGCACTAGTGCTTTTTACCACAGTGCTCTTGCCTTCATAGATGTTACTGCAAAAGTGTTTTAAGTTGCATGTCCTTTTCCTAGCTTTTCAATCTTTACATAGTTATGTGTTTTTGATTCTTTTGGTGAAAAAATGTAAGTAAACAAATGTGGCCAAAGTTACCTTTGACATGGACTGCTAGTCATCCGTGGTCCACTTCCCAGTATGCCCTACGGAGCAGGCTTGTCACACAGGCAGTGTCCTTCTAGGTCCTTTAGATGAAATTCATACTGTGTGTACAAGTTTCTACCCACAGAAGTTCTTTTGTGTAGTAGAACTTTACACTCCCATGTTTGTAATTGGTGCAGTAGTGTTAAGAGGAGTGGAGACCTAGTGAGGAACACCCTGTAGCTCTTAGTGGGGTGTTCTGAAGTCCCCTCTGCTCACTCACTGCATGGACCGTGAACCCAAGCTGCCCCCTCCCTACAAAGCAGAAGAAATAGGACTTGCCTTGACAGCTTGATAATCCATGCAGCACCAGGCCAAGTGTCTTATTAGTGCCGTCCCTGCCACCTCGGAAGTGTTTGATAAAATCTGATATTCTTTCTCGGCTCACTTTTGCACAGAAGATGAGGTTAGGACCAGAGATCAGTCCCCAGCACCTACATCAGGCAGTTTGTAGGGGCCTGTACCCCAGCTCAGTGAAATTCTCAGTGTCTTCTTACAGCCTCTGTGGGTACCTACACACACATGAGCATACACACACATAAGTAAAAATAAAAGTTCAGGTGTTTAAAGGGTTTTCATAAACCTTGTTTTCTTAGTGGATTTTTCTGTTTCATACACTGCCTTTTCACACAAAGCTTACCTCAGAGTTTTTTGGGTTTTTTTTGGTTTTTTTTGTTTTTTTTTTTTTTTTTTTTGGTTTTTCGAGACAGGGTTTCTCTGTATAGCCCTGGCTATCCTGGAACTCACTTTGTAGACCAGGCTGGCCTCGAACTCAGAAATCCACCTATCTTATCTCTGCCTCTCAAGTGCTGGGATTAAAGGCGTGCGCTACCACCACCCGGCTTTTTTTTTTTTTTTTTTTTAAGATTTATTTATTTATTTTGTGCATACAAGTACACTGTAGCTATCTTCAGATGCAGCAGAAGAGGGTGTCAGATCCCATTACAGATGGTTGTGAGTCACCATGTTGTTGCTGGGAATTGAACTTAGGACCTCTGGAAGAACAGTCAGTGCTCTTAACCACTGAGCCACCTCTCCAGCCCTACCTCAGAGTTTTTAATTTGCATTTTCTTCACTACCAGTGTCTTTAGAAAGCAAAGTAGACTGTGTATGTAGCTGTGTAAGTATAGAGCTGTCAGTGACTTTGTGTGGACATAGCTGTGTAAGTATAGGGCTGTCAGTGACTTAGAATCCAGCCTTTCCCTTTCTTGCTCACTTGTCAGTGACATAGCAGAGTATCACAGAATACTGGGCTGAGACTGCCTTCACAGCCTATTTGCTCCCAGAGAAGGATTTGGGGAAATTGAGCCCCCAAGGGGAACCTGCGTTAACCAGTGAAGGCAAACGATGGTAGAACTAGAGATGGATTCCAGAATAGTGCTCTCCACAATTACCACAGTCCTTTCACAACATTTTTTTCAGAACCAGCTAGAAACGGCTCCGCCCCATGAGTTAAAGAATACATTCCAGCTACTGCACGAGATACTGGTAAGTCGCACGTCGTCTGCTCACTTGCTTGCATTTACATGTTTCTTTCTTTCTTTCTTTCTTTCTTTCTTTCTTTCTTTCTTTCTTTCTTTCTTTCTTTCTTCGCACGTCGTCTGCTCACTTGCTTGCATTTACATGTTTACTTCTTTCTTTCGTTCGTTCGTTCGTTCGTTCGTTCTTTCGTTTTCTTTCGTTCGTTCGTTCGTTCGTTCGTTCATTTATTTGTATTTTTGAGGCAGGATATAGCCCTGGCTGTCCTGGAACTCACTCTGCCTCCCAAGTGCTGGGATTACGGTCGTGCACCACCACTGCCCGGATTACATGGTTACTACTTAACATGTGTTTTTAAACCACTAGTTCTTACTGGGTTTGCTTCAGTTTGCCTGCAATTACCTATTCTTCTTCACAACAATCATGGTACTGGCACTGTTGACTGAGAGAGGAGCGGCAATGAAAGTTTGCCTCCTTGGAGCCTTCAGGATCTTAAGGAAGCCAGGCAAAACCACAGGCAATTATACTGCAGAGATGAGAGGAGTCACAGAGGGCAGTTAACCTTTGTTGAGACCTCGGTTGTGTGACCACTGTGTTTAACCCTAGGGACAATACTCGGAGTCAGTTGGTGGGCTTGGGTGTGTGGTACTGTTTTCCATACCCTTTCTATTATAACAGAGAACCGCTAAGGACTCCAGTGCAGTGACTAAAGACCCATACAGTAGAGTGTGGGGAGGTAATGACAAAGGTGACTTAGGAAAGGCTTCTGCTGCCAGTGTCCAAGACTCACCAAGCTCTTCCTGTAGGACACAGGATATGTTCAGCCAGTAAGTGTGACTGGGAAGTGCTCTCGCCGCACTCGTTCCATTTCTGGCAGACAGCAGTCATCAGGCTATGTAACCACATGCTTCCCTGATGTGCACGATGTGCACGGAGCTTCCAGTTCCCCTCGCTCCCTATTTCCTGAACTAAGCTCTTTCCTCTTCTCCATTGTCTCCTAGCCTCTGCCATCCATGCTGGCCGGCCATGCAAATGGTTTAAGCAGGAAAGTGAAATGACTCAATTGCTAGCAAGAACCCCTGGCAATTGGTTTTTTTGTTTGTTTTGGGTTTGGGTTTGGTGAGGAGGGGCACGTTGTCCGTTTGTTTGTTTTTTGTAGTCCTTATCTTTACATCCCTCTCACTGCCCCCCCCACTCACCCCCCCCCACAGTTCTTCCCCCACACCCTCTCCCCTTCTCTGAGTGGGTGCCCACCCCCATCCCCGCTTGGTATCCCTTATGGCAATCATTTTGAAGGAACAACTAAAGCAAGCAAGGTTGGGGATTAGGAAAGCAGGACTGCAGATGCCTGGCAAGACAGAGGGGCAGAGGGCAGGAGGCCAGCAACAAGCAGATCAGTTAGAAAAAGAACTAAGAGAACTTGATTTGGAATGAGCTGGTGAGAGAGACTAGTCAAGGGCCTCTGAGGAAAGAGACTGTGTCCCATTAAAAACCTAGTGCTTAATAGTTGACCTTGGCTCAGCGGAGGCATTGAATTAAAATATAAATCTACATCATGGGAAGTACACGATGGTGCCATCTACCAAAACCTGTCTTTCTAGTCTTTTTCTTCTTTTTGATTCCAGTCCTGTTTATAAACTTTGGGAAATGATACAGAGTTATGTACAGGAGATGAATAGATCCTTAATAATTTTATATTTTGAGTTTGAGTTAGGGATGTGTTTGAGATGCATGGTCACGGCATAGCACCCCTTAGTAGGAACTCTGTTGTAGAAACTCACTTCTTGAGTAGAACTGTGAGAAAACAGCAGGAACTTCCACACAGGCTGTGCTGTCACATGCTCACTCTGTCTCCTTCCTTTCCAGGTCATTGAAGATCCCATCCAGGTAGAGCGCGTCAAGTTTGTGTTTGAGACAGAAAATGGACTACTAGGCAAGTATCGGCTTAGGAGCCCATGCCTGCAGTGGGAAGTGCAGCTTAGAAGCACATGCCTGCAGTGGGAAGTGCAGCTTAGNAGCTTAGAAGCACATGCCTGCAGTGGGAAGTGCAGCTTAGGAGCCCATGCCTGCAGTGGGAAGTGCAGCTTAGGAGCCCATGCCTGCAGTGGGAAGTGCAGCTTAGGAGCCCATGCCTGCAGTGGGAAGTGGGCATGGCCCTCTATCTCCCTGGCTCACATGAATGGCTGTCTTGTTCTCTTCATTGGGTTCCTCATCCTGACCAGGAGACTGTCCTACACAGTATGGTGCAGACTGCGGTTCTGTCCCAGTTCAGGGAAGGTTCAGGAATGCTGTAAGGTTTTCTACAAGCTACAGGAGTCTTTCTGATAGCAGAAATCTTCTCCTGCCTCAGCAGCCAAGGCAATAAGAACACAACTGTCAGATACATGAAGTGTGATTGTCTTTTGATAGACATGTCCATTGTCTGCCATGTTCTGTGTCTGGGCTTTCTTTTGTAGAAGTCTGATTTAGGTCACATAAGATTATGTCACTAGTTGTATAGCTGTCCTCCTTTAAGTTTCCCCTGTTTTTTTACAACACCTCACCTGCCAAACATGTCCCCATCCTTAAGCAGCACATAGTAGGCAGCATGAAGAGGAACCTAAAAACCACCATTTATCACAGAAAGGAACTACAAGCTCAAGGTTTCCAAGCGCCGGTTTGGAATAGTGTCCCCTAATCATAGCTATCAGCCATACTAAATCCTCTGCAACCTGAAAGCATCAACACATGGCACATAACAATTAGTAGTCTTTATTCTTAAATTGCTAAAATAGAAAATGGGAAACATTAAATAGAACTGGTACCATAAGTTTCCATTATCAAATGATGAATCGTTGTAGCTGCTGCTCTTGTCTGTGTAGCAGTGTGTGTGAGGTTTGTAGTTCTTTCAGTTCTAAGAAGTCAAGCTGCCACTTACGCCTGTTTTTAAACATAGTAAAACACTAAAATCTGGAGGTTCTGTTGAATCAAGACATTGTTCCCTACCCACTTACCTAAGGTATTTCCAGAGCAAGAACAGTCACTATTACCTGAACGCACCCAGGACCTTCGCATTAAAGTTTCTTCTCTCCTCCAGCATTGATGCACCATAGTAACCATGTGGACAGCAGTCGTTGCTACCAGTGTGTCAAATTTCTTGTCACTCTTGCTCAAAAGTAAGTACAAACTAAAAATGCAGAGGAAGTGGGTCCAACTGTGGGCTGGGAACTACCTTGTTTTGAAACCTGACAGAAGCTGACTGATTTAGGAGCGTGCTTGCTTGAAATCTACAGGAATGTGTCTAGCTTGTTTTCCCAAAGCAACGGAAGGGGAAATGTTAGAAAAGTAACTGATATGCCGAATTTCAAAGAGGAGAAAAGGTGATCACCTGGACTTATGGTAGAAGGGCAGAAATCAGGCAGCTTTAGAGACCTCAGGAACAACAGCTGCCATACTTTCCTGAAGTCCCCTCTTTCATTAACAGCAGCTCCTTTGAGCCAAAAGTCCCCAATTTGAAAGTAGTCTCTCAAGAGACAAAATCTTGTCACCTATATCTGTCAAGCATATGTGAGCCTGTGCTTTCCCATCTAATCTTTACAACAGTCTGGGGCTGGGTATGTCAAATCACAGATAGTTTGAGTGGCATGCATGCCCACCATCTTCAAACTTTCTAACCATGACACAATATACAGATCATATCACCTGAAACCTTGTTAAGTCACAGTCCATGCAGTTCGGTAATGTTCACCTCTTCTGTGTCTATGGGAGAGACCCAATTCCTACAAGTTGTTTTCAGGCCTACACGCATGCACTGTGGCTCATAAATAGTAAAGAATGTACATTTTTAAAGAAAATTTGTACTGATCACTGTCCATCTCTAGAGACTTTCATCTTCCAAACCTAAAACTCTGAACCCTGCTAAATCCTGGGGCCCCGTTTCCTTCTTTCTTGAGTGTCAGGAGCCATCTTGGAGAGACTGCGGCCAGCAAGTGGCCTTCCTGGAGGTGGTGCACTGTTTTGTACATGTTCTGCGATGGGTGAGCTCTATGAGGCAAGCCCCAAAGAGTCTTCATCTCAGGATTGCTTCTTGCAGCTGATATGCCTTCATTATTAAATTAATATAACAATCCCTGGGCATTAGCTCACTCTATTGATCAGACTTTCTGCAGATCATCATAAAGATGAACTTTCATGAATTAATGCTGTTTAGATAAATTAATGATTCTATAGAATTACTGATTTGATTCAAATAATTTTAGGAAGAAAATTTTAAGAGATGGTCTTAGTTGCTTTGCTAGAAAGATGTAACAAAGTGAGAATCAAGAATTGAATGTGCCCACTCATAATCGAAGTAAAGGCTGCATAATAAGAAATAAAATGAGCTTCATAATCGCACTAAAAAGAGAAATAGACTTGGGACAATTTTGTGTTTAAGGAAAAACATTTAGGGCCAAGAATAGTCACGGGTGTGCACTATAATGAGGCAAGGCCATGTAAAAACTGGTGTGTTGAACTTACAATGAGCCTGCAATATGAAACACTGCTTTGAACTTATTATCAATATCCTTCTGTGACTCCCATTTTATGTAACATTTTATCTCTGAGGTAATTTTCTAAAGAACTTTTTGTCTAAGAAGGTATAAAAAGACCAGAGAAAAGAAATAAAGTTGGTTGGATGGTTTGGCTTGGGAAGCTCTGCCCCATCCATCCATCCATCTATTTAAATGTATATATGTCTGTCTGAATGTACTTGTGTAGGTATCTGTATGTATGTGAGCATGCATGAATACTTGTGGGATGTATGAGACAGGTGGTTAGACCCAACAAAAATGCAAACGTGTGTATGAATGTGTGTGTGTCTGTGCATATCTGCCTGTATAAAAGATTTTTTAACATCCTGTTCTTTCCTTCCTCTCTGGCTCACAAAGAGTTAATCAGCCTAGCCAGAGAGGCTTCTGGCTGCCTGGACAAAGAAGGAGATGATAGCAATAAATTCAGTTGCCCAAGCCAGAGGGTTTTTAACCATAGAATAAGCAAGAAAGCTTTTAGGGTTTTTTTCAGAAGCTGTCAGCAAGCATTTGGTATAGTTAGAAAGCTAGAAGGCCAGAGGCCATCAGTCTTTAAAACTACCTCTTTGTCTAGTGCTGTGTCCCACCCACTTCAAGCCATTCCAGGCCAGGCTGGCTCCTAGCATGTGAGCTACTGGCAACTACTCTTCTTTCTGCCTCGTGAAGTTGACCACACTGGGTATCTCATGACTAGCTTGCTTGACTCAGTGCAGTATCTTCAAGGTTTGTCTGCACTCTAGTATAGCAGTACTTCCTTCCTTTTGAAGGCTGTTACTGTATTTATGTGCCACGTTTTGTGTGTTGTGGGACATAGGGTGATGCTCATCTAACGCTGTGTAGTCCACAGTCAAAAACAGTCGTATATAGTGCCTATACTGTGTCTGAACTTAGCCACCTTTTTTCTCACAGGTTGTAGGCATAGAAATTACCACTCTTGGACTTTTGTCATATTAAGAATGAGAAATTTGTTGGACTTAAACTTCCTAAACCAAGAATTAGGGTTTACTTGAAATAATGCTTTTCCTAGTGGACATAGTACTCTGGCCACAGGTGTCACCCTGTCTCTGGTTTCCTTGATTAGAAATTGTGGTTTCCTTGATTAGACTTCATTTCAGCAGCATGTCAATATGGGCATTTCTGAATAATGCTAGGACCAGTGGCATAGTCCCCACCAGCAGCTGCACAGTTACCTGTCCAGTGTCCTCACACAGCCTATCTACACACATTAGAGGCAAGATCATCTTCTATATGAAGGTAGCTCTGTGAATAGGCAAAGTCAATTGGAAAGGAGAGAGACACTCCCAGGTGTGCTCTAAAAGTTACTCTTCCAGAATTAGATCAAAAGATGATTTATTACACGTGTGGGGTTTCTTTAGTTCTCCAGCTTTCAATTTTAGCAGGACTGTTGATAAGTTAGAGATAGTGAGACTAGGCATTGTGTTTGCCTTGGCGTTCAAGTGGATGTTGGTCTTGCCTGTCCAAACATGAAGGGAAAATTTAGTTTTAGTAAAAGTAGCATACACTGGGCTGGAGAGATGGCTCAGTGATTAAGAGCACTGACTGCTCTTCCAGAGGTCCTGAGTTCAATTCCCAGCAACCACATGGTGGCTCACAACCATCTGTAATGGGATCCAATGCCCTCTTCTGGTGTGTCTGAAGATAGCAACAGTGTACTCACATAAAATAAATCTTTTTATTTATTTAAAAATTTAGCATATATGTTTCAAAATGTGGTTGAATGAGAATATTTTCAAAAAAAAAAATATTTGCTTAATAGTAATGTCCTTGTTCTGCAGGTGCCCTGCTGCTAAGGAGTACTTCAAGGAGAATTCCCACCACTGGAGCTGGGCTGTGCAGTGGTTACAAAAGAAGGTACTACAAGTCTGAGAATTCCTGCTAAGCGACATATCTTACCTGAAAAAGGATTCTTTTCCTAAACTTAACTTGCAGAATGACCTCAAGCTATTTTCAGATGTCAAATATTTATTTATTATTATTATTATTAATTGTTTTTGTATGTATATGCACGTGAGTGTTAGTGCCTATGGAGGCCAGAGATATCAGATCCCCTGGAGCTAGAGTTATAGGCATTTGTAAGCTGCCTGACATGTGTGCTAGAAATCAAACTTGGGCCCTCTGCAAGTGGCATACATGCTCTTAACCACTGAGCCATCTCTCTAGCTCTTTAATCATTTCTTGTGTGTTTTAATATGGTAACGCCCTATCCCCACATCTCACAGGGCTGTGTTCTTTTTTTCTTAAGGTTTTATTTTTATTTATGTTTCTATGTGGGAGTATACACACATGCTTGTGAGTGTCCATGGAGACCAGAAGAGGGTGTCATATCCTCTGGACCTAAAGGTGTGGGATCCAAGTTCAAGTCCTCTGCAAGAGCAGCACGTGCTCCTAACTACTGAGCCACCTCTGCAGCCCAAAGGGTTGTGCTCTGAGTGGATGGACCCCCAAGTACCAAACCTACAAATGACAGTACCAAACGTGCAAATGCTACGGATTTCTTTCCTTTCTTTCTTTCTTTTTTTTAATACATACACCTATAGTAACGTTTAGTTTAGATAAAAGGCACAGTAGGAGATTAACAGTAATGATAAGATGAGGACAGAATATACTAGAAAAATGATAACAAAGGTCTATAATAAAAGGCTCTTGTACTGTACTAATGCTTGTGGTGATATGAAGTGTGAGGAGGTGGAGAGGTGGGTGCCATGAGCAGCCTGTTGGGATTCAGGTTGTCATCAGTGGAGAGGGCTCGGAGACAGTAGCGTATAGAGAGGGTAGATGCATGGCTGGACAAGTGTAAATGTCTGAGGGCTTCATCCCAACATTCACACTGGACTGGCACACAATTTAAAACCTAAGAATGACTTACTTTTGAATTCTCCCTTTAATATATTTGAACCATGGTTTTTCACAAGTAACATCTGTCTTAACTTTGAAGATGAAAGATGATAGGCTGGTGGTACTCTGCGTTGAGAAGCAGTGTTTCCTGTTGGAAGCGGGCAAACGCTGTTCCGTGAGAACTGAGGTGGCGGAAGTCTAGGTAGACTTGCACCTCTGGCTGCTACACATTGGTGTGTGAGATAAGAACTGTGTACTTGTGGCTTACTTGTCACCTCTGCCTGGCCTTTGTCTCCAGATGTCAGAGCATTATTGGACTCCGCAGAGCAATGTCTCTAATGAAACTTCAACTGGAAAAACCTTTCAGCGAACCATCTCGGCTCAGGTGAGGCGTGTCTGATCTGGTGTACTTTAAAACCCTTGTGCCAGGGTTTTAAAACCCACAGCTCAGAGAAGAGAAGGAAGGGTAGGAAATGTGGTACAAAAGCAGCCATTGGGTTTTATATAAAGACAGAGCTGGTGTCATCAGGCCCAGTGCAAACAGATCAGCCAGAGAAAAGAGCCTCTGCAGGTTGATTGGTCAGTGGGGACTCGCGGGGCAGGGGGTTATAAGGTGCTTTGTTGCTGAGGTGCCACCAGAGGTCAGTAAAGAGTAGTTGCTGCTCAGAAAAAGCCCCTAACTTGTCTTCTTGTGTTTGAATATATGCAGGACACATTAGCATACGCCACAGCCTTGTTGAATGAAAAAGAGCAATCAGGAAGCAGCAATGGGTCCGAGAGCAGTCCTGCCAATGAGAATGGAGAGCGACACTTACAGCAGGTATCTCTGGAGCCTGCCTTCGGCTGAAAGGGCATCATTTGCTCCTAAGCGTTCCAAAGATCAAGAAACAGAAGACCTTGCTCTAGAAAGTTGGTATAGAGATGGGCCAGCTCTGTCCTTCAGTGCTGTGGACCGAGAAGCTGGGGCTGTGCACTTACATAGCTGAACAGTGCTGCAAGGGAAATGAACCCTAGACTCTAAGGCGTCTGTTGCCCGCATGCAGACGGTCTGTACACTCACTACGGTCTGTTTCTCTGTGCTGTCCAGTTGCTGAGACTCTCTGTTGTTTTTCCCCAGTCTGCCTAGAAACATGGACTTGAAAGTTCCATGCAGCTTGAAGGACACCTACTTTTTAGGGGTCTCCAAATCCTTCTAGATTGGTTTTACAAAAGAAAGAAATAGGGAGGAAAGTTTGGTTACTCGTGATTGTAGGAAAGAAAAAAGAGAATCAAACACATGCTTTGTGGGCTGTGTCTCCCCTGGCCCACTTCCATCAGAGCAGCCTACTCTGAGCAAGGAGGCAGCCAGCCACCCATCAGTGAGTGAATGCAGCTACAACTGGAAATGCTTCTTCCATAAAGCTTGCCTTTCACATCCTCGCAGCTACACTGGCAACTATTCGTCTCACTTTACAGATGGCTGGTGGCCCACGTTTACAATGTAAAATAATGTAGGCTGGTTCTCAGCAATGTACTTCACCCCCACCCTTATTCATTAGGAAAATGGCCTTTCAGACCAGGGCTCCCCCACTGCCATCTCCCACACATCAGCCATCCTCTGCACTGGTCTCTTTCTTTCTAGGATAGAGAGGGATGTTTCCTCTCAGCCTTCTCTCTACCCAACTTGATAGAACTTTATCTCCCATCCTGAACTCTGTACTCCATCTTAAAACAGTCGGCTCTTGGCCCAGCCGTCTTTAGCCTCATCTCCTCCTCCTCTTGTCACCCCATAGTTGGGATGTCAGGTGGCCTGCGTTTCTCAGGACTTGTCCTAGCTGCCAGCAACAACAGGTAGTACTGCTGGAGTCCATAACAGTTCCCTTGGGCTTCCTCCAACCCTCCTCTCAGTCTCCTTGGTAGCTACTCTGCACACCTCCATCCTGTAGACAGCCTCCTGGCTTCCACCCCATCCACCACTGCAGCTCCTAAGCTCCAGGGTGACCGTCTTCATCTTGGCTTGTCTTAGTTTGCCCAACGACTCACTCCGCTACCAAAGCTGGTTGCTTCCTCAGCATCTCATACCCCATATGCAGCACCCATGCGTACCAGGCCAATCCCAGGTACTTAGCACCTACCCATTGATTCTCTCAAATACCCATTTATTTATGTTCTGTGCTCTCTGTGAGGATCTTCTGCTGTTTTCATGTCACATTCTGAAACTTCTCCGTGGTCTTCTTTGCCACTGCAGGATTCTCCATGTGTGCTGCTTGACTTGGCCCCACAGACCTCACTCCTCATTGTAGACTTTTAGTTTATCACACAAGCTTGTTCCTTCCGTGGGAGAATCTCTCTTCTCCTCATCCCTACCTCAAGTGAGAATAGTCCCAAGACATAGGCTAGGTCTTCAAAACCAATTATTAAACAAATAAGCCAAATCCCAGCCCACCCTGTTACAGAAGGAGTGACCTAATGGGTAAGGTGTCACTGTGGTGTGGAGAAGGACGTACAGCCTGAGGCCGGCCCAAGGGTTCTTCTGGTGACTTAGTGAGACCGCACAGATGCAAATGCTCTGCATGGCCATCATGAGGTGCAGGAGTAGTAATAGTTAGCATTGTGTTGTCATCCTTTCTAATAAGCAGAATTAAGATGTTCAGAGTTATAAATTACAGACCACAAGTAGGAAGGCAATGGGGAAACTGACTTTAATTGTGGAATCTTAACTTCCTTTCTTTGCCACAGGGTTCGGAATCTCCCATGATGATTGGTGAATTAAGAAGTGACCTAGATGATGTCGATCCTTAGAGCAGTGTGCCCAGACAGGATGCTCAGCACCTTTTGGGAAACCAGAATCTCATCGTTGAAGGCCTTAAAAGAGCCTTGAGTGGGAGCCAGGAGTGGGAGGAGAACCTCGTGCTCCAGAGGAGAGACTTCTCTGGCCACTAGAAGGCTGGGAGCTGTTGGGAGAATTCTGAAATGTGGACCAGCTGTCCCAGTGTCTACATGTGCATTGACACATGATTTTAGGAAATAAATCTGGTGGCAAATTTGTGATCCATGGACATAGGAGAGTGAGGATGAGGGATAAAGCTGTGGCTCTCTCTGTGACACAGGGAGAAGAAATGGGAGGGGAAATTATTAATCTGCAGTAACATTGAATAGGAATATCCAATTTACAATGATGTGAAGATATGCGGTCACATTCTTTCTGTTGTAAAATAGTAATGAACCCAGTTTACACAGGCCTTTGTATTTAATATGTCTCCTCTGTACAGAGCCTTGGTGTCTGGTGAAAGGCCTCAGCTTGGTCTTAGACCTTGGTGATGTGCTTCCAGCATCAGAAACTGTGGCATTGTTAAGCTCTTTGAGGGGTTTTCTGATTCAAGATTGACAAGAGCAATAATAAATTTACAACAAAACAAAAGCTATGTTCTCCGGAAGAGTAAGGTGTGTTCTCTGACGTCAGTCAGTAAGGACTGATGGCTTGTTCCCAAAAAAGAATTTAAAACAATTAAAAGCACTTTATAAGTTTATTGAGTTTGACTTCATAAAACTATCCTTTTTAATGCTTGGAGACATAGTGAATAAACTAGGCTTAAGTCATGTGATCTGCAATCATTTGCTTTGCTTAGACATAATTTCTGTGGCCCTTGTGTTGATTATGTATTGAGTTAAATACCAAGTCTGGGAGCTGCTGCTTTGTGGGATTCATCAGAAGTTTACTGCAGAGAAAGAATTCAAGACTTTGTTTCTCCTTGTGACTAATACTGAAAAGGCTAGATTTAAAATGTACTTTCTCTGAAGTAACCAGAAAATAATTAAATGCCATCCATTTAGTTGTATTTGCCAACATGATATCTCTCATTCTTTTGAGGCTGGGTTTACATAGCCATTCCCTGTGTTCTTTACACTTTGTATCTTCAGTTGCTCAGTGTCAGTCTTGTTTCGCCTTTAGTTCTGCCTTATTTTCCACTTGCCATGCACAGAACTGGGGGAACCTCTGGAAGTGCCAGGCTGCCACTGTCAGCTAGATTTGCCAAGTCAAAGAGGCACAGCCAGCCCCTAAGTGCCTTTTTGGTTGCTTTTGCATTGTGAGGACACTCGGCAGGCAGGTCATAGTCCCTGCTATGTGCTTCAGGGACTCTTCATCTCACTGTAGCTGTTCTGTGCAACCAGCTTCAGTTGTGGGTTCTGTACCTAACACAGGCCAGAGCCACCTTTGGTCAGACTCACGAAGATGGTCAGGACAGCATGTAAGAGCAGAGCTGTGTCCTCAGGGAAACAGACAGGCAAGTGGCAGAGCTGGTCGGATGCTGGTGTTCTTACAGTTTTTGAATGTGAGGGTCTAAAGTTGATTTTGAACACCTGGACACCCATCCCATTGTCTCCCTTCCCAGTTCCCCATCTCCTCACACCCACGCTTATAAGAAGATTGTGTGGGACCCGCATTGAAACGCTGGCCTTGATACATGGAAGAATATCATTGCCAGCAACTGCACTCAGGAGCCCGAATTCAGGAGTGAAATTGCCACTTCTAGTCAGTCCCTTATTTCCTATGGAAACGACGCCTTCCGCCCTGCACCTGCTGTCCTCACATAAAGCTGAATCAGGGTCGTCGGCACTGTTCACATTGGTCCATCTTCTTCCTTTGCTGCTGCAGTGAGCATCCTTCCACGCCATCAGGAACCACTTGATTTCCAACAGCTTCAGTCCACTAACCTTCTGAGGACTTTTTTAAATGTAGTACCACAAAGTGACAATTATGGCAAGCCTGCCTTGAAAGAATTGTCATTTTTACTGCCAACTTTTGGATGAAGATGTTTTTATAGTCTTTTACAGTGGTCTGCAATCAAGCAGGAATTGCACAACTGACTCAATGCTGTGTGCTCTCCAGAAGCTCCTTCAGTCCAGACTGACCTCCGGACTGCCATCCTGCCCCTAAGGCACCGGGGACAGACAGACAGATGAGCCTCCCACAGGCAGCTCCTGGAGCTCCCAGGTGGCCTCTCATTGTCATCAACAGCTATGAGCTGTAAGGCCCGGAGCCTAAGCCACCAGACTCAGCTGGCTTGCCCCACCCTCCCTGCTAGCACCAAGGCGTGTACAGCATCTTGAGCTTGGAACAAGCAGACTGGAATTTTCCTCTGCTACCTCTTGTGTACAAAATCTTGTTTATAAATTTCAAAAGGAAGTAGATAAACTAGGAAAGACTCTGGCTTCTAAATTTGGTTCATGTGTGGTGGAGTTCTTAGCTTCTAAGAGTATAAAATAAATTTTTCAAAAATGTAGAATTGGAGTCTCACAGACTTTTTCTCCAGATGTTAGTCTGGATCTGTGGGGGATACTGGGGAGCAGTGTAGATAACACCTGGTCCCTTCCTGGTAAACTTGCACTGACAGTGGATGGGGGTCACAGTGTGGTCGGGCTGTGTGGCCTTCTCTGATCTAGGATCTCTGTGTACCACGTGGGCAGGGCCAGCAATCTTGGGCTCAGGGCCTGTGACTTAGCTTTCAGAAACTAAGTGACTTGCATTGGTCAGTCATTCCTGGTAGCCTGCATTGTCCACATGACTCCCACCCCCTTTACTGCATCTTCCCCTCCCTGTAGGGCAAGCCCTTCCTGCGCATTCTAGGTGAATACCTGCCAACGTCTGCAGGAGCCAACTGTCCACATACGGCATCGGACCAACCAGTTGATGGTCACTGCCGTGGAGGGAGCAGGCAGAGGACGCTGAAGGCACAGGTGCCAGTGGCTCTGATGCCAGCCACTGTTGTGACATTTGATCCGTTAGCATCTGTCAGCTACAGTGCTTTCCACACATGACACTGATGTGCAGAAAACCATTTGGAGACTTGGCAGATCCATTGTGTAGACTGTATAGAGGGAGACCATGCTTAAGACAGGGACCCCAAGGGGTCCACACTGCATGACTGGGATATTTGCACATTACACACTGGGAAGAGATCTGAGAGCATACTTCATTTCAAATCAGGGGCAACTATAGACTGCTTGCAGAAATACCCACAGACTCGTCCATAAACACTGTTGAGACCCCACCAGAAGGATGGCAGAAGTGTTGGGAGCTAGGAGTGCTGGTAGGCCCCAACGAGTCTATAATGCTGAAGGGAGCGGGCCCAGGACAAAGTACTTTGAAGCATCAGGAGGCTACAGGAAGACAGAATGGGCCCACTGTAGGCCTGGACACCTCGCCATTTGGCGGATGGTTGCACCTGGTAAGCAGGCAGCCTCTGAGTCAGTTGCAGTCAGTCATGTCAGCTGCTTTTATTCTGAAAAGTCACTACATAATAAAAAACTCTACAAAACCCTGCATAAATATCAAGTTACAAAAGCAACACAGGTGGGGAAGCTTACTATAAAAAGGCAGAAGAGGTCAAAAGGATAGAGGTGTGCTGGTCAGCTGGTATGGCCTTGGTACCGTTTCCCTCTGTCACTCCAGTCTCCACCTGATGTGTGGGACTGGGGCTAAGGGAGTCCAGGAGCAAGCCATAGCCTGTCCTCTCAACACCCAGCCTGGTATTATTCAGGGCCAGCCACTCTGGATTTATGTCCTGACGTCACTGGCTGTGTGACACCGCCTCTCTGGTCCTGTCCCTTCATAAAATGAGGTCAGTCAGTGCACAGGGTAGTATATAGGGTAAGGTGCAGTAAGCCCCGTATGGTTCTCCAGTACAAACAGGGTTCATAGCACGTTATCCTGCGCAGATGAGAACATCTGGAAGATACAGGTATGACCTAACAGCTGGATCCACCCCTGAAGGTGTGCAGAACTGATCTGCATTTAATCAGGGAGCCCCAAATGGTGTCTGCAATGTAAGCTGGCTGTGAGCGGACTATCCCTGTGGCTTTCAGACTCAAATTTCCAGTCTGGTACTTGGTCTTTGAACCTCCAAGGGTCTCTATCCATCCTTATCTTCCTGCAGGACAAATACACCCTGGAGGCCTGAGAACTGAATGCTAGCCTTGCAGTGAAGGTCCTCGGGTTCTGAAACACTGGAGCAGCTGGCCAGAGCTAACTATAGCTTAACGTCTTTGCTGGCAGAATGCCAAGCACAGGCCTCCTGACCATGAAGGAGGTGCTTCCCCACACACACACACACACCAGGAATGGATACCCAGGGTGAGACACCAAGTTCTCCCACGCAGAATCTCCCCACCTTTGGCTACAAGAGAGCCAGACAGGCCTATCTCTGCACCCAGCCTCAGGCACCAGCCCTGCCTGATGCTGTCATTGAACCCAGGAGGCCTTTGCTGAAGGCCGGCTCCGGCAGCAGATGGCAGCAGCTACTGTGGCTTCTCCACTGGTGCTGTCTGCTCTGTCAGTGTCATGGACTCTTGCCACACACAGGTTGTCCACGCTGTAGGCTCCCAGAGTGAGGGATGTCCCAGGGAGCACATTGCATCCAGTCAGGGTCCATCCTGCCTCACAGGCCACGGTGACCTGCCAGAGTCCAGAGGAAGACAGAGAGGAAGATGGCCTGTGTCCGAGACCTGTGGGCTGTCTAAGCAAGTTCCTCTCAGACCCAAGCAGGGTTGCACCCAACAGTAACCAGCACACTCTCCTCCCAGGGCAGACATCTAACTCAGCCACCTTCACAACCCCAAAGTCGGTACCTCCCCAGCCTTCCAGCCTACGTAATGGCAGGTCAGAGGCTCAACAGAAACCCTGAACCCGTTCTTCCCCGGCACCTACATGCATCTCTGGTTGCAGCACCTCCCCCTACCTCCCACCCCATCCTGGGCCCTCGCCCCCTAGACCAGGAGCAGGGCAGGGGCCTGGGTGATCCTGTCGCCCCTCTTGGCCTTAGCTGTTTCCTCTGCCAGAAACATTGTTCCTAGTGGTGGCCCCATGGCTTGTCATCCCAAGCTTGTGTCTGTCACAAGGGTGTCTCAACCCACCCCTCTGCCTGCTCCATTTCCCTCCACATTAGCCTCTTGGCATGCTGGAATTTGCTTTGCTTACTGTCTTCTCTACCAGAATGGACACTCGTGGTGGGCCAAGCAGGCACCTCCGCCCAGCCTGGAGCCAGCCTCTCTGGGTGCCTGTGCTCACTGATAAGAGTAGAACTGAGATTCCCCTTCGCAGAGCAGCATCTAGCCTCATCCTGGCCACCCCCAGAGCTGTATAAACAAGTTGCTCAGCATCTGCAACACTGTGTCCAGACTTTGCCTCATTTGGTAAATAGCCAATCAAAAAGTGTTCAGGCACATACATCACGCATGCTCTCAAAGAGCAGCAGGGGTGGACAGCAAGCCTTGCTTAACTGGACAAGAGTGAAACCAGGCCTGCCTGCCATGCACAAATGTACACATGCTGTGCCTGCAACAGGAAAAGCTGCCTAGCTCATCCTGCTACCCTGACCCATGGGGCCCCCTCAAAACAGGGCAGCACCCCTCCCCACACAAGACCAAGGTACACAACCATCCCCAACTCCTTCACCTGCTCTGCAGGACCTGAGATCCCATGCTCCTTGATTTTGCATTCTAGCCCTGGGGCATGGCAGCAGGAAGCATAGACACTGGCTGCCCGGTGGCCAATGCACTGGCCAGGCTGCCGTCTGGACCTCAGCGTGGGCTGCCTCTGGACACTAAGGTCTTCCACTTCCCAATGGAAGCTGCAGCCTAGAACAGAGAACATGCAGCTCAGACTCTGTAATTTTGTGGACTTCTTGTCTTTCTGGTCCCAACTGATGCTCCTTCTTTCAAGTCTAAAGCTTGGGAAAGACAGAGACAGCTCTGAATAGAAATGGTGCTGGCATCAGGATCCCTGGGTCCTTGCCTCTGCCACTGACCATCTGGGGGACTGTGGGAGAGCCATGCAATGTCTTGGAAACTTACTTTCTTTTTTGTTTTTTTCCTTAGTATTTTATTTTATTAGATATTTTCTTTATTTACATTTCAAATGCTATTCCAAAAGTTCCCTATACCCTTCCCCCACCCCTGCTCCCCTACCCACCCACTCCCACTTCTTGGCCCTGGCATTCCCCTGTGCTGGGTCATTTAAAGTTTGCAAGACCAAGGGGCCTCTCTTCCCAATGATGGCTGACTAGGACATCTTCTGCTACATATGCAGCTAGAGACACGAGCTCAGGGGGTACTGGTTAGTTCATATTGTTGTTCCACCTATAGGGTTACCAGTTGGAAGATCTTCTGCATATATGCCCAGAAGGAAACTTACTTTCTTAAGAGAAGGGGTTAAGGGTGTGGTACAGGGCTCCTTAGCCTCATGAGGTGCTCAGAACCTCTGTGAGTCCCTTTCCTGTCCTACCACCAAAAGTTAAGGTGTGAGCCAAGTCTGCATGGGACCTGGGACTCTAGTCTTAGAAGTAAGGGACACCACCAGCTACAGAACCATGGGCAGTGGTCACGAGGCTATGCTAAGCCTTGAGTGCCCTTCTGTAACATTGAAAGTGCAAGAGCACTCATAGAGATGCTATGAAGAAGATGGAGGCCACGTGTGTGGTCCCAGCAGACAACCTATTCATGGCAAGGACTGCATCTTAGGGTGTTAGGGACTACAGTTCTCTCTTCCCTAGCTACAGGAGCTCAGTAGAACCACTCTACACGGAGGCTCAACAGTTCTCAGCCTGTGGGTCGAGGCCCCTTTGCGGGGGATAGAATGACCCTTTCACAGGGGTCACTTAAGACCATCAGAAAACACAGATATTTACATTACGATTCATAACAGTAGTAAAATTATAGTTATGAAGTAGCAACGAAAATAATTTTATGGTTGGTGGTCACCACAACATAAGGAATTGTATTAAAGGGTCGCAGCATTAGGAGGGTTTAGAGCCACTGGCTTAGCTGATACGTGGATCTCTGCTAGGCTGCAGATAGGGAAGGTCAAAGGCTCTCATGGCTCCAAACATGCCCTGGGACTTGGCTGTTAACTCAAAAAAGAAAATGAGAGCCCAGTACAGATGTAACCAACAGGTCCAGGGAGCCTTGCCTAGTCCAGGCTGCAGCCACCCACTGGGTTCATCTGCCCCCCTGAAGATCCACTCTGTGCCTGGGCTTTGCCAACCCCACCCTTCACTCCAGAACCTTCGGTGGCTCCCCAGCCTGTACTCCTCTAGAATCTGCCACTGATCGAGCCTTCCCCAGTGACTTCCCAGCCCTTCAAGCCCCTGCCTGGCACTTATCATCCATCCACGCAGGACTGTGTGGCCTCCTCCTGACCAGAGAGCCACCATCCCCTAGCAGCATTCAAGGCCCTCACCGGTGACCTCTACTACTTGCCTGGGACTGTTTCTGACCAGAGTCAGGGCAGTGACGTGACAAGGAGAGCTGATGTGCCTTGTCCCAGCACCAGGCTACATCTGTGGCGCGCACCCTTGCACTTCATGATGAAGAAACCAAGCATAGGCTGATAAGGAACTTGACCCCGCTACTGAGTGCAGAGTTCAAACTGAGTTTCCCCACTTAGAGATAGGCTTCTGAGCCTTCCCTCGGACAGCGTCAGGCACCCCCTCCCCGTGCGCCACATCACCCCACCATCTTCACCCTCTTTTGCAGAAGGAAGCTAGGGAAAAAGAGGATCACACTACATGGACAAGATGGCGACCGGCTTAAAATGGGCCCCAGGTCTCAGGCTTAGGAGGACCACAGTCTGGAGTCAACCGGGCCTCTTTTTCCCAGCTTGGACTAGACTCCTACCTGTGAGAACATGGTCCTTCTGATGGCAGTGGACATGGGTCTCCAGGCCAGCTTTGGCTGCAGGGGTGTTGTGGATGCTGCAGTTGGCACGGGGAAGCAGGCAGCATCTCGCAACGGCGTAGACACCCTCACCCCCAAATGCATTGAGGGCCTTGCAGACCTGCTGGCCCCCTATGGCCTGAGAGTTGGAGATAACCAAGAACCAGTGAGAAAGAGCACGGGGCTGGGACAGAGGTACATGGGCACCTAGTTGGGACCCTTGGAGCCCTCAGCATCTTGCTTATCCTCATACTCTAGACACGAGTCATTTGCCCAGGCCTGAGGCAGACGGTTTTGTCTCCAGGCCTCTCCATCATAAAGCTTCCAGCGGAGACACTGGGTGGCTAACACACCAGCTCCAGCCCCAGCCTGGGACATTTCACAGATGCTATCCTTAGAACCTGGCTCTCCTGGTCAGGTGCTGCCCTTCAGCCAAACTCTGTGTCACACAGCATCTGAATGTCCTTTACCCCAACTCCAGAGCCACAGACCAACACAGTGAAGCAGCTCTTAAAATGTTCTGCCACAAGACCCTGACCATACACCCAGTAGGCACCGCCCATCCTGGATGTGGCTCTCGCTGACCGTGCCTTTAAGCCTGAAAACGGGGATTAGAAGACTCAGGGATCAACCACTTGAAGCTTCTGAAGGCTGAGACTGGTTAGGGGTAGACAGACACACAGACAGGGCCGGGCACCTCAATCCAATCACCGCGTCGCCTCCCGCTCCTGGAGAAGCTGGAACAGCTCAGCAGTTCCTCTTCTGCGGCACAGCGGGCTGCAGCTGTAGCTGCACGAGTGGGTCCCGAGTGTGCCGACCACACCGTCCTACAGAGCAGCTGCCCGCCTGCAACAAGGTCCAGATGAGTAGGGTCTTAGGGTGGAGGGACCCCCCACCAGAGATGTTAGGGATTGCCTCAGCTGATGGCAGGAAAAGAGGCTTCCCAGGCAAATATCATCAAGCGTTTTCAGAGGCTCTGCCCTCCAACTGCAGCTAAGGAAAGAAAACCTTCCTGTGAGGGCCAGGGCAGGGGCTGGGTACCCTCCCTGCCATCCTACTCACCTGTCTCATGGGTGCTGGGGGGCAGTGTGGCCACCAGGTTGGGGGTCAGCACCTGCTGGTCCTCAGGGAACCAGGCCATGTTGATGACGTCTTTGGTAGAGAAGTGGATCAGCCTCTGCCGAAGCTCTGCCAGGGTAAGTGCAGGCTCCCGGGTCAGCATCAGAGCCACAATGCCTGGAGGTACAGAGTCACAGAAGGCGGTGGCCTGGCCCTGCTTCCCAAAACCATAGGGCTCCTGCCAGGGCACGCATGCAGGAACAACCACTAGGAGAACTCCAACTGCTTTCTGGTCCATCCATTTGTGTATCCTTCCCTGGTAGACCCCGTGTTCTTCAGGGCATTGTTGGGGGTTGGCCTGGTGCTGCTATGTATTCAAATGCTGCCCCCCCCCCCAAGATCTGGCTGCCCCCAACAAGATCCTCACTTACAGTGGTGCTATGTAAACTTTGGTCCCCAGTTTAAAACTATCAGTTAAATAGAAGCTGCTACAGTCAATACTGGGGAGAATAGAGAGAGGTAGAAATTCAGTTACGGGTCTGGGGGGGGGTCACAGGTAGGGACCACAAAGAAGGAGAAAGGAGAGTGAAGGAGGATGGAGAGAACAGGAGGTCTCCACTAGACATGATGGACCAGGAGCGCATGCTCCGGTGAAATGAGCCCCTCCTCGCCCCTTCAACCTCCAGATGGGACAACTGGAGCAGAAGTGGCCCAGGCGAGATTCAAACAGCAGGTACTTGGGTGCCACAGCCAGAAAGTAGACACTCTAGCGATTAGTAAAACAGATTTAAGGGTAGTCCTCAGTAGTTGTGCAAGAGCTGATTAAATAATCCATAGGATTGGGGGACTGGCCAGGTCATATTAATAAATGATAGAGTTTATTACTAAACTCCATTTACAGGACATTGTGATAATTTGATTATTAAATTTATCCCCAAAAGCTTATATATGGAAGGCTTGGTCGCCAGTCTGTGGGAAGAGACAGAAACATTTGGAGGTATGTCCTAATACAAACAGATCATTGGGGTGCAGGGGATGGGTACCCTTTCTATCTATCTGCTTTCCAGGCACATGAGGGGAACAGTCTTGCTCTACCACACACTCCCCACCATGTCATGCCCTAAAATAAAGGTGTCAAATGACCATGCTGAACCTTCTGAAACCATGAGACAAGATAAACACGTCTTCCTTTAAGTGAGCTACCTCAGCCACTGCACCGCACCAGCAAAGCTGCTCACCACAGGCGGCCCCATCTGCTCCTCCTCACAGTTGCCCTCAGGCATAGGAGCTGACCCAGAAGGTCAGGGCACAGACCCTGCTGCCTGTCAAAGGGCTATGGTGGTAGGATGGAGGGGTGGTGACTCACCAGCCACGTGGGCAGCAGCCTGTGATGTCCCACTCTGTGACATGAAGCATGTGCTGCAGTCACTGGAAGCTCCGATGATGTCCTTCCCGGGGGCAAAGAGATCCACACAGCGTCCAAAGTTAGTCCCCAAAGTTCCCAAGGTGACTGGCTGGTCCCGGGCATTCGTGGCCCCAACTGTGATGACCTGGCACGGTAAAGGTGTGGGTTAGCAGCACCACAATGGGATTGGCAGGTCTTGCCCCTGGACTAGTCAACTCCAGTTCCCACTGTGACCCCCAGAAACGCCATCACCTGTGAGAAATGCAGCTCCTCGGGGGGACTCTGGCATCTCACCCCTGCCAGGGGTCCCCAACATTTTCTAGACCCTATTTTTCTGAATCCCTGTGGAGCCCAGGTTCTAGGGTAGAGACCGAGTACGAAAGGGGCCTGCTATCAGGCCACACGGTACCGTATTAAGTCTAGAGCAGGCATGACGGCAAGGTTAAATTAAGCAGCTGGTAAGCTCTGGTGGTCAGGGAGGGAAGGCTGGGTTCCATAAAGCCTTGAACGGGGGTTGGGGTGGGGGGACAGGTGCCTCCCACTTCTGCACGTCCAGCACTAATTGTTCAATGCATAACAGATGCCCTGCAGGTATCCCCCAGATGAGGATGGGACCACTGGACTGTCAACTCCTCCAGAAAGGCCTCTCCCAGAATGCACCTGCCACAGCCCCAGACATGGTAGATAATTACATGAGCTCATCACATGACGGCTTTGGGAGCAGCAGTCCTCCTAAGTCTCGATAGGGTCAGTTATGGGGGTGGGGGTGGGGAGCCAGACAATGGGTGGGGGGAGGCTAAGGGGCTGGACAGGACAGTGGGTCTGATGCATACATGGCTCAGGGGATTGGGGGTGATCCAGGGAAGCAGAGGGGGTGCGGAGACCACTGAGGGTGCTATTCTGCCTTCCAAGGGATAGAAGAGGGACTGGATAAGGTCCTGAGAGGTGGAAGGGAAAGGGGGTTGGACAGGATCGTAGGTATGGCTGCCTGGGTCACAGCTTCCCACAGACGTCGGAATGGGGAAGGCATGAGTCCCATCAGGGTTCCCAGTTTGGGGGCTCTAAGCACTTTCAGCCCAGGGAGCTCCGTCAGCAAGGGGGCCACCTTCCCTCGTTCTGGCGGAAGAGCTCAGCACCAACCTCTGCGGCAGAAGCTGGGGAGTAGAGGCAGGCATCATCCCGGAAGTTGCCAGCTGCTGCCACCAGCACCACCCCAGTCCTTGCCAGGTGCTGGCAGGCAGTGTTGAGGATGCGGCTATACCCGCCAGCCAGGGGCAGCAGAACCACGAGTGGCCCCGCAGGCTGGATTAGCTGGCTCTTCCGAATAAACTCCAGGCCTGCAAGAAATCAAGCCCAGGTCACCTGCTAGAGAGGTATACATTCCTCCTCCAGCTCCTCCTCTCAGAGACACAGTGTGATCGGAGCTTCTGTGGTGGTTTGGCGCCCCGATGCTTACTTAACCTATCTGAATGCTGCCTTGAAAGTATTTGATGTATGACTGACATTTAAGTCATTTACTCACTTTCTTTGACGTAAAGAGGATCGCCCCCATAACACTGATGGTCCTCACCCAACCTATTGAATGCCTTGAAAGAAAACAACGGGTCCCAAGAGGAAGGGAATAATTCTGCCCCTAGATTAAATTTACACTCAAAACTGAAGGAGCTGAGTGGTCCCCAGAACTAGACGGTAAGACATTATTTCTGCAAATATCACACACTTTGGTTGCAGGATGCAATGGCTATTCTTGATTGTCGACTTCTAATCCAGATGCATGAGGTAGGAAGACACCTCTAATCCAGACCTTTTGAGTTGGGAAACCCCACCTCTAATCCGGGCCGTGCGGTCTGCTGAGACGCCTATGTAAGGTCCTGGAAGAAGGGAGCTTTCGCTCTCTGCCTGCTTGCTCTCGCCTTGCTAGCAAGTCTATCCCTCGTTGGCATTGGCATTAGCACCTGCTTCTCTGGGAGATAGTGAGGAGCAGCGGAGGCATCTAGCCTCACAGACTGAGAAGCTCCTGGATTCTTGGACTTCCCATTCATAGCATCGTTGGATTAGCTGGACTTGTAAGTCACTCTGACAAATCACACACGCGCGCACGCGCACACACGCATGCACGCGCACACAAATGTATGGAGAGAGAGAGAGAGAGAGAGAGAGAGAGAGAGAAAGAGAGAGAGAGAGAGAGAGAGACTCATTTTATAAGTTAGGTTGCTCTAGATAGCCCTAGAACATGGAGAACGCAAGCTAGAACTGAATTGGAAGCTTGCTCCCTGCTGCCCAGCTCTCGCAGTCGAAGCATGCGCTGCAGGCTGGCGGGAGAGAGACGTCAACAGGCTTACCCAGCTGTAAGCCTTTGAGTTCAATTCAAACATGGCCAGCGGTATGTGTTCACTGGTTGTTTACCCGTGGGGCTACCACGCGGGCAAACACCCACTTTCTGGTTGGGTTTGAGACTCACCCAACCAGATGGGATTTATGCCTGGTATTGTAAACCTGGCCAAAAAAAAAAAAAAAAAAAAAAAAAAAAAATAAAAAAAGCGTGACCGGGAAGATCATAGTCCATGGCAAACAGCGCCATTGGCTTTGCTAAATGATCATATTATTAAACCACCTACTAAATGTTTATGCAGATACCCACAGATTTGTGCTACTCTCAAGTTTAGTCTTTATA